>NC_066386.1:0-311134 GCF_013377495.2 Cygnus atratus | reverse complement strand
ATCTCCTCCCGTCTCTTGAATATTATTTCTACCATTTGTAACTATAACGCCCAACAGCTACTTTCTATAAAACTCGTTTTCAACAACTTAATAAAGAAACAGTGGTAAGGAACGATTTGCTCGCTGTGGTAGTGAGCCTGTGGAAGCTTCCAGCAGGGCAGCTGCTGGGCGGCGAGAGGCGGTGCTGAGAGGGGGCACCCCGCTGCCCTTTCCCTTGGGCCTCCGCTAAAGGCGGCGGGGAGAAATTTCTTTTGGCGGAGGAGGCTGGGGCTGGCATGGGTGCAGGGAGCAGCGGGGAGCCCTGAGCCGTGGGGTGTCGTCCCAGTCCCGATCCCTGGCCAAGGGCTGTTTTGCACCACCCAAACGCCCCAGCTCCCACCTACAACCCCCGGCCCGGGACGGGCAGGGCTGTTAGAGCTCTGCTTTCCACCCGCCCAGCTCGGATCCCATCCTAGATCTGGGCTCCCCTCCTGGGCTTGGGTATTCCCTGGGTCTGGGGTGCCCTGCAAGGTTTGAGGCTTTTCTCCCGGGTTCGGGGTCCCGTCCCTGTCTTGGTCTGCTCTTCTGGGGCTCCTGATCCGGGTCTGGGGCTTTTCACTGAGCGCCCGGGATCCTATCCCGGCTCTGCGTCTATTAATCAGGGTCTGAGGCTCTTATTCAGGGTCTGCGGCCTTTGAGGCCCGATTTAGGATCTGGGGCTGTCCTCCCGGGCCAGGGAGGCGGCTTGTCCCCACCACGGGTTCTGCCAGAGCGACATGGCAGCACCCGGCCGCCCCATCTCCTGACGTCTGATTATTGAAGGGCGACACTCGCACAATGGCGGCCGGACCGGGGCTCAATAAAGCCCCGGTATTGATTTAGACGGGGCGGCCGCCCAGGGCGGGGGCTGCGGGTGGTTCCCCCGCTCCGAGCCCGCAGCCGCCCCCCGCGAGGTGCCAATTTCTCACGCTCAACATCCCAAGCCTCCAGGAAACAAACAAATAGAAAAAGACAAAGAAAAAAAAAAAAAGGCAACAAACCAAACCAAAATGTCACCGACTAAAATAAGGGGGGGGGATCCGGGGGGGGAGGATGTCTGCATCCATTTGAAGCCGACAATTTAAACTAATACGGAGCGTGACAGAGAATGATGCTGCATTTCTGGCTCAGTCACCGTCCCTGGATCTCCTTTAATATTTAATGAAAGTCGCTGAGTTGCTCTAATTTTGCTACATAAAGGTTTACACTAGCAGACAGTTAAATAACCCCACTCGTGTGGTGCTAGACTTGGCTGGCGAGCAGGGAGGAGGAAAGGGAAGGGAAGGGAAGCGGGGGGGAAAAGCGGTGAATTCTCATCTGAGAATCCGGTGTGAACATTTAATCTTTGCTCCTGTTGTCAGTTTTATTGACTCCTCGCATGTTGGAGCTTGTAAAATATTTAAAAACGCGATCTCTCACTTCCTCCTTCCCTTTCAACACTCCCGGTTAGGACCAATTTGGTCCAGTCCGGAGATGGGAAGGGAGGGCAGTGCGTGGCTCCTGACATCCCACTTTCCGCGGAGGTTGCGTTCCTCGCGCTGACTTTAAGGCAGGTAGTAGTGCCCCCGGTTTGGGACACGCACCGTATCCCCACGGCTTCAGCTTCGCTACCGTAACTCAGTGGCTTAAAAGGAATTTCCCTGTTACAGTCCAGCTATGCTTTGCATAGCAATCGTTAAAAAGGTAACAGCTGCCAGCCAGGTTCTGCTACCATTTAAGCTTATTTCTACTGCTATTACTCCTTGGAGCTGTGCTTTTACTGAGGTAGATAACAGGTTTGGATTCCTAAATATAAAGCATTCCTTGGAGCACCTTTCCAGCTTTCATCGTAAGAACATTATTCTCTATTTCTTCATCCATCACCGTCACAGCCTTAGCGAGATCAGGGCTCTTGAAAGCCACGCACAGTTATCCGCCTGCTGTAAAAGAGCAACGAACTACCCGCAACGAGTCGGTTCCCCTTTCTGTTGCTATCAGCGGTGGGTGGCTGGAAGGACCCGAGGCGATCCGCCTCTGACGGGGTCCCCCGGCAGCGCCCCGCTTGCCGCAGCCCCATTGTGCCGGGTCCCCGGGCCAACTCCCTCTCCTGCCTGAGAGCACGTTTGTGTCTCTCTTGGAAGCAGCTACCTTCGGGCTTCCCGACGCAATTTCATTTTCGCCTTTTAAGCCCTATTTCTGTGTTTGATTTAAAGTGGGACACCTCCAGAAGTTGCCTTGCTTTGCTAAAGCAACCTGTGCCTGTTTCCAGCGAGGAAACCCTTCTGCCGGGGACGGGAGGAAGAAACTGGGAGAAAGTGGGAAGAAAATGAGTTATCGTTGATAAAAGGATGCTGCAACGCAAGACTCCGCACTGTAATTTTTATATTAAGGTCGTGCTCTTTTACTAGGTTTATATGCCAATGAGGCGTTCCCGGTTTACCAAATTTATACAAATCTTTCCTTAATTGGTAATCACAGATGCTGTAATTTAAGACCCCCAGCTACAGAGCTTTCATATTAGCTGCTGATCTATTACTGTAAATCGTCTGAAATAATCAACTCCAGGGAGTGGGGTAGAGAGAGATCCTCGCTCTAAAATATCGCTTGCACATCATTTTCACTCGAGAAATGATTTATCTTGGACACCACTATAAACAACACAACTCTCTCACAAACACACACACAATGGCAGCCGCACTGCTGCTGACATGTTTATTGTAATAAATCAAGAAAGGGAGAAAAAAGGTTGTGAGGAGAGAGAGAGGGAGAGGGAGAGAGAGAGAGGAATATTCCTAAAAATATCAATGAAATGCCTCGATGGGTATAAACACACATACCACCATGTGAAGAGAAATGGGAGGAAATGAAGACGGCTATTTGTCACATTTTACGACAATAACATTAATAACAAACAATAAATTTACATGGACATATAGACACGCTAGGAATTGGGAAGCCCCTGCTACTTACAATAATCCAGCCCTCGGCGTGGCTTCGTGGTTCCTGAGAATTGTTTTATTGCAGACTCCTCTCCCTCTCCCTCTCTCCCTCTCTCCTCCTCTCCCCCTTTCTCTCTCTCTCTCTCTCCCCCTCTCTTTCTCTCTCTTTTTTTTCCCCTCAGCTATAGGCTTGTTTTTTAAAGGACAGTTGAATTTCACGTCAGACACAAGGAGACCATGTCTGCGATTTTCCTGACGAATACATATCTATTCTGCAACCTCTGCATTAATTATTTAATGAATCACGTGATAGGGAAGGGGGAAGGGGGTCTTTCAGTTTCATACTCAAAGGACCACTGTGACCTTCCACCGGAACAGTATTTTTTTAACTAAGTTTCGAACTGAGCGAAGCTTTCCTAGAGCTCCAGACATCTCCCCTGTCCACGGCTGTTGCACGGCTGCCTGGCACAGCCGCGCGAGCATGTGATGTGTGGGCACGCGGCAATCGACTCTCATCCGCTTCCCTAGTAAAGGTCTCCGGTTTAGGTTTATTTCCCCCTCTTGTCTCCTGCCTGAAGTTGAGAGCATTTGAACACTACTCTAAACCTTTCCTGGACCTTCCTCTAAACCTTTCCTGGCTTGCTGGACCGTAGCTCAGCTAAGCAACACCGTGCTTTTTCTGTTTCCTTTCCTTTTCTTTTTTCCCAACACCGAGATTTTTACTACTCTTGTGCTGAATAGCACAACTGTTTTGGAGTCGAAAACAGCTGAGAATATTTATGCTCCTGGTACTATGTTTTAAAGAGCTCACAATTTCCTCCGTCTCACTGCCAGGCCTTTTCTCCCTGCTGCTGTTATTGTTTGGCCAGCATTTGAAAAAAAAAAAAAAAAAAAAATCAAATTGTGACTCTGAAGAGAGCTGCCAGCTACAAGATCCTGAAAAAGCCTGAGCAACAAAGGCGGCCGCCGGGAGCAGCCGCCGAGCAGCCGCGGAGCCCTGGCACCGGCCGGCTGCTCGGTGCGGGGCCAACGCGCGGCCCCGGCGGCTCTGCGCGGCCACGGGAAGCAGCCCCGGGGCCGCCTCCCGGGGGAGGGCAGCAGCGGGACACTGGGGGCCCTGCACTGTGTCCCCGCCGCCCGGGTCCCCCAGGAGGGGGGCAGAGCCCTCGCCGCAGCCCCTCACGCGCCCCGGCAGCCCCCGGCGGGGCAGCTGTACTGGGAGCTGCCGTGCTCCCTCCCTCTTCGCAGGACGGATGAAGCTTGAAGGGAGCTCGTATTAAACGTGGAAATTAATTTAAAAGCCTAAAAGCGGGTTTTCACCGGTTAAGCCGGCCGTGGGGAGAAGGGGACGAGAGCCTTGGTTCTCCCCCGCTGCAAAGCAGTGAGCGAGGCAGCGCTTCGTTTTCAAAAGCCCTCGATTATTTCTTAATCGATTTTATCGAGTGGAAGAGGTTGTAGGGAGATAGCGTTTGGCTCAAAGTATGGGAGGAACGGGGAAAAAATCCGATTAAAGGGACATGGAGGGGTCCCATGAGGGAGGAAACTCTTGGGGAACAGGAGGTTTATATGGGAACTTCAGGTCGATTCAGAAGCCGCAACTTCAGCTTCACGCAATCACTTTTTTTTTTTTTCTCCCCTTTAGTCATAAAATGAAGCGTCCCTACGACTGGAATCCGGTTAAAAAAAATAAATAATAAACCTCACAACAACACAACAGACCCAGCCAAGGCAGCAAACGGGGCAAATACCCCCCTCCGCACCTCCTCTAGCATTTTTGTGTTTGTTTCACGCAAAAGAATCACCCATTCGTTTTTTAAAGCCCCCAGTTCAAAGGGTCGGAAACTCGGCCATAAACAGCGGCTTCACCCTCCGAGGTGCCGTGATCAAAGCCGTTTTCTTTCTAAAGATAAAATGAACGTTTATATAGTGAGAAAGCGAGATTGATTTACAGATTTAAACACGCCGTTCTTATTGCGCATCATAAATCTGTCAGAGGGGCTGAGAACCCCCGGCACGGCTCTCCGAGCGCAGCCGTTTTAAAGAGCCCCATGCCGCACCTGGGCAGGAGCGGCCCCGCTTTCCTGCGCGCGTCCCTCTTTGTGATGGTTTCCTCGGTTTCCCTTGTCTCCGATAACTGCATCTCGGTGGGCCCTAGGGGCTGCAATACATGATTTCGCTCTCCCGCAGGACCCGTTTTTGTCCGGTTTGGGGACCAAGAGAAAACAAAGGGGTTCCGCATCCCGGCCTCGGGAGCGCTGGGGGCAGTGGCGGGGGGGGGGGGGGGGGGAAGCGGGGACGCTCGGAAACAAAGGAATTTCTGAAAATGAGACGCGAGATGCGACGCCGGACGAGGAAACTGTCCGCGGCGGGTTAGGGGGTGCCTCGGCTTTGATTTCATGTTTCTTTTCCCCCAAATTATTTTTGTAAAGCAAACAACAAACAGTCAGCTGTGCAAAGCCAAACTACAGCCCCACCCCAGCTTCCCAAAGGCCTTTCCCCCCCTCTCCTTCTCTCTTCCTCTCTTACAAAGAAGCAGACAAACAAGCAAACGCCGAGGGCTTTCAGCCCTTTGAAGTGAAGTCGCGAGAAATAAGGGAAAGCTTTGCCTTTGGGCCTGGGCTCGGAACGACGACGCTTCTACCGCGATAAGCAGCAGCACAGCACCCCCGAGCCCTTCCTGCACTCGTTCGCTCGCCGCCTGCTCCCGGCGGGGCTCGCCCAGAGGCCGGGGGCGCCCGGGGCGCTGCGGGGCCGGTCGGGGCCGGCGAGCTCCGCACACGCGGGGTTTTGCTGCGCCCCGGCCGCTCCGGGCTGGGGAGGTTGCCCCGCACAATGTCCAGCCTCGGAGAGGTCAAGGGGTTTGCGAGGTCAGTCCCTGGCTATAATACACAGCTAATCGCCTAGAAAACGTGTCCTCTGCGTGAACCCTCTCCCCCGATCGGCGCTGGCAAGAGCTGGCTTTTGCCTCCCCGATTTTCACTCCCTCCTTCGCCGCCGCACCCCCGCACCGCGCGGGCCGGGGCAGCACCCGCGGAGCAGCAGCACCCCCGTGGCGCCGACACTCCTGGGCCGCCCCGGGACCCCCCCACCCCCGGGACGAGAACGCGCCCCCGGTGCTCTGCGTAGCCCCGGCTCCTCTGGGACGTTCCGCAAAGCCCTCCCAAAGCGGCCCGTGCCCAGAGAGGTCTTGTTCGGGAGGGAGGGGGGGGCGAGGAAAAAAGGGGGCATCTCCCCAAACCCCAAAGGGGGGACACGACGCCGCAGCCCGAAACACGCACAGCCCCACATCGAGGAGAAAAATCCTCTCGCTACAAGGAGCCCGCCTGCAAATTTTCTCTGCTTGCTCCCCTCTCTCACATCGGTCAAAATGAAATGAGAAAACAGAAGGAAAACCCCGCACAAGCATTCACGTGTTGTTTTTCTTTCTGACCGTTTTTTTTAACCTTTTTTTTTTCCCGAACTTTCTCGTGAGACGAGGCAATAAAACGATCAGAAATGCATGCCAAGAGAGCAGCTCTGTTACCTGGTTCGCTCCCACATCCTTTTTCCAACGCCCCAGAGACGGCCCTCATGGTTTGGGTGGTTTCTTCCAAAGTGAGAGTTCTGGGGGAGGGGGTAGCTTGGGGGTTTTGGTTTTGCTTTCCTCCACCAGATATAAAGCTTTCACCTTTACGATCCAGATTTTATTATTATTATTATTATTTCCCCTGAAGATTCTTGTAGGACTCCGGGTGCTTTTTTCCCAACAGACGGTCTGCGGAGATTTGCTGTTGAATAACAATGGGAAAAGGATAAGTATTTAAAGAAAAGAAGTGATTAATGATTTTCTGTATAATTCTCGCATTTTTCTTGGCTTCTGTCTGCTTATAATGGCTGTGAACTTTTAGGTCCTATAGAAATCTTCTCCCCTTCTATTCTATTCATACTTTCCAGCTTTGATTTGCTTCTTTCTATAGACCCTGCATTCCTGGAAGCATATGCTTTTTTTTTTTTTTTTTTTTTTTTTTTTTTTTAAGAACGATCTCTTCGATCTCTTCACTATCTCGAAAATAACACCGTATTTACATCCACAGCAGATCAAAGAGAGAAACAGTAAAATAAAATCTAACAGTAATAAATAAATAAACACATCTCAACCTCAGGCATTGCAATAAAATACATGCCTTGCTATCCTCTTTGGAGAAGAAAAAAAAAAAAGGAGAGAAACTTCAAAGGTTTGCAGTTACACTCTCTGAAAATGTGATAGTCAACCAAAAATATATCCATAAATTCTTTCTTCTACGTCTGAACATGTAACATATCTGAATCATGTCACCACATTAATATTATTTTAAAGGATTAAAATTTCAATAGAAAGACAAATATAACGGTCCTTTGTTTGAGGTGGGGGAAGGGCTATTTTTGTGGGCACTTTATTTGCAAGGTGGTCGTGACTTACTACAAATAAAAGAACAGCACGTAAACACACTCTGTCTTCAAATATTTCAAACCCTGCCTTTATTTCTGAATAATGCAGGGGAATATTACGGTCCTGATTGAAGAGAGGGGGAGGGGAGGAATTCTGTAAACAAAGTAATTTTTTTATGGGCAAGTATCGAAAATAATTATTTTCTTCAGCTGGTGTGGAGGCTTTCCTCCTCCTGCGGATCCCCCTGCTCACAAGAGTCTTTTTTTTTTTTTCTGTAAGTTACAACTGGAATGTTATTTCGTCCTGAACAGTATTTTCGATACTTTCTATGAGAAAGAAAATGAAAATTAATACAAGAGCTGCGGCTCACAAAAGAAGCCATTTGTCTTCTTGATTATCTATTTGCTTGTCAGGCTATGAGCTATCGCAGGAGCCAGCTCCTTTGTAACATAAAAATACACAGAAAACCTGCAAACACCGAGAAACATCTGTGCAAAAATTAGACTCATTAATGCATTAACTACCTTGGAGAAGGAGGTGTTTTTTTTTTTTTTTTTTTAATTAAGAATTCTCTCTAGAGAGATACAACGCTGCATCCATTCCTTACAGCAAAGCAAAGCGCTAATGACTACCTCTGTTTTGTCTGAGACCAGTTTGGGAAGAGCATATTAATATATGCTTAGAACAAATAAATCATAATATGTAAGTCTTAGCAGTACTTAAGGCTGATATACCCTATAGTCAAACATCTTTTGTTTTCATTAGGGAGTTGAGGCTGTGCACTGACAACAGAAATCCCTGTAAAAACAATAATGTGTTTTCAAATTAATTTTTTTAATAGTTTCTTTTTTTTTTCCTAACCAAAACGAAAAGATCCCCCCCAAAAAACACACAGGATCAGATTCACAATGAAAAAAATTTATTTCCAATTGCGTGGTTTTTTTTTGTTTTGTTTTGTTTTGTTTTGTTTTGTTTTTGTTTTTTTTGGCTTTTTCTATTTACACTTAATCTGGACATCACGAAGGACAAAAGGAGGTAATCGAGGCGGCCAGGCGGGCACGGCAGGATGGCAGCGGGGTCCTCACCAGAACCCCCATTGCTCACCCGAAGAGAGGCGACCCCTCACCGCTCTGTCTGTAATTCACATTCTCAGTACAAAAATGGGCTAGAGAATGGGAGAGGGGCTCTTTCCCCCGCAGGAAACCCTCCTCTCCCCATCATCCGGGGCTGCGAGGCTGAATTCAGGTGCCACTGCTTATCACCAAGTTTCAAAACTACATACCTTGCTTCCCCCTTCTGCCTCTCCTCCCCCCCCCCCTTCCCCCCCCCCCAAGTCTTACAGGTGAAGTAATTAACTTGCTGGACCCAAAAATGGCGGGGGGGGGGGGGTCCTATATAAGTGGCCGTTCTCGTGATTTTTTTTTGTCTACCACCCACTTGACCTAATTTTACGTTTTTTCAGCCCCCTGCCCCCGCGCTGCACCATGGCTGGGAGCTGCCCGCGGTCAGTGGAAGGCGCGGAGCAGCCGGCCGGTGCTGCTGCGGCTGGGGCTTTGCTGCTTCTCTCAACCGCGGAGCTGTGCTAAAACTGCCGCCACTTCGGGATGTCTGGATAGAAACTTTCGATTACTGTGGCTGGTAGGCGAAAAAAGAAAAAAGATAAAAAGGAGGAAAAAAGACGGGGCGGGGGGGGGGGGAGGTCCAGTTCGTCTTGAAGAAACTGAGCCTCATTTATTAAAGTGAGCGCTGGTTGTCGAGGTAATAGCAGACATAAGGTCCATCCTTTGTACGGGAGAGTAAACATGACAAATGGGGCAGAGCTTGGCGTGATTAAAGATGAAACAAGGATCCATCTTAGCCAAATCTGAAAACTACTATCTGCAGCCTCCTTCTAATGGAAGAGGTGCCCAACAGCACGGCTCTGCTTTGTTGTAGCTGAGTCTCCCTCTGTTCCCCCTATAAATAAAGAGCACCCTTCCTTCCCTCGCTTCTTGTAGCATTAAAAAAGAATATCATGTGTTCCCTACACACACACACAAACTCACACCCACAAGCACACACTCCATCCATACAACGAATAGTTATAGGCTGGTGGCTGGTCCACTGGATCGGCCTTGAGAACCTCCTTGTGGGATCTGCAGGCTTGCGGAGGAGGTGGAAGGGTTAGCCCTGATCTTGGTATTTGGTAACTTGTGATCTTTTTTCCATTTCATCCTCCTGTTCTGGAACCAGATTTTGATCTGGCGCTCGGAGAGGCAGAGGGAGTGGGCGATCTCGACCCTGCGTCTCCGGGTGAGATAGCGGTTATAGTGAAATTCCTTCTCCAGCTCCAGGACTTGCTGCCTGGTGTAGGCTGTGCGGGAGCGTTTCGGTTCCCCTCCTGAATAACTGGGGTTTACTGAACAAACACAAAGGAGGGAAAAAAAAAAAAAGAGCAGAAGAATTACTGAGCTGTTCCTTTAATGTTTCCTTCCCCCCACCATCCCCCCCCCCCCCAAAAAAAAAAAAGCATTGCATATTCTTTTGTCGGGGGAAATACTCAAAAAAAAAAAAAAAAAAGCACCAAGAACTTAAAAATATACCCAGAGCCTATCTCCAAATCTCCACCTCCATCCTCGTTGCTTGACGTGTATTCCTGTCTAAACGTTTTTATAAGGTCCCCTAGACACATTTTCCATGCCCTCTACATGTGTATACACTCATATATACACACCACTACTTGAGCATCACTCTATTATCCCCAAATCTTTCAAGTTTTCCCCTACACACATGCACACAGACAAGCACACACGCTCCTTTTTATTAAATATCGCACACGAGCGCTCACATTCACACAAAGAAAAAAAAAAGAAATAAAAGGAAGGGAAAATAGTAAAAGTTTACTCAACCCGCTACTTAAATACAAATTACGAAAACATAAAACTTAACTTATGAAGATTCAACAGCCATAAAAAAGTAGCCTGTAAGAAATTGGAGGAGGATGGTAACAGAGACTTCAAAGGCACATGGCCAAGCAGAGCAATAAAAATTTATGGAGGATGTAATTATACCGCTCTGCAAACAGGCGATCGTAAATCTCCACGAATGGTTATTTTACAACTGGTGCAATAAGATTTCTACAAGACTTTGAGGTGCTACTTAGTATAAAGCAAAGCCACTTTAGTTCACTTACCCGTGCTTACATGGACTTTTTTCATCCAGGGGTAAACTACCGGCTCTTTGCAAGAGGAATTGGAAGGGCTTTGGTTCAGAGAGTTTTGGCTGCAGGAGGGTGGTGGGCTGGGGGTGACCGGCTCGCAGGGATGGTTTGGCTCAGAGAGGTGGCTCTGCAGTCCGGCAGGAGGATGGACATGACCCCGGGGGGATAACACCGCTGCTTGGTGGCCGGAGCTCTGACAGGACGAGTAGAGCTGCTCGTTGCAGGCTGACCGCGGCTGGTACATCGCTTCATGTTGGAAAGTGCTCTCTCGCCTCTGGCTGCTGTAATATTCCGGCGAGTGATTGGGAAGGTAATCGCTGTGGGAATACTCTTCACAGGGTGGGAACTTGGGGTCCACATAGTTGGAGTTGATCAAAAACGAGCTCATGGCCATTAATTTCTTAGAATTGCACACACGCAAAATATATATATATATATCCTAAAATTTATTCCTGTCCCCCCCTTTACTCGTTTTCCTGTTTCGTGAAACCCTCCTACTTACTGTCAAGTGAACAAAGTTGGAGTCCATGTGACAGCACGGGCCAATGGCGATGTGGCCTGCGATCCCCGGATAAGGAAATCTGCCCAGCACGGGCTCTCCCGGGGCCCGGAGCATCCCCGGGGAGGCGGCCGGGGGCGCCCGCTCCCCTCCGGCTGCCCCGGCCCCGGCGCCGCCGGGCCCCGCCGACCCCCGCCGGCCCCGGACTCGGCAGCGCCCCGCGGGCGAGAACCGACCCCCCCGGCCCACACCCCTCGGGGGTGTGTCCTGGCTCGGGGCGGGGGTGGCCGGGGGAAGGGGGTGGAAAACAAACAAAAAAATTACCCCAAAAAGAAAAAAAAAAAAGGAGAGAGAGAGGGCAAAAGTATTTTCAAGTGTTTGGGGGCTGCCGCTCACAATCGCTGCCCCAGCACATGATCCATGGCGGTCCCTCCGGGTGGTGCTTGCATCTCATTCCTTGCTAAGGTGATGCGGGAAGGGACATTGCGCCCCGAGCCTGGCAGAGATGAATAGGGCTTGTTTGGAATCGATAGGAAATTCATCAGCTAATTCGGAGTACCCACTCTCCTAAATCACATTTAGCTCTGGTATAAGATTGGCTGGTTCCCACGCACCGATGGAAAAGGAGCCCGTTCTCCAAGCAAGAAATCAAGGACTTGATGAACAATTACAAAAGACAACTAACCTAAGTCCTAATGCATCTTCGCCTTGCCCTTCTTGTAATAAAGACGAGTTAAAGGACAGAGCAAATCAGCAGCCTTTCAAAAGCCGCCCCTAAATCCTCAATTTCGTGTTTAAATCTGAAACACGCAATAAGCTCGTCGCAAGCAGCAGGAAGGATAGCAGTAGGTTTTGTTTGTTTGTTATTCGGCGTCAGTTCTGAGATTACACAAACTAAAGCAGTAGTGGGAATCTCGTAGCTCAAATCGCAGTAATAACGCCCCAGCTCCCCCCCCCCCCCCCCCCCCCCCTTCTGCCTTTGCAATTCAGATTTGATCTGGAAGTGATGATAAAGTTTATCACAGGAGCTCTGGAGTTGAACTAAGGTCAAATCCAAAGTATTTATTTTCAGCCATAAAACCACTTTCTGGTTAAGACCTTGTTTTCACCCTTTTATTTAGTGCTCTGGGGGTGTGGGTAGCTTTTTTTTTTTTTTTTTTTAATGCCTTCTGGGATTGTGACCTGTAGTGTTTGTGTCAACTACATATTCCCCTAGATACGAATTTGTGACCCAACTTCCTTTACACAAATTCGGATCTACAGGGTACATATAGAAGACAGATGAATCCTCTTTGGTCAGAGATCTTCTACTTCGCCTACTGTCATAATTATCTTCCGGGGAAGGGGGGAGGGAGGAAGGTTAAAGTTTTGTAACTCGGGAGATCAGGAATTAATCTATAGATAAAGATGGTTAAAAGAGTCACTCTTCAGAGGAAAGACAATTAATTGAAGCATTAACTCACTGTCCGAATAGCTGATACTAGATCAGAAAATCTAGAACTTTTCTACCTTCTCATCTGTATCTTATGCACTAATTTACCGCTTTGCTACAAAAAATAATATCTTGGACTATGTAAGTATAGACACACAATGAGTCTCGAATACAAATAATCGTACTTTAAAATTTAAATGCCATAGATCCGTCCCCCTCAGCCCAGATACCCTCGTAATTATTCTCTGATACTTAGTATAAAGATTTCATCCATTTTTCGTTCTTGGAGGTCAAACAAGGTTTTGGGTTGTGTGCGTGTGCGGATAGATTATACACACACACACACACACAAAAAGGAAAGAAAGAAACGGATGAAAAGAAATACAGAATGTAAAGGCAGATGGGACGACAGTTTTTTTTTTTTTTAATGACAGGCAATTCTTTTTACAACCCGAGAAAAAGATCAAAGGCGTTTCATTTCCGAAAAAGGATATAAAGCAATAAAATATTCATACTGTCTAGGTAATGAAGCTTCATTCGGAACTAATGAGGGTAGCATCATGTTGAGATTTCGTTTAAAATTACAGTTGCCGAAGAGATTAAAAGTATAGCATGCTCCCCCTTTTTAATATTTTGTTCTTATTTCAAAAGGGAAAGCACATTTTTAGTCAACTATCGCCCGAATTAATTGCAGTTAAATGCCATAGAGATACTATCGGAGAAACGCTGCGTTTCCCCTAAAGCTATTTTTTTTACTACACAAACTACCACTACGAAAAATATCTGAAATATATTTCAAAAATACCCCCATTTTTTCAAAAACCCAATTACGACCAAGAATCAGTGTCCCGTAGTATTTATGGGACACATGATGCCCTAATATTTTTCAGGTACTTTAAGGTGAATAATCGGTTTTCTTGATAAAACGTATAATTCCCAGATAAACGAACCCATATTTTAAGAACTAAGTACAAACATATATGGGACAATCCCAAACCATTTCACACACACACCCACACACGCAAGCAAAACAGGTTTCGATCAAAAGAAGCAGAGGAAATTGATTTTTGTGCAACATTGAGAGTTTCCAACCTCCTCGAACACACCAGCACACTTTGCTGGGGAGCAGGCAGCAACTCTAAAATTTACCTTCCCCTCTAAAACCTGTCTTAAAAGTAAGAAGCCAAATCAAATATGCTTGTACAACTCGTAGATGGTTGCCATAAAACAATTCTATAGAACAAATCCCATTAGAGTTCCTTTTCTCTTAAATTTTATTCATCATTTCCAATTCCTCTCTGATTTATTTTATTTTATTTCGTTGCAGGCAGTACCGTAGCGATCTCCTAACCGCGGATAGGAGCCTGAATAGAAATAACTAGGCCTTTTCCACATTTTAACCCCCTCCCACACTCTTCAAAAAAAAATAATCCGTTTTAATTTTCCTTTCCCATGACAAAATGGGTTTGGCGTTAGCAAACCAGCACCCCTAGCGTCTACCAGAAATCTTCTCCCCACACACCTCCAAGAAATCTCACACTCGCCGCTTGTGATCCAAAATTAAAAAGACACCCCTCGCCCCCCCGCACACCTTTCTCCCTTTCGCCGTGAAACCGCCCCACGTTGCGGAAGTTTCTCACGGCAGATTTCGCCTGGGCTCTTTACCATTTCAAAGCAGACTCAGCCGGGGGGGCTGGTGGTGTTCCCCAGCCCCCCCCCCCCCCCGACCTGCTACCCCACAAAGGAGGCGGGGGGAGACCCCCAGCCCTCCCCAAAAGCCTCCCGAAGGCACCTGCCAGCGCAGGGGGTTATTAAACCGCTCCCGCTCCTTACAAATGCACTCCTGCAGCTGAGCGGCTCTTTTGTCGCCTCTCCTTCCTCTACCCCCGAAGAGGGGGCACTAAGCGGGAGTTGCCCCCCGGTGGGTGCGGACCCCGCTCCCAGCCCGGCCGCACCGCCCAGGTGTAACGCCGCCGGCGGTACCTACCTTGGCCAAACGTGGGGTCTTTCCTCTGAGTAATCCCCGAGGGGGTTAGGACGCTCCCTCACAAGTTGGTAAGGCTTTGCAGGCGGAATCAGACCGAAATCCCCTAAAACCTCGCCCCCCCACCCCAGAACCCCGACCCGGTCCAGCCTGGGCTATTCTGGCCTCTCTCCCCCGTGTTGCCTTTTCAATGAGATTATTTCTCGATAAGAACACTAATATCTCTCTCTCTTCTTCTTCTTTTTTTTTTTTTTTTTCGGTCGGGTTTGTTGGTGCCCCCTCCCCCCGCCCCCACTATACACCACTATTGTCCCCGCAGGCGAGCGGAACTGCTCCTGGCAGCGCCAGGAGGCCCTCTGAGCATTTTGGGGTGGGAAACCCGCAAGTTTTGGTATTAATCTCATAGTTTGTCAGTCTTTGTTAAACAGCGAGGCGTGTCCGCAGCGCGGCGGCCGCCGAGAGCCGCACTGACCCGCGGTTCACCCCGCGCCGCTCCGCGCCCCCGCTCCGCGCAGCCCGGCCCGGCCCGGCCCAGCCCAGCCCCGCGCCGCTCCGCGCACGGCTCCGCGCTCCCCTCTCCGCGCGCTGCCCGCGCCTTCTGGCTCGGGCTGCGTTTAGGTATTTTTCGGGGTCTGTTCCCCCCGCAGAGCCAGTTGCCAGTTGCCCCCCTCCCCTCTGGGGAGCGCAGCCCTCGGCTTCGTGCCTTACGCCGGTCTCTCGCCCCAGGAGCTTCCCTAGCGCCCGACTTTTCCCATCCCGCAGCCGGGGTGCGCGGTGCGCCGAGCAGGGTGAGGGGGAATCAGCCCACACCTGCTTTGCAACGGGAACACCAACATTTAAGCCGCGCGTGTTTCCCAGTCAGCCTCGTGTATCTTTCTATTACTAACGGCGCTTCGTTGTTACTAATTATGATTGTGATTTCACTAATGGTGTGCAACATTTAAAAGTCGTGAAGGGACGGGGGTTAATGCCGTGTGCGCGGGGGAGTGGGGCTCCTCTGCGAGGGGCTGGGGGCAGTTCACCGTTTATCTCCGCATTTACACCGCCAGTTCCAACCCCGCGTTTCTCACCGTGATAAAGAGGTCATTTGAAAAGTAAATCGGGATTTAAAAGCACATTCAGCTGATTGTCTGGCAGGAAAGGAAAAAAAAAAAGAAAAAAAAAAAAGAAGGAAAACTCACTCTGAATTGTGTTTGCAGCGCCTGTCTGGCACTTAGAGACCCTCACCCCCGGGCCAGACCGAGTCTGTCCAGAGCAAAGGAGATAAATTAGAAATATTCTTGAAAACGATACCTTTAATTTCCTCCCTCTCTACTCCCCTCCTTTCCTTGCTCTCTCTCTTTACATCCCTCCAAACGAACCCACTTCAAAAGAACACGCAGACTCGTATTCCTAAATTGAAAGTTAAACGTTATGATGTAGGAGTGAATATTACAAGGAAAGTTGGAAGGTGATTTTTATTGCCGTGAAATTATACCTGCTTGTTTTAATATTCCGAAAACAAATGGCTTTTACTATCCATTACCTGTTCTATAAACCTGAAGTAGAAATGACTGTTCTAGAGAGATAAGTATAGTAATTACAAGGGCGAAGAGATGGATTACCCAAGTTGCAACTAAACGGTAGCCCTTATATAGTGATATTTTATAAATACCAAGCAAATTCATGGCAATTAATTAAACCCGAGCCTTATCACGCGAAACAAAACGCTTTACGTTCTCTCGAATTTCACCTACTCTATGAATATATCGGCATCGGGAAAGTAAATGAATTTTCCAGAACGCCTTTCCCAGGGCTCTAATATTCTCCCTTTCTCTTCCAAGAAAAATGACCCTTGTTATAAGTATTTAGTCACTGAAAATATTTAAAAGCCAAGGGGGTGTGGGTGGGTAGCAAATTTGCAGGGCTTTTTTTTTTTTTTTTTTTTTTTTTTTTTTCAGAACAGTTTGCCTTGCTTCGACTGTTTGCTTAAGAAGCTATTGAGAAGACCTTCCCCAGTCCCAGTGCAAATAATATTTAGAGTTTGGAAGGTTCGAAGTCTGGCAGTGTAGAAATAACTTTGAAATGCCAAGGGAAATATTTATTATATCAGTTCATTAAACTGTTGTAATGACCAGAGTGAAGTCACATTTCCAGGAAGAAATATAAAACATTTCATTCAAATTCCGACAGAAAGTGTGCTGCAAAACAAAATTAGCAACTTTAACTGGACCAAGTGACGAAATTTAAAGAGACTTTAATACATTCGTTGAACATTTTAAGTCATCAGTCCACTGATTTCGCCTATATATAATTACTATAGATTTCATGCGATTAAGGTAGAAATCCAAACAGTAAAGCATTTTTTTTCTTTACGTTATTTCTTTTCTTTTTTTTCTTTTTTTTTCTTTTTTTTTCATGAGCATTGCACTCATACCGACTACATATTAAAAAATGTGTGGCTCTTGGTCTTGGAAGCCCGGGGGAGGAGGTAGACAGGCACCTTTCCAAGTATTTTGGAAATGCTTCCAAGGAAAAATGTTAGAACACATTTTCACCAAACGTGTCAGACTTTTTTTTCGGTATAATTTAAGGCCTCTCCAAACAAAATTGACTCTGGAATGAAAATTATTTTTTAACTGCTCGCGTTAATATCCTATAGGGACCTCCACGTAATTGGATTTAATAAATGCATTTCCTCTTATATTCTGTTAATTTGACTCCAAATAGCGTTTCAGGGGTTATCTTAGAAAAATACTAGGAAGACGCTTGACGTTTCCTCACGGGAGACCCAAATCAATCTACCTTATTTTCTACCAACATCCCACCCCAAACCCTGCAGACCTCTTTCCTGCCTCTCCAGCTTGCAGCTGAAGGTCTCTCCTACCTCACTATCATATTCTCCCATCTCTGCCCATAAGCAGAGACTCTTCCTCCCACCTCGCCCCCCTCCCCGCTTTCTTTCTTTCTTTATTTTCTTTTTTTTTCTTTTTCTTTTTTTTTTTTTCACACTGACATCAGTCTATCTGGGTTATACACAGGACTGAGTCACGCACAGTGTAAACTTTTGACCCTCAACTTTTTGACCCCTCGAGCTATAATGCTGTACTAACAAGACCCCAAGACCAGAGTTACATTATATGTCTCTACAAACTAATGGCCCACCGATTTCCCTATTTTATTTATTTTGTTTCGTGAATTCTCTTTCCGGGGGGAACAAATATTAAATAATTTCAGAGTTCTGCAAACATTAGATCTTTATCTCCAGATCACTCAGTGCTGCCTTAAACAGCTGGAATTCTCCTCCCTCCCCCCCCCTTTTTTTTTAGAAGAACAGGAGAAAAAAATATCCCCTTAGCCACGACTGGATTCACCTCACTTTGAATTGTTTTTCTTGCATTTGGCATTTCAGCTAGGTGAGTTACTGCAGTAAATAGCCTGGATGGTTTTGTTTTGTTTCGTTTTGGTTTGGTTTGGGGGGAAAGAAGGGGGATGCTGCTGTGATTATTTTTGGAGCACCGGAGCGCTCGGGGACGAGCAGCGCCGTGGCCGCCCGAAGGGAGCCAGAGGCCGGCGGGAGGCAGCGGCGCTGCCGCTCCCGGCCTGGCCCGGCCCAGCCCGGCCCGGCCCGGCCCGGTGGCGCCGGGCGAGCCCCGATCCGGCCTCGGCCCTACTGGCAGTGAACTTGGTCTGAAGCGAGCTCTGCTGGCTGCTTGGGGACGTTACAGGCGAGGCGCTTGCTCCAAATCCGCCGTCCCGGGTTGGCCTTTCGCCCCGCTCTGCTCAGTCCCTGGGCTCCCACCCGCGCCGGTTGTACAGAACATCCCTGCCTAAACAGACCCGTGATTTGCCACCGAGCAAACCTCCTCTTCACAAATCCTAACGTGGTAATTTGTTTTGACTTGAAGGGTATATATGTATGTGTGTATATATATATACGTACACATACGTACACATGTTAAAAAGAGATAAATCAAAGGGGAAAAAAAGCCTCATACAAGTCTTACTCTTTCAACGCTCGCTGTCAAAATAGTTTCTTTTTAAAGCTATTTAGGGTAACAGAACACGGGAAAACTACACAGGGTGGACACCTCTCAAGTTAAGTTATCAGCCTCTTTCCAAATATCATTTATTTAAGTTCAGGACAGAAAATGTGGGGGGAAATCAGCTCAGATACCGAAATAGCCACGGCCTGAAAGAAAATTTCATTCTTAAATCCATTCTAGGAATGAAAAGAGACTCCCAAAGGAGGAGCCAAACCCCACAGAAGTCCTCTTCATGTTCCCTAATTGCAGAAAGACCTTTATCAAGAGGGGGAAATAAAGAACAATTTCTCAGACTGAAATTCAGCAGCGGGGGAGGGAAAGGCGTTTGGGAAGTGGACCTGGAGGGAAGGGACTGTCTTTCCCTTCCTGGGGAGGTAATGGCGTGTGTGTAGAATGGAGTAGTTTCAATGACTTTAAGTAGAATGAAATACAAGAATTACAGCCCGAACAGTGCAATTTCTAGACCCTGCCGCCAGCACATCCCCACCAAGGCAAATAAGGAACCACAGCCTTCCAGCCTTCATCTCTGGGCCAAAGGGGGGGGGGGGAGCTGGGGGTGGGACTGGGAGGGGGGAGAGGGAATAGTAAAGGAAATCCCTTTAGCTTCTCAAAAACATAATCACCACGTTATAGTTGTGTGTCTGTATTGGAGCAATATGAACCACATCCATTCCTTCTTCAGCTCTCCTCCTCTTGCTGTGAGTCACCACCACACACGGGCAGTGGGACTTGGCAAATTGAGAGCGTGAGGGAGGGGGAGAGGGAGAGGGTGAGGCAGAAGAAAGAAATAGAGAGAAAAAGAGAGAAAGAGAGAGAGAGAAAGAGAGAGAGAGAAAGAAAGAGAAAAAGAGGGAGAGAGAGAGAAAGAGAGAGAGAGAGAGAGAAAGAAAGAAAGAAAGGAAGAAAGGAAGAAAGGAAGAAAGGAAGAAAGGAAGAAAGGAAGAAAGGAAGGAAGGAAGGAAGGAAGGAAGGAAGGAAGAAAGAAAGAAAGAAAGAAAGAAAGAAAGAAAGAAAGAAAGAAAAAGCCGTAGAGCTCATGTTTTCCGTAAAAAGGTGACCCAGCAGACCCCGGGGTCTGTGCGAGCAAAAGTGTTGTGTTGTGATCCGATGTTCACCCTCTCCTCCGAGAGAGGAGCTGGGGCTGTACAAGTCTGCTGACCTCAGAATGATCCCTCTTGCCTATGAATTATTGATGAGATATGAGCTCTGATTTCTCCTTTCAGTATGCAAACCCCATTATACTGTTAAAATGGCGATTTAATCGTTTAGAATAGCTTCGCTTTTTTCCAACTCATTTGTGCCCCTTCCTTTTCATTTAATTCTCTTAATTAAATCCTTTAACAGATTTTAATCACTTTTTGTTGAATAAAATAAGACATCATACACATCTGTAACTAGGTTACCTTGGCAAAGTTTGTTTTTGGTGGGGTTTCTTTGTTTTGGTTTTGCTTTTAATTTGACCTGCATGGTTTTGTTTGAATTTTTAAAACCTGGGTGTAAGTAAATTTTATTTTGTGTCCTGCCATACACAGAGAACAAAGAAGGCCTGAAAGTAACAAATATTTTAAGTAATAAAACAAAAAGTAATAAAAACAAATAAACCATGACGTTCAAGATGGCCTGACAATGGCATTGTAATATTGAGCTGGCTTTTACATCAAAGTGCTCGCCAAACCTCCCTGTGCCACTCACAAACACATTTTCCCCCATTTATTGCAGAACAAACCTGGGAATAAAATGGGTATTTTACAGGTGAAATTTCATCTTTTTCGTTCCTGAGCACAGCTGCCCCTCAGCAACAGCCTGGGCATTAGGGTCCCTCACTTGCCCTGGCACAAGGCCCTGGGGGACAGAGCACAGCCTGTGCATGCCCCAAAAGTAAACGACTCTGTAATTAATACAGATGTTCAGCTCGGCTCTTTCAGTCTGCAGAGCCCGTGGTGGCTCTTGGGTGAGAAATTACTGCTTTGGGGTTTGGCTTTCCCCCCACCCCCCAAAGAATTAGAGAAGCTTAGACACTGTTTACTAAATGAAATAGGAAACCTCCAGGGAAGAAGAAAGGCTAAAGAGACATGTCAGAGAAAAAAAGAAAAAAAAAAGAGGCAAATATGAACATGGTTGTATCCATTTTTAATAAGCCAGATTCCCAAGCTGCTGTGGCACAGGTGAGCTGATGAGGAGGCTCCTCGAGGCTTTGGGAGACTTTGCACATTTGATGCCAACAGACCCAATCTACCCAGGCCACCATCGGACTCAGTTTTGGAATGGTGGTAAATTAGAGGTTTTCCCAATAAACACACAGAGTAATCATAGAAAGATCTGCACAACTGCAGGTTTTAAAAAAGAAAGTGTATTTTCTTTCCTAAGCAGTAGTGATTTCCAAGATATCCTCCATAGTTATATACCCTGTATTAAGGCATTTTGTATTTATTCTTTCTTCTACAGCTACAGAAGAAGTAATTGTCCAAAGTCTGATGTATGCCATTAATGTGAGAGAAATGATACAAAGGAAAATCTCCGCCTACCTGCACGGTCAGAGCTCCTTTTTCCTGTTTATCTTCCTTATACTTCCTTTTCATCAGCAACAGGGAGATTTTTTTTTTTCTTTAAAAGATGGGGGGGAGGCCTGTGCTAAGTCTGTGATTCCTTCCAGGCTGTAAAATGGTAGCCAGTTATACTTCCCCATGCCTCACAAGAAGCTGGAGTTTAACAGACATAGACACACACACAAACACCCCATCTTGTTAAAAAAAAAAAAAGAAAAGTGTGCTACATGATGCAGGTAGAAAGCAGAGCTCATGAACAGAGAGAACAACATTTCATGTGAGTAATGGGAAGGAGAGGGAGGATGATATCGCTATGCCAGCAATAAAATCCAAGTCTTTTGCTGCAACATAGGCCTGGTGCCATCCCTGTGTTCAGGCAGCTAAAATGAAGGGAGTAGCATAGGATTGCTGCTGGCATTACACGTTGTGACCCATACAGGCATCTCCTCCTTGCTGCAATGTCCTGTAGCTAAACTGCATTTCAAATTCCCTTTGGTCTGGCTATCTTGGTCTGTTTTTTCCCTTGAAATAACATGTTGTATGCACCAGGTGATTAGAAATGGTGATACTTGAGAGAAAAACATTGTTCCTAGTGTCATCTGGACTGGATTTGGAAGGAAAGTTTGCTTTCGACTATATAAGAGAAAAATCCTTTGAGTGGAGATGTGGGCATTGGACTTTAATGCATATGATGCATAAGGGAGATGTGGATGGATGGGCAGTTAGATGGATACATGGATGGATGAATTTTGGAAACACAGTGTTTGTGAGTACGTGTGCATTGAATGTATGGTTACATTTTCAGATATATATTAAAAGGAGGAGGTATGTCACTTTTCCTGCCAAAATCACTAGTTTTCATATGAATTAGTCAAAATTATTTCTAGTTACCAGTACAGATCAGAAGGTTTAAGAATTACCAGGCCCACCACTTGGTCTAATCCCCAAACAATAACACACTTACCACAGTAAACCTTTTCTTCCAAGTGTTTCTAATGCCATGTAGACAAAATGTCTGTAGCCTGTCATGTCTGTGTGGCTAAATTCACATTTAAAGACCATTCACTGGAAAATCACTAGGATCTCATAAAATATCTTTATTATCAACTGAAAAAGAGGCATCCAGCTTGCACAGACGTTAAGGAGAGGCAGTTCAGAATAAACCCCAGACTGCTGAATAGGAAAGGTTTTCTGCATCCTGCTTCCCTTCTTTGAATTTCCAGCTTTTGCATTTAAGTTTACACGTTTTCAGGCAGACTCACTCAGGATTGTGCTGGCCACTCTCTAACTGGCCAGGAAAAAGCGAGAAGTTCAAATGATGATAGCAAAGATACAGGAGACACATGGAGCAGGACAGGGAAAACAGCCCGAGGAAGGAAAAGCAATCTACAAAGTGTGCGAAAGGGGGACATTCTGCTTTGTGTAAAAGAGACGGACATGTGTCCACCAAATGTTGTCTTACCGTAAAAATCCCCGCTAAAGAGGAAAAAAAAAAAAAGCCTGTGAATGCTCCAAATTCTAGTCTCCCTCCCCGCCCCCCCCCCCCCCCCCGCCTGTACCCCTGCTTTGAACTTTTTTTTTTTTTTTTAAAGTAACGAGGAGGGGGATAGATGTGAGTTGGTTCAGGTGTTGTCCCTCACCTCTTCTGCAGATGTGGTGTTTTGGGTTTCAAAAAGAAACCCCTCCAGGTTTTTGCTCTATTTTGCTCCCTCTGCATGGCTGCGGAGCTCTGGCCTTTGGCCGGAGCCGCGGGCAAGCGCAAGGGCCACCTGAGCGCCCCTACCTATGTAGCAGGGGGAACCAGAGCCCATCACAGCCCTTTGCCATTTTTACCTAAGCTCCGAGCGATGGCTGGCTCTGCTCTTCTGTCCTTCCCCGCTAACTAGTTTGTTTTTCCAGAGAAAAAGGCTGCTGCCTGCCTTTTCCAGAACGATGTCACTTTCAGAGAGAGAAGCAAGCCTGTGACATACAGGGAGGGTCCGTACGCAAAATGCAGCCTCTCTGATAATTTTTTTGTAGCACTTCGAGACAGACTGGAGACATAACAGCGGTCATTCAGTGTCTCCATATGGTAGAAACGAACTACGGAAATATGTGTTCATATTATTGGAAAAAAAAAAAAAAACCCGAAACCCAAGAAAAAAAAAGAAGAAAAAGAAAAGCTCGGGTGGAAGGGGGAATAAATCGGTCTCGACACAGGCCGAAAGCAAAAAGAAGTGCCCAAATTTCGTTGGCAAGCAGATTAAAAGAATTAAAATCAAAATGTGCTAACAACCTGAAGAGCACAGATATAATACAGCTAATTGAAATGCAAAAGCATAGACCAGATTTGTGTCTACTTGCGAGCCTTATAAAACACACCAAATGACCTCCAATAAACAAGCAAGATCCTCTTTTACTTGGCGAAGGACAAAAACAAACTTTGTCCGAAGTACACTTCCCCCGGCAATGATACGATGGAGTTCGCCTTGCAATTATAATGAATCTTTACATATTTTCTATTTCTCCCGGTTCCACAAAATTTACTGGCGGGCCTCGAAGCTGTGATGGAAATCTAATGCAATTTCAGCTCTCAGGAGGATAAGAATTAGGACCTTCTAAAAGTGAGAAATAAAACTAGGAAAGAGAGGCAGACCCTCTTTCCTCCCCACTCAGCGTTTTTCCATATAAACCCTTTAAAATAGTTTGAGCAGATAATATTTCAGAAGAACTTACTTTCAGGACTCCAGTCTATTGGCTCTCTGGACTGAAAACTGGACCCGCAAAACATGTTCCCTGCAATTGCAGCGTTTATCTCATCTGGAAAAGTGCTCACCCATAGCTGCCCCTTACAAGCCAAACCAAGCAGTTAAAGTGTCACTTAACATTCTAGAGAATGTGAAATATATTGTACATTGTCAACTCCCCAAAACCATAAAACTAACTTTATGGACCTCACGTGACTTTTGAGAGCCAGTGAGGGGTATCTGTCTGAGGTCTGGGCGATTTTTACGATCTAACTTCTAGATAAAACCCTATCCATTTGACATCTAAATGTCATACCCACTTTTGGTATAGTTTGCTATTGGTAAAAAAAAAAAAATATCAAGGGAAGGCGAGCAAATGGTTTGGGATCTGACAGTCCACTTCACATTCCTCTCAAAATCACTTAAGAAGTACCTAAACAGTGGGAGATTAAGTTTGGTAAGTTTTAAGATCCGACTTTACTTGCTACGAACAAAAAGCCTAAGCTATATTGTAGAGATGTCAGTGGCGTTTTGCCAAATAGAGCGACTTTAAACTGGAGTATCTCGCGCCTTGTTAGATTCCCTAGGTAGCAAAATTGCAACATTTGCCATCTTTGATGATGTTAAATTATATGCAGCGAAAATGACTCGTTGTAGTGTCAGTAGTTACAGAGTTGTAATCTGCTATTTACGTGTTGAACCAGAGACTAGGATGTAAAATCAGTAAGCACAATAAACCGAGGACGAGAGGTAGAGGAAAGATTACAGTTCAGCAAAGAAATATTCTCTCTCTATATATACATATTATATATATAATAAATATATCTATACAAACACACAGATACGTAATTCCATAGAACACAGGTTTATGTGTACGTATATACTGATGTAAATACCACTCGCTTTTAGAATGTTTGTGTGTGTGTATATCTATATCTATGTCTGACAAATCCTGAAATGCACGTAAATGTACTTGGGAAGATTTTATGCCATGTTACTGTAACCTGAAGTATTTTAAACTAGTTTGTCTGATATGGTGCTGTAGCGGGGGTGGGGTGGGGGTGTCTGTGTTGTTTTTAGGGAAGCAGCGTTTGAGAAATGTGACAAGCTGTGTTTTCCGCGGAAGGTTTCCCGTGCGATGCCATGGAGTTATGTGAGCGAACATTTCATGCTGCCGGGCTGCGAGCTCCCCGAGAGCTGCCCAGGAGAGGCGAGGGCTGCAGCTCTGCTGGGATCTCCAGGCAGGCTGAGCTCCATGCCAGGCATGTCCCTGCTTTAGCACGTACTGCGGACTCCTTGCGCAAGCCTCAGAGGTTGGGTATAAAGTGCAACTGGGAGCCTTCATGAGTAGGAGAAACGTTTATTTGACTTCAAGTAAAGCTACAAACAAATACAAAAAGCTTATTGGCAAAGTACTAACAGGCAGCTAGACATGACAGATGCCATTTTTACACATAACATTGCATTCACTCTGCCCACTACAAACTGTCTATTAGTCACATCAGAAATATTTCTAGTATTTACAAACATTTGAGCACTTTATCGTTGGTCCAATCTTATACATTTATTTTTTTTTTTTTAATAATGAAGTTTACCCACGTCTAAGAGTACATCTCAGAATTAGCCTGGGACTAGAAATCCTGGCCTGAAGTTTGAACTAAAACACAGACTGGACAATTTTATGACAAAAAGTTACAAGAGTTTTTTTTTTTCCTTCCCCCCTCTTTTTTTTCTTTTTTTTTTCTTTTTTTTCCTTTTTTTTTGTTTGTTTTATTTTTCTTTCTGCGACTGTAGTGCAGGAACCCCCGATTTTAGCTTAGGCAGAGAAGAACTCACCCAAAAAGCAGTAAACTCAGGAAGGGGAAAAAGCAACAAATAAACAATTGTATCTGTTATCAATTTATAAATAAGTTATAACATTTAAAGGGCTCACGTAAACATGCTAGCTTTCCAGAAAGCATCAAGAGAGCACGGACACATACATTTATAAGAACAACAAGAGCATGAGGAGCATCTGGAAATAAAATTTAATTAAAAATAATAATAATTAAAAAAACACGACATGAACTCAGTCCTGGGATAACGGTACCACACGCGTTGTTTTAGAATAGCAACAACATGCTGAAAAGAAGGTGCCTCACTGTACAGTACTCCAAAACTAAGATCTGCTGAGCTTTATTTATTTATTTACGTATTTATTTAATCTTTCCTCTTCTTTCCTCGACATTCTTCCTCTATAATTTATGGCTGAAAGGCGCTGCCCGCAGAGGCTAAGCTCATGCTTTTCAGTTTATTATCCTTCTTCCATTTCATCCTCCTGTTCTGGAACCAGATTTTGATCTGCCTCTCGGAGAGGCAGAGAGCGTGAGCGATCTCTATTCTCCTCCTGCGGGTGAGATATCTATTGAAGTGGAATTCCTTTTCCAACTCCAGGGTCTGGTAGCGAGTGTACGCTGTCCTTGCCCTCTTACCGTCTGGTCCAGTCATGTCTGAATAACACGGACAACAACGGGTTTTTGATTTCTGTTTCAAGTCTTTCTGATAGGATTTTTACTATTAAGGATATTTTTTAGTACCGAGGCAAAATATTCACCGTCTTCGGGCAATTAGGAACGCTGCTCTTTCCCAAAATAAGAGCCTCTCCCCCCCCTCCCCCCCAGGTCTCCCTCTCTTTCCCGCACACCCCCAGACACGTGTAAAAACCCCCACCTTTGGTCCCTCCAGAACTGACACCAGCAACTCAATATTCATAATTTAACTGAAGAACCGAGATTTTGAAATCGCCTTTTTTTCTCCCTGCTTGGGTGTTTTTGTGCCTGCTTGCTGGGTCATCTGGTTTAATACTGCTTTCTTTTCTCCGGGAGAAAAAAGATAAAGGGGGGGGGGGGGGGTGGTAGTGGTGATGGTCCTCTCTGTTCCCCGTGCTCTGTATTTCACCGCAATTTTGGTTTTGTCAAGAGCAGATTGTCAAGAATACACCCAGCAAAATCAGAGAAGGAAAGGACTGAGAGACCCATCTGTGCATATAATGCCATTTTAATGGTCAATTCTTTCCTTTCTTCTGCCCCCCAAGGAACACCCCCTTCCCTCAATTTTTGTTTTACCTTCTCCCACCACATACATATAGCTACTAGCTTGAAACAAGCGCACATTTCGCGGCAAGAATAACGAAACTAAAATAAAATCTCCCCCCTCCAGGCGCCAGAGGCAGCTTTAAAGCCGTGATCAGAACAAGAAATGCAAAAAGCAATAAATAGCTGTGTTTCTGATCAAAGAGTCTCCACCGATTAAAGGGAAGGAGAGAAAATAGGGAGTGGGGGCGGGAAAGGAAAGGGGGGGAAAAAGCGGGGTGTGAGAAAATAAACAACGACAACGACAACGACCGAAAAAGAAGTAGCTGTACCATGGCTAATGTGAAGTTTCCTCATCCAAGGGAATATCTGAGGTGCCTGCCCTTCTGTTGCTGCGGTGGAGGTTGCGATGGGCTCTGCCTGCGCTCGGGGGATGCTGCTGCTTATTGGAGTGCCCTCGTCGGCTCCCGAGGACGCGCTGGTCTCGTCTAGTTCTGTGAAATTTGTGTTGGTGCTGGCAGAAGTAGCTTGGTCGGAGGGGGACGGGGCGGGCTTGCCTCCATGGCTCTCGCTGTTGGAGCAGGGAAGGGAGTCGGGAGAAGATAAGGAGCAGCTAGACGCCTGTCTAAACCTGCTCTCCTGAGCTGGAGAAGGGAAACCGCGGGAGCTCTCCCCCACAGCCCCAAAGTGACTAGAAGAGGCTGAGCGGTTGATGCTAAGGTCCATCCCATTGTAGTTGTAGCCATAAGAGCTGGAATGCATGGTGCTTGAATCTCTGTAAGAACCGTTCATGGAACTGCTGGTCCCATAATTTAGTAACTGATAGTCGGGGCCATTTGGGTAGCGCCCTGAGAACGAGTTTACAAAGTAAGAGCTCATTTGGGTTATTTTGGAGGGCTTGATTTGTGGCTCGTGGTCGTTATAACCCTGTGCTTGACGATTTATGATGTATTAATGAATTATAGCAATGCACTGTACTTCGTTTTTGCTATGTATGCGGCCAAATATGGGGGGAGGGTGGGGGTGCGTTTGGGAATCACGTGCTTTTGTTGACCAGTCGTAAATTCTCACTGATGACCTCAAGAGGTAATTCATGCTCTATGGTTACAAATAATGACGATCGCGGAGTCGTTAGGCCCAAGTCGGTGCGCGGCGCCCCGAGTCCCCGGGCGCGCCGGCGCCGCGCTCGCCCCACCTTGGCGGAGCGCGCCACCTGCCGGCCGCGTGGGAGCGGCGCAGGCGGGGCCCCGGCCCGGCCCCGGCCCGGCCCCGGCCCCGGCCCCGGCCCTCGCTCGGGGTCCCCCGGCCCCGCTTTTTGCCTCTTCAAAAATCTGCGCAGCAGCAGGGGAGATCCTGCCGCGGCGAGCACGCCCGCGCTCTCCATGTGGCTCTTCTCGCCCCGCTCGTTCTCTTTATTAAACCATTATTTCTTCCTTTGTAACAGCACTGCGGAAGTTTTAGAGGCAGCGAGGGATGAGGTGTTAAATCGCTTTTAGGCCAGGCAGTCTTCTCCTTTGATATTTGAAGGGGGGCAATGCGAAACTGCTACGGGGGAGCGCGGCCGTGCGTGTTTATTTCCGAAGGCTTCGCCACTGCTCCGGGAGAAGTCGAGCTTCCTGGCACGCTGAGCGTGCTACAAGCGATGCAGTCGCACCGTAACTGGGGAGCGAAAAAAACGGGGAAAATGAGGAAAAAGGGCAGAGGAAGGAAGGTCCAGCCGGTGGAAATGGTTGACAACGTTGTTTTTAGGACAATCTTGTTCCCGAGCGTTTCACGTCCTCTTTAACCACAGCATTGTGTTACGGTGCTGTTCCTTTCCATTTGCTAACCTGCAAGGAATATTGGGGAGCAAAAGCACTCTGAAATTGGTAAAAACGTTGTGAAAGGTCTGTGCGTTGTTAAGCATTACTTTTTCTTCTCGTTTCCTCTCTCCATTTTTTTTCCAAGGCAGTTCAGGAATTTCATATGCTTGTCTGCAACTCATTGGAAATTATACGCCATATTGAAAGTGACATATAATTATAATAATTACGGGCAATGAAAAGCGTGGCAATAATAGTAAATGTCCTACAGCTGTGAAGCTTCTGCATGAATTGATTTTAAAAGTGACTGACATTAAACCAGCTTGTGGCATGGGGGAATGCGTTCATACATAGGTATTTTTGTGGGCAGTGGGGAAAGGGAATAGAAGTAAGGAGGTACTGTTTCATAGCTTTCCTGCCCCGTGAAGCTTCAAAAAATCGTATCCACATTAGGCTGGTCTGGTTGCTTGCTTCCAGTCCTAAATCCCCAGCAGAAAAAGCACTTCCTTTTGTTTAATTACAAAACCCAATAAGAGTTTGCTATTTGCATGTACAAGGTTCCCTTTTGGCACAGAGCATTACCCACCCCATCCTGAGCAAAGTTAGAATATCAGAATCCACTAGTAGACTTAGTTTAGATTTTTTTTCTTTCCTTTTCCTCTTATTTTTTTTTCCCATAAGTGAATGCTATATTCCTGTAGCTGAGAAGGAAAAAAATCCCTTGAAATCTGGATTATTTTGCAATACACTTCACTTTGATTCGGGGATGTGAAGTAAGGGACCAGATGTTTGAAAGATGCTAGGCAAATGTTAGGTATCTTTGGTAGATAAATGAGAGCATATTTTTGCCTGTTTCCTTGATTTATTATGTATATGGAGAGCATTTCGTCATAACTCTTTGTACTATAACAATAAAAAAGAGCTATACTAAAGCAGAATGTCAACGAGGAAATAATATTGGTGAAAGGTCTTCCATTTAAGATTAGACAAAAAGAGGGAAAACCAGATTTATCTCTCCAGTGTAACTTCCGTATGCTTGGAGTTGCTTGTCCTTGCAGATTAGAAGACAGTGTCATAAAGAGAGTAGCAGTGCTTTCTTTATAACTCCGTGCTCCTTAAGAATGACAAGTTCCCCTGAAAAAGGGAAGGATAATAATAATAATGACAGTGTGGTGTACATGAGATCGAAGACTTTGTTTTTATTAGAGAATTCCATGGTCATACCTAAGACAAACTTCAAACACAACACGTACAAAAATTAATAAAATATAACTTTTTTTTTTTTTTGCTGTTGTTGCTTTTGCATCCCTTTAGGTAGTATTCGTTCTTTCAGTAGATTTTCTTCTTAAAAAAAAAAAAAAAAAAAGAGAGAGAGAGAAACTAATTACAAGACCCCAGGGCTTGATTAATTTACCAAAGAAAAAAAAAAAAAAGGAAAAAAAACCCTATGTCAACCGTGCATAAAACATTTTTACAAAATTAAGACAATAAACACCCCAAAAGACATATATTGCAGCACTTCCATTAAATACAAGAGTTAGCATATTACTAACAGTGACACCAAGGGTAGAAACACGGGTAGGAGTCCTTTTTTTTTTTTTTTTCTGCCTTTCTTTTCTCCTCTCTGCTTATCTCCTCACTTTTTTTTTTTTTTTTTATGATTTTACTTGGTTGGGGGGGAGTCTAGGAAGAAAAAAACGCAACTAGAAGCCTGATTTTTTTTTTTTCTGGACACGACAGTTTACTGGGAACACGAGTCCATGGCATTGGTGGCCCAAACTTTCTAGCTGTTGCCGTTGCTGCAGAGGGCTTGTCCCACCAATGTGCACGTTTTCCCTTTCCTCGCAGCCAGCCCACACCACCCTCATCCTCTTGGCTCTCACACGCACGCACTCATTCCCTCTCTCTTTTTTTAAATAATACTTTCACTCCGCCGTTTTCTCCTCCTCCTCCTCCGCGCTCAGCTGCGAGGAGTTGAGCAGTTTGTTCTCTTTTTTCCACTTCATCCGGCGGTTCTGGAACCAGATCTTGATCTGCCGCTCCGTCAGGCAGAGGGAGTGGGCGATCTCGATCCGCCGGCGCCGGGTCAGGTAGCGGTTGAAGTGAAATTCCTTCTCCAGCTCCAGCGTCTGGTAGCGGGTGTAGGTCTGGCGGCCTCTCCGGCCGCTGGGCCCGAAGGAGGAACCTGCGACACCCGCAAAAAAAATAAAAATAAAAAAAGAGAGAGAAGGGGGGCGGGGGTGGGGGGGGAAGCCCCGGGGTTTAGCGGGGCGGCGGAGGTCCCGGGCAACCCGGGGGGACGGTGCCGCCTGCGCCGTGCCTGTGTGCGGAGGAGAGGGGGCCTGCTCCCTGCCCTCCCCAGGCTTCGGCCAACAAAAGCCCCCCCGGGAGCCTCCGCGGCCGGGCCGCCTGGGTGCGCGCCCGCGGAGAGCCCGCGCGGGCTGCGGGCGGCCGGGCAGAGCAGGGGGCTGATGCGGACCGGGCCAGCCTGCAACGGGCTGGGGAGACAGGGCGAGATCTATCTTACTCCGCGATGAAAAATCGCAAGGTGTTCTCCCACCCCCACCCCCCTCCGCTGTTTTCCACCCTACCGGCAACTGTAATAGATCTGAGCATTTAAGCAATAATGAAGTGAATCGATCTGCCCAAAGTCGACATTAAAGAGGATACAACGCTTTATGTCCCTGCGCTAATGGACATCAATTCGGAACTTAAAAGGCAACAAATGCATCTAAACATGGGGATAAGGGTGGTGAGACTCAATTTTTTTTTCTTCTCTTTTTTTTTTTTTTCTCCCTCTCTCTCTCTCTCTCATTTTTCCCCCTTATCCTGATTGAGGAAACAGCACTTAAAAAAGTCATATATCATCAGGAGAAAAAAATTCTCCCCAGGCAGACTTTTCATTACGTGTAAGTTTCATTAAAAATGTAGCTCTCTCCTTTCAAATATTTAAACACTTTTATATTATTTAACTCCAGGTCGGCTATCTAGAGAGAGAGGAAGCTGCTTGAGGGTGTGGGTACATGCATGTGTAAAGTCATCCAGATCTGATTTAGAAAAGATATCTCCCTGTGCGTTTAGGGGAGACAGAGACAAATCATTGTGACTGCGTGACACGCAAACTGGAATGTGGAAAAAAAGAAGGGGGAAAGCAGAAATACTGTACCGGGGATTAAATAGGGAGCAAACTTTTTTGCTGTTTTTCTAGTGGGGAAGCGGGGGGAACTGGTCGAAAGGAGAAAATACTTCAGCGGCGTGAAGTTTTGGTGCGTGTCAGAAGCAACTTGGAGCCTCTCATTTTGCCTAACTTCCCCGCTGGAAGTTTGGGCTCTAAAGTGAACCTTATTCCTGCTTCCCTCGCTCTCTCGCTCCCTCACTCTGGCGGTAACAAATAAAAACGGGGGGAGGAGATTGATGTATTTATTTCTGTAAAAGAGTAAACTCACTATTGCAAGAGTTCATCCGCTGCATCCAGGGGTAAACCGGGGCGGAACACTTTTGCTCCTCGCTCTCTCCGAACACAGTTTTGCTCTGCGCGCAGTCCGACTTGCGCGGCTCGGGGGCGAAGGGCACCTCGTCCAGGTTGGAAGGGGCGCACGCAGGGTCCTTCTCCCTGAAAAAACCGCCGGCCCCATAGTCACAGGCGGAGCTGCGGCTGTAGGCTCCGTTGCTTTGCTGGTAGTAGGGAGAGGAGGCATAGCCCTTCTCCTGGACTCCCGTGGCTCCATAGGTGGTGGGGTAGTGCCTCAAAGGATCCGCATAGCCCGAGGGATATAACGGGATCTGTCCCAGGAAGGGCTCCTGCCCCGCCGCCAGACTCACCGGGAAGGTCGAGTTGACAAAATAAGAACTCATTGGAAGGAGCCTGCCGTCCTTTCCCGGCTTTATGATTTGTTGTGTTTTATAGTCCAAGTGGTTTAGCTATTAGTAGTATATCGGAGATTGGGTTTTAGCTGAAGGGAGATGGCGTGGTGCCAGCGAGGGACACAAGGAAATACAACCATCTGATCATGGGCTGACCAATAGCAGGCGCCTGAGGTTGCAAAATAGCACCCATGAGGAGCTGAGATTGCACCAGGGACCCCAAGAACAAACCATCCACCCCCTTTTCCCTCCCTTTTAAACAACAGAAATGCACCCCCTTAACCAAATATATGATATCTGCGGAAAGAAACGTTCCCGGCGCACTCAGAGCTTCATAAATAAATGCTTCCCCCCCCCCCCCCCCCGACTTCAGCATGGGGGAGTGTGAATGTGAAAGCCTCTGTGTATGGATGGCGGTGCATCCACACACATAATGTATACAAATACCTGGTGTAAGTGGGAAAAAAAAAGTTATTTATTTACATTCGGAAAACTTTAACCCTTAGTGTCTGCAATTCGTCCTAAAATATCTGGGTACTTTTCTACAGTTAAAGAAAAAAGTTGTGTGTGTGAACTTTGCAAGGGGGAGATCCCGTTGGTTAGACTAAGAGATTTCCTATAGGAGAAGAAATGGATTTTGACAATTTATTTCGGTTCATGTTTATCTAATTACTATAGATTAGCATTCCCTGTTAAGTATTCCCTGTTAAGAAAGCTGCGCTGGATTAGAACAAACATTCGCTTTTCATATATAGTATCTTTTTCGTTTATTTATCTGCAAAAGCTACATATTCAGGAGATAAATGGAAAATCGAAGTATTTCCTTTATCCCTTGCTAAATCCCGATCTGCTCTGGAGTATTGTACCGCATTGTGCCCTCTTGCGTTTTTTTGTTAATACCAAATCTATGCCCGACCTTTTCTGGAAAAAAAAAAAAAAAAGAAACAAAAAAAAGAAACTTTGTGTTACGATCAAAAGCTGAGTTTATTGATTGTTACCGATCGAGATTTCTTAAAATTTATTTCTATTATTTTATTTGTTTTATTTTTATTTTTTTTACGAGAGGAAATTTCGTGGCGTGGTGGGTCTGCTGCCTTGGAGGTGCGCAGGGACCCTGCCTTTTTGCATCCCTCCTTTCGAGCCCATCCCCACTGCAAAATACTTATTTTTGCAAACTTAAAACGTTGAAAGAGATAAGCTCGAAAGTCTCAAGCAATTCCCTGCCATCCCAAAAGCTATACTTTCTTCTGGGGTTCGACTAATTTATTTTTTTTTTCCTGGATTTCGTCGCCAGGGATGTACTCTGCACTACCTGGTGCATCCCCCCTTCAAACCTCTGTTTGCTCAAGGTAATGCGGGATCTCTATTCGGTGCCTTACATTTTTTGAAGTGGGAAAAATCAGAGCGATCTTACAGAAAAAAAAAAAAAGTAATAATGAAAACCAGGACTGTCACTGATCATTCGCGTTATATAAAGGATTTGTTTCCTGTCCGAATTTGTAGCCATCTGTCTGTCGGTTCTTATATGCAGTGAAATGGCACGCCTTATAATATGCACTCCCCTGTACTTGAATCTGTGGCCGTGTGCGCTGCAAATCTAGAATTACATATAGTACGTGCTCACTGTAAAGCTGCCAATGCGGCTCTCTGACAGAGCTTTAAGTATCTAAGAAATCCGTATCTTATTACGAGCTAATTTATTTTAGACATCATATTTACATAAGCACAGCCAAGATTGTTTCATGCCACGGCTGCAATGAACATTTCGACTGAAACGTAATCCTTATAATTCAAGGAAATAACATGCAAAGGAAGTAGTTTTCCATCCTCCACCCCCTCTCTGACTGATATCTCTTATATTTGTTCTTGCAGAGTTTCCTTTTGTGTATGGAGTGGACCCAAACTTACGTAGATCTACTTTATTGGTATGCAAGGGAAAAAAAAAAAAAAAAAAAAAAAAAAAGGAAGATTGAAAGGGAACGATGACTAGAGAAGAAAAAAAAAAAAAGATCGGATGAGAGATTGAAGTTAACTGCTTTGCAGGAGCCGTACAGCTCATACATTTGATTTGAGAATTACACAATATTGGTAGCACTACAAAAACAGCGATTATCTGGCATGATCAGCTTTGCTTGCACATTTTTGGCTAAGAAATTGATGTCCTGATAATTCAACGCGTGAGTACATCTGCTGAAAATGCTTACTATAATATATTTTCTATCAGTTCTCATGACTTCTCTGCAAGTTAATTCTTCAAAATAGTTTGACACTGCCCCATCCCCTCCCCATGTTTTACCGCAGTAAAATACTACTCGTTTTAGCGCATTTATGACTAAAATAGACTTTTTAAGTGGCTTGACTGTCGCCATTATATAAGAAAATAAAATGAATTTAATCTGTCCGCTTGCTAATTGCTAACATTTTAGACACGCTATAGATAACGTTAATACATCCCGCTTCTTAGAAGAAGGGTGAAGCTTCTCTTGACACTGCAGATAGTTACTTGTGGGAGAAAAATAAAAAATAAAAAAAATAAAATAAAAGAAGAAGAAAACATGATTTCCAACCTGAAAAAATGTGTCATAGTGCATTTTGAAGGGTCAGAACCGCAGTCTAATTGGTTTGCCACATATAATACATGCAAATTCTAGCAGAGGTCTTAAACCGCACTAAATCTCAGAGACCTGTACATTAAGCACGGAGGTGGTTTCTCTCCCCATCTAAATAGCTTTACCAAAATAAATAAATAAATAAATATTGAGTTATTATTATAGCTACTTAATAGACAATCTCCTGTCTTCTCCGCCAAAGTCCCCATGTAAATCTGAGACCGATTTTGCGATATTTTCTTTGGACGACTCTAGCGCCAGACAAGCCGGGAGGGACGGAGACACAGAGCAAAGAATAACGGATGCAGAAGCAAGCTCATACAGCAGCCCTTAAGTTAGATTTGTCTTTGACCGTACTCATCGGCATATCTTTATTCAGTCTTTGGCCTCATCTGCTTAAAAACAGTCACAGGGTTTGCTAAGAAGGAGCAATAAACCGGGGAAGTTGCAAGAGACACCAGAAGGTGGTATAACGTATTTCATTCTGCGCTGGGAACCCGTCTTTCCTCTCCTGACTGACATCACTCAACTGGCGGGGTATAAATAAAGATAAAGAGACGTATTTACAGTATGTACAATCACAGCTATCTGCCCAGGAAGGTCTCGCTTTTTGTTCCTTTGCTTTTCTGGCCAGCAAATGCCTACTCCACAAAGTAGAGAAAGGCAGATAGATGAGGGGATTAAAACAACACCCAAATATTTCGAAATGCAAACAGAACAGAGCATTTCTTGTGTGAAAGCTAAACCGGCTAAGAACTTGGTAGAAAGTTCAGTGCAGTTGGTTCCAATAAAAAATGAAACTCTTTTTCATGTGGGGCTGGAATTCCCGATCCTTCTGAAGTGAGAACACAGCGGGGGTTTCCCTACCGAGGGACTTATTGCAGCCATAAAGTCAAGTAAATACCACGAAAACACTTGGGGAAAAGGAAAAAAAAAAAAAAAAAAAAAAAAAACCGTGTTCCTGGAGTCAGACATAGAAAGCAATTGGCAGCAGAGAAGCCTCCCCTGTGATGTTCATGCACAGTAAAAATCACATTGGGGAAAGAAACAACCGCAGAAGTCATGTATGCGCTGCAGTGCTGGCGTGTTTAAAACAATGACCCCTGAAGGTGTAGAAAAAAATACTTGCTCTCTCCGCACATAACCATCTGAAACTTAATTTCCAGCAATTTAAGTTTAATTTACCTGACTTCTCGTGCAGTGCATAATAACCTTCTTAATGGGATCTTTGAAAAGAAGTAATAATAATCTACCATTGTTCCATTAAAGAGTGCAGCTAATTATTAACAAAAAGGGGAGGGCGGAGGAGGGAGAGCGGGGGGGGTAAGGACATTGGGGTAGTCAAAATGCATTCATACTGAACTATTTCGGCAAAAGAAAACCCTGAGACCGGGGGAAGGGGGCTACTAGTAGATTGGATTGGATACGTTGGAGAAGGTAAGGAGAAGCCGATACATATCATAAAATGTGGAAGGCGAATGCTGCGAGATGCTGGGAATTACAACATAGAACAAGTTAATCATGGATGTTGTTAGTCAAAGGAAAGTCGTCGTGTCCGCCCCCCCCCCTTTTTTTTTTATAAGTAGTCACTCAGCATCTCACTTTCTTAGAGAAAGCGTCACTAGCCTAGACATAAACAGTTGCCAGGAAACTGTGTGGTAGAAAGAGAAAACGAGAGGGAGAAAGAGGGAGGGAAGGAGAAAGGGAGGGAGGAAGGGAGGGAGGGAGAGAGAAACCTTTTAAAATAACAGACACGCATTGTCCCTTCAAAGCTCAGAGTAACTTAAAAGTGATTCGTCGTCTGCCTTTACTCTCTGTTCCTTCCCCAGCAACCACCTCAATTTTGTGTATGCGACTTGACATATCTTTTCCAGACCCCACTGAAATGACCACTCGAAGCAATAAATAAATAAAAGCTCCTCTGCCTTTTATGATTAGCTGAAATCCCCAGCCTCGCCTTTGCCTCATACGTCATTACCGTGTTTCATTTTACAAGATCTCCGCTTGTGTTCACGCTCAGCAAACAACCGGCTTTCATCTTCCGTGTGTGTGTAGATAGATAAATAGAGAGATAGAGAGATAGATAGCCTTTGAATGTATATGCATGTATGTATTTATACACACACGGCAAGGAACAAACACACAGTTGCACACACACAGCACTATACATCGGGGTGTGCGCAGAGTAACACACACTCGTACGGGGTGTACATTGCCCATGTCAGTGCCCGTATATGTGCAAGCGCATCCCACGTACGCTTATTCAGACACTTTAAGACTATGCAAACAGCTAAAAGCACATCTCCCATTTGCAATTCCCAGCAGGGCACCAAGCCTCAAGGGTGGAAACGAGTTCGAAAGCCGCTTCCCTTCCCGAGCAGCGCGGAGCCAGGCCCCGCCGGGCGCTGCCGGCCGCCTGCTCCGGCCGCCCGGCCGGGGAGAGAGGACCCGGGCAGGGCCGCCCACGCCGGGGCACCGGCTGCGGGGAGCCCCCGGGGAGCCGCCGGCCGCCGCCGTCGACGGTAGATGGCAGCAGACGGCGGGGAATGGGCGAGCCCCGCAGCGCGGCGGCGGCACCGGGGGAACGGCGCCGCTGGGGGCTGCCTTCGTTTTATTCTATTTAATTATATTTTCTTAAATTAGCAAGCAGGAAGACTGCGAGGAGGGGCGCCCGCCGGCAGCAGCGCGGGCCCCCCACCCTGGGGCACTCGGAGGTTTCTCGGCCATCCCACGCCGACCCGTGCTGACGAGGTTAAAAAGATTTGTCCGCACCGAAGTGCGAGGTTTCCACAAGTGGTTGCCCACGCAGGATGTGGAAGAATCGGCATAAAAGCGTTATGGAGCAAGGTTTCTATTTATTTGCTTGTTTGTTTTTTAATTAAGAATTGGAAAGAAAAAAAAAAAAGGAAAGAAAAGAAAGAAGAAAATGAGCGCGGAGAGACTTAGAGGAAAACAGGCGTGCGAACCGGCATTATATTTTTTCCCGTGATTTATGAAAAATGTAACAGGTTCGGGAAGAAATATCTTTTAAAAATGACTTTCTGTTTATTATTTCCACGGCTTGCGATCATTTACTTTGGTCCACGCAACATTCAGACACACTGAAATTAGGTGAGATAAATTGGCACGTCATAAAATGGTTTATGCTTAAGTAATGAATTTCTTATTACTCAATCTCGCTTCACATATAGAGGCTTCTACATCTTATTTAAAAATCACCTCATAACAGTAGCAATTAGTACTATATTTAAACAACCTGAAGTCTAGAAAAAACGCATTCAAAATGACGGGCATCTCCGGACAATTTCTCCTAAAACCGAAGGCAAACGTTAGGGTATCAGACAGGCAGAGGAGAGAAAACACGGGGGGAAACTTGCACAAAACCTGGTTGCAAGCTGTGGGAAAGGACCAACACAACATGGGTCTGAAACCCTACCCGGTATTCCGGTATGAAAATCCGTAAAGACCCGTTAACACTGAAAAACGCAATTAAATACGAGGAGGCTTATTGCTTCGCAACGTCAGCTTCATTTGGGAGTTTCACGAAGAAAAAAAAAAAAAACAATAACAAAAAAGAATCGCAATGAGAGCACTGCGATCTGGGTTGGCTTCATTCTTATTATCTTTTTTTTTAATCTCTCTCTTTTCGTTTCTCTTCCTCACCCCCTCACCCTCCCCCGTGCCTCCAACCCCCCCCCCCCCCCCCCCCCCAATTTTCAGAACCTTATTCTTGGGGACTGCCGTGAACTGCCCTCTTTGAAGAAACCACCCACATAATAATGACCCTGGAGAGCAACGCAAAACCCAACTGGCTTCCACACAAACTTCGGCAAATTACTGGGCGCCTAAAGACAGGCAAACTGTCAAGAGATTTTGCGAGGGAAACAAAACAAAACAAAACAAAACAAAACACGACAACTACCCACAAAGGGCTTGGTAATTTTTTTAAGACAGTATCTAAAAGCCTCCATCACCAATCTACTGCAAAATCCTTCATTCCAACTCTACAATCTCCAGGTGACCTTACAGGCTACTTTCTTCTTATTCCATCCAATTCCTTCCTTCATTTTTTTCTTTGTCTTTCTTTCCTCCTTCCTTCTTTTCTCTCTCTCTTCCTCTCTCTCTCTCTCTCTTCCTTCCTTCCTTCCATCCTTCCATCCTTCTTTCCTTCTCTTTCTCTCGCCCCCCCCATTTATTCATTTTTTCCCTCTTTCTTCTTCCCCTCCTTTTCTCACCTTATGTTACACTTTGAAGGGGAAAATTTCACTTAAAGAGATTTCCACCACCCCTGATTTCTTCCAGTGTCTCCTTTCTTCCTCACTCCACCCTTTTATTTCTACTTGTCCCCTTGGGTAGGGGGAGAGAGGAAAATGGGGACTGGGATAGAAAAGGCAGATTGACAAATACATTTTCTCAATGAAAACATTAAATTAAGAGAAACAGATATTATTCCCTTACCTTTTGACGTCCATTTCTGTGGTATAAGTAAATATATAGGGAGAGAGAGACAGCGTTTGCTTATCTGTTAGCTGACAAATATTGTCCCAACCTGATAGCCGTCGATTGCCTCTCTGACTTGTGATAGCTTCTTGCATTTCTGTCATTTGCATAGAAAATGGAGTAACTTCCCTCTTTGAAAAATGATAGCCTCCACTCGGTCCAGAATCTCCTCTGCCCTTCCATTACTACTGAGATTCCAAATCAGCAGGCAAATTAACAGATGAATTTAAAAAAAAAAATAAAAAATAAAAATAAAGCACCTCTTTTCCTATGTGTGTGCGGACGTGGGTGTCTATGAGTGTGTGTGGATGTGTGCACAGGCGTCCCCCCTCCTCTCTCCCCTGTTTTAGCCCTATCGAACCTATACACAAAAGTAAAAAAATGTAAAGAGGCGAGAGCCCTATAGAGGACACTGATCCGACCCAAGGTGCAGCGGACAGAAGAATGGTGCAATATAACCACATGGGAAATAATAAAAAGTTCATGTTCACGGTTAGCAGTCCACATGACCGGCTCTGGCCAATCCCAGAACCCAGCCACTCATAAAGTTCTATCACAAAGTTGTAAATTTTCATAAAACAACAAGGAATTTATTGCATTTCTTCATGACCGGTTTAACAGCAGTCTTTTTCTTAGCCGCCATCTTTTTTTTAAAACAAAAATAAAAGAATATGAAAGGGGGTTCAGGGATTCTTCCCCCCTTGGTTGCATGTGGGGGGTGTTTGAGAGAAATGATCGAATAATTTCTCACGTAATAGGCTATGAACAATAACTCCTCCGAAATAAAGAGATTGGGCTTGGGTTTGGCTATAGATGTGTAAAGACAGTAAAACAGTGGGGTTCGGGCGGGATTTTTTTTTTTTTTTTTTTACTCAATTGGGAACCTTTTTGCTGAAAAGGGCAATTACCAGGTTTTAGGGAAGGAAAAAAAAGAAAAAAAAAAAAAAAAAGGAAATAAAAGTAGACCGTGGCCGGGGTGCTCATGCCCTGGGCAGAGCAGACCGGTGGGGTTCGTGCCTCACCGGGTCTCCACGGCTGATCACCCCCGGGAAGCCACCGGGCTCCCTCTACAAGGTGGGGGGATGTGACGGGATGCCCCGCGGGTAAGCCGCTGCCCTGGGTTTATGGTATTAAAGCATCGGTGGGGGACGTTTTGCCTTTTTTATGAAATCCTCCTCAATTCTTGCTTGTCCCCGATGGCAGAGGTCCGTGCCAAGGGGGCAGAAAGCCGGGCCAATGCAGCAGAGCTCCAGGACTAGGGGGAAATTTCTAGAACTGTTTTTTTTGTTTTTTTTTTTTTTTTCCTCGCTATGCAAAGAGATTGCACCAACGGATTTCACCAAGAAAAAAGGAAGTTCCCTTTATTTACCCTTCTCTTCAAGTAGGATTTCAGTGTTCAGAAGCCATAACAGCTGCTCTCTTTAACAATGGACTTGCCATAATTAGTATATGTAGTATATACAGCAAATCTGTATTATAGATGTGGGCGCACCGATACTTGACGTGGCATCTTATTTTCGCTGGAACCTGCTAAAGACGCCCTGTGCGCCTTCACTTAAGACATGAAGTCATCTATGCTGGTGGGTGGTGAAAAGGCAGGCAGACAGAGCCGCAAGGAAGGAAAGGTGGAAAGCTGCCATTGCAAAGCCAGAAGTGCTTCCAAAGCTGTCTGATTTTTTCCGTGTGTGCATCTTGAGCATACATTTGTCGAGCAAGTTATGTGGAGCCTCCGCTGGAGGAATCCGCGTCTTTACTGCGCACCCTGGAAATGTAAATAAACAAACAGGCACGGGAGGGGGAAAGGGCGGCGAAGGTTGGTCCCTGCGCAAGTGCTTAAAGTTACTCACTTTTGTTTTACATTGGTGATTTTCCTGCGTTTAATTGCTTTAATTTATTTTATGCGCGCTTTGATGTTAAACATTATTTGGTACTAATGAAATAGTTCTAATCCGCAGTAAGGTAATTGAAAAGCAGAGGGAGAATCTCTCTCTCTCAAAAAAAAAAAAAAAAAAAAAAAAGAGGGGGGGTTGTAAGAAGAGAATTATAACAAAGGGCGGAAAGACTGTTTGGGCTGCTTCTGGCCTCTTTGCATTCCTTCTTTATACTTTTACCTACTTCAGTAATCGCCACAGCACAATCCCAGAGAGAGAGAGAGAGATGACCAGCCCGCATTTCCAGAGTCCAGAATAATAGTTATATTTTTATATTTTTGCCAAATCTGTTGAAAAAGGTATTATATTGATCTTTGAAATCTATTGAAATAGATTTTAGCAGTGACCTTGCTAAAAAAGAAAGAGAAGATTAAGATTACAGGTCGTGGCATGTTTTAATATAAAAAAGATCTTTTACTATACATATTTTCCTTGGGGAAAAAATTAAATCCAAAAGCCTGTGTACTGTTTTAATATGAAAAGGGGACTGAACCCAACGTGATTCTAGAATATTGGAGATTTACTTTTTATTTCGAAGAATAGTCATCACAGACGAGGGAAAAACAAAAAGCAACACGTTGCCATTAAATAAATTGCTACTTCGATATATAACATTTTACGTAGCACAATATTAATTCTTTTTTTTTTTTTTTCCTAGAGACGTGAACAGGGAAGAAATCCCAGTAAAAATATACACAGACAAAACAGCATAGCAACGTGAAAAGAACCACAGAGGTTACAGGGAAAAGGGGTGATATTCATTCATATTATGTACACGATTCTATATACGCTAAGTATAATTTGCATTCAGACTTTCAGGTCACATTTTCTAAATTAAAGGTGCTAAACACGACCACATTACTTCATACCAAAAAGTACACAGCGAAATACAAACGGAGATTTACAAATTACTTGTACTATCGGAAGACTCACATAGAAAAATGTGTCTATTCTGACTCTAAAGCCACATTTAATAGGTAGATATTCATTCTATTGTCTTATCTCCCCCCACCCCCAAAAAAAGACTTTAATATAGGTAGTATTTTTTTTCAGTGTCAGGAAACACAATGTATCATTCCTATGTTTTTAATTATTTATGCACTTCTCATTTATGTATTTTAATATATAGTCTTTTCTTCTGTGTGTTTTTCCCCTTTTCTGTTCGCGTGGGTTTTCACGTTTCCTGGATCCACATTTTGCCCTTTCATTCTTCCTCGTCGTCCTCCACGTCTGGCTTTTCCTGGCTGCCGGAGCCAGAGCAGGCAGTTTTATTTTCTTTTTTCCACTTCATGCGCCTGTTCTGGAACCAGATTTTGATCTGTCTCTCTGTGAGACACAGGGCATGGGCGATCTCGATGCGTCTCCTCCTCGTCAAGTAGCGGTTGTAGTGGAATTCCTTCTCCAGCTCCAGGGTCTGGTACCTGGTGTAGGTCTGGCGGCCGCGTTTTCTGTCAGTGCCTGGGAAGCAAAATTAGATCCGTATTAGTTTTTTTTTTTTTTTTTTTTGAGGTGGGGGAGGGAGTGTTGTTTTGATGCTGCGGTTAGGTTTTGCCCTCTTGCTTTTGTCTTTTGGGGCAGCCTAGCAAGCACCATCCACTTGAGTTCCACAGGAGCGCAAAATCCTCGGATGAACTGTGCAACATGAGACTATCTTCCTTTTTATTTGCAAAATCAGCTCCCCATTCTAGAAGCATTTCCAACTTTACTCTTCCTGTTCTTAGCTTTGAAACCACTGCACATTTAATTTTCTTTACTCTAGGAAATGCATGCAGTGTTTTTTTGCATGCATCCCTGATAAGCCTGTGCCTGCGTGTGGCTCTGAGCCAGTGCGTGAACGAACAGCAAACTTCAGAAAGTTTCCTGCCCTCGTAGCACCAGTCAACCTCAAAGTTCCTACTTTAGTTTTAGGCGCCAGAAAGTTAGGATGGTTGGGGAATAAATACACACACAAAAACATCGAGCAAGAGTGTGAGAGGCATCTGATACCTACCCAGATGCAACTATTTGTCCTCTCTTAAAGCTGTCATCAGGGTGCTTGCTTAGAAGGTGTCTTATGGTCTTAATTATTTCAAGGAATATTTTGGGCACAGCAGTGACTTCTGCTTCACTGGGGCTGTGCAGGCAGGGACTGACATGGGGGCTGCTACCCCCGGACTATTCCTGTGGGTGTGTGCATACATGAGAAGCGCTTCAACACCTACCCCAGACTCGCCACTACTATTCTGTTGTCCTTGAGCAGGGCTCGGGAAAGGGCCCGACCCTTAATTCCACACACACCCCGTTCCAAACCGACATTTCCTGAGTCCAACTGGAAATAATTATACAATATGGTGTTTGTGATCCTGGCTCTATTTTCCATGTAAGTGTATATCTAAAGTATAATATATTATTTCCCAAAGAACTCGGGTTAGCAAACAGCAGCTCTCGGCCTCTCCTCCACACATTCCACTAGACTCCTCCTTCTTCTTCTTCTTCTTCTTCTTCTTCTTCTTCTTCTTCTTCTTCTTCTTCTTCTTCTTCTTCTTCTTCTTTTTTTTTTCTTTTTAAAAGAAGAAAAGAGCTAGTCATTAAAAGGAGAAAAAAAGTAAAGTAGCCATGCTAGCTGTAAAGCAAAAATCTGCAGGTTGTGGAATGTGGGTTGTAAAATCCTCTGAAGGAGAGCCATAAACTGCTGCTGAATAGGGATGACAACTCTATCTCTGCTCGCTGATGAAATTCCACAAGCGCGATCGCACAGTGGGCATCAGGCGGGGGGGGTGGGTGGGAGGTGGGGGTGTCGGGCGGCGGACGAGAACCCGCTTTTACGACCGAGGTCGAGTTTCTCTAGTTTTAGGCAGAACACATCCCAGAGCATCCAGGGTTTGGAGTGCAGGGACGCTCGTGCGTTTTCTCTGCTTCCAAGCCCTCTCTAGTGCTGTTCCTCGCAGTGTCACATGCTAAGGGGGAAGGGGGGGTGGGGGGGAGAGGCGGAGGGCTTCTTAAATCTAAGGTCAGATAAAAGCAGAGACGAAGTGTTTACGACCAGAAATATTTGGTCTTTGATAAATCAACTATAAAAGTGAACAAACTGTGGAGCAGGTAGTGGAAAGAACAGACCACCAAATAGCTGTGATGGTATCTCCTGCCTTTATAAGCTGCGGTGCATTGGCTGCTGTGTTGTTTTCTTTTTCCTTTACTTTGCAGGTAGTCTGGCCCACAGTCCGGTCGCCCCCGAAATTTACTAACAAGACACATTCCGATAATTTGGCTGCAGCGTGAGGTTTGGTCTCAGGGATGCTCTCAAATTGCAATCTGGCTCCGGCGAAGCCGGGGGTCTGTAGAAATGAGCTCACGCGTTCTCGTCTCCCAGACAGGACAGCAGCGCCTTCCTCCCCTCTTCCCAGTCTCACACGAGTATAACCACCGCCGGCCGGCGTGCCCCGGCTGGGGTCCGGAGCCCCGGGGAAGCCCGGCCTCAGGCGCTCCTTCCACGAGCCCGGGTAGAGCCGGGGCGCTCCCGTGCGAGGGAACGGGATGTTTATTAAATGTTAATTGACACTAATATACGGAGATGGAGCGCTCTCGCGAACGCAGGCAGCGCTGCGGCCCGGCGTGGAGCGGGTCACTGGGGGAGAAGCGGGCGGCAGCGCGTCCCGCTGCGGGGCGCCCCCTCTCCGCTCCCCGCGGAGCTCTGCGCGGCCTCCCGCGGGGCTGCGCTGCCAGCGCCGCGGCAGCTGCCCTGGAAGCCCCAACTCTGAGGCGGGCAGGGCCACGCTGAGCACCCCAGGACAAGTCCCACCGCCTCCTAAGAGACTTCCCCAGGGCGCAGAGCACACAGCACGCTTCCTCGGGCCGCCTGCCTGGCTTGGGTTTTTCTGGCGGTCACACAGATAAACGTACTCTCCCTCTCACAGTCCTTATATCCATCCATCCATCCATCCATCCATCCATCCATCCATCCATCCGGATCCCGGCTGGAATGTCAGGGTTTTGAGAGAAGGGTTTTTACTGAACAAGGAATGATGTGTTGCTGTTTCTGATGGTAACATGCTAGGCTTAATTGCAGCATCTGGGACATTGCGGTGAGGGGCTGGCAAATGAAGGTTTTGAAACCTAACAAAACAAGCTTGCTGGTACCTCCCATAAATAGTTCATTTCAGAATCTATATCTACGTGGGGGTAGCACAATCTTCATCCTGTAAATATAGGAGAAGAAGGGGATGGCCATTATTTCTGCAGCTCTGTCTGTCCCCTCTAAGACAAACTGCCTTTTGGATGGCACATACACAGCCCCAGCAACACTAATAAATATTTAAAGCTAAAAGGATGGCTTTATTGCGGGGGTCTCTCTCTCTCTCTCTCTCTCCCTTTTGAAGACAGAGATTCGTTTTCGATGAAACGTCATGAAAGGAGTTGGGGACAATTCCCCCCTCCCCTCCCCCTCCGCCACCCCCCGCGCACGCCATAAAATAATTTACACTCCCCCCACCTCCCCGGGCTCCTCTCTTTAAGGAGGCTTGGACTTACCTGTGCTCCTCATCCAGGGGTAGATGCGGAAGTTACTGTCGCTTTGCAAATCTGAGTCCCTCTGGTCCGTTTTGTTGCAATTCTGCTTGGAGGCATCTCCCGGGCACATCATGGAGAGGTTTTGCTCAAAGGGGGAACAGTGCATGTTGAAGGAGCTGGGCTCCAGGCCGTAGCCGGAGGAGTACATGGTGGGGGCCTGGGGGTGCACGGCGCTGCCACTGGAGTAGAGCCCGGGCATGGAGGCGGCGAAGGGAGGAGTGGATCCGGCCCCATACCCCGCTCGCTGGGTGTTGGAGGCGAAAGCGCAAGAAGTTTGCTCGGGAAAGACTCCGGATGGGAAAACCGAACTTGCGGCTTGATATTTAGAAAATAAAGCATTCGCATAATACAATGAACTCATAATTTGGCCGAGTGATTTGTAGGTCGGGACGTTTTAGTGTCGGTTTTACGAGGTACCGTGATATATTACGGAATTAGAGTCCAGATTTACACCAAAAAGGAGCCCTTTTTCCTCCCGGCCCATGTGACGCGCGGGCACGTGGCTCCGGCGGCGCCAATCGCCGCCCGCTCCCTCCTCAGGGGCAAAAAATTGTAGTGCTGCTGGATTTATAAAATATGATAAATAATTGATGCGATATAAAACCCTCCAAGATCTATGCTGGAAGGGGTGAAATTGTGCTGGAGTCGATAAGCAACCTGTAATCAGTTTTCAGCTGAGACCGAGGGAGAAAGAGAAAGGCGAGGGGGGTGTAAAAGCACGTTGCTGATAAACCAGCATCTCCCTCTCGGTCTCTCTCTGCTGGAGAAAAAGGAGCGGAGCTCTATTTATCCTTTTATTGATCCCGTCTAAAATTCCCTCCTTCGCACCATTTCCCTGGCTCCGAGGTACTTTTTCACAAGACAGTACATAATTTCCTCTCCTCCCCCCTTGACCCTCTCCCCCTCTGCGACCACCCCCCAAAGGACAAATGTCTGATTGATACCTAATAGATTCAGAATTCTTTTTCCAAATGCCTTTCAGTTCTATATCTAATTTATTCCAGTGCCACGGGCTTTGAGTTTCGTATTGAGCTGGCATTTGCTTTTCTTGTTGCAAAAAATAAAGACTGTACAGATCCGTTGTTCAGCGTGTCAGCGGTTCTGCAGGACTCAATTACAATTATAAGCAAAGCGTTACCAGCTGGCTGATTTGCTTTCTGCTGGAGAAGCAGAGAGACCTTCCAAAATGTGATTTGCCTTATTTTTTTTTTCTTTTTGGGGGGTGGGGGTGGCACGAAAAGCAGCTCAGACAATGGTGGATGTGCATCTAGCATTTGCACTGTTTCTCTTTTCCCAAGGTTAAGTTGCAAGGGGATGTGTGTGCATCCCCATACACTATACGCTCTCTCTTGCCATGGCAGGAGAGTTCACTAAACGAAAGGGTAGAGAGCAGCTCAGCCACACAACTGGCGATTTTGCAGACAGACCAGTGGGAAGAAAGGACAGTGATTCAGACCTGGGCTTTATCGTGCGGAGAAAGTAGGGTGAGGAGAGACGGAGAGAAGGAGAGGAGAGATGGAGAGAAGGGGAGAGGGAGAGAAGGGGAGAGGGAGAGAAGGAGGTGTGGAGAGAGAGAGAGAGAAGGAGAGAGAGAGAGAGAGAAAGAAAGAGGGAGAAAGAAAGAGAGAAAAGAGAGAAAGAAAGAAGGAGGGAGAAAGAAAGAGAAAGAATGGAAGGAAAGAAGGAAGGAAGGAAGGAAGGAGGGAAGGAAGGAAGGAAGGAAGGAAGGAAGGAAGGAAGGAAGGAAGGAAGGAAGGGAGGGAGGGAGGGAGGGAGGAAGGGAAGAAAAACACACATTACCTTCAGGAAGGATTTCCACACAGCTTCCCAACCTGTCACCACACATGAACAGTTAGAAACAACAACAGAAGAAGCCATCGCAGTTGCCCCCCGCTCCCGCCCTGGCCCCTTCTCCACGGTTCCCATGCAGCTCCCCGGCCCCAGCCCCTGCCTCTGCCTGTCCCAGCAGCGATCCAGCCTGCCAGCATCTCTACAGGCGAAGAAGTCTTTGATGGTGAGGGCTGCAGCTCCGACACAATGACTTTTATTTCCTTTCTATCAAAGTGGTCCTGGAGGAAATGGAGCAGGGTAAAAGAATGATGTCACGGAATTCTCGCTTGTAAACTTTATTGTAACTTTCTTCCGCTGCTTCCAGGTTTAGACAATAGAACAAAGTGATGAAAGAACAACAAAATATATCATTAGTTCCCCCAATAAAGTAATTCACGTATACAGTATACATTCTTTTTCACAGTTAACCTAAAGATCACTTTACAACTTGCTTCACTGTGCGCATGCTAACTAAAGGAGAGGAAAACGTTTTTTAATGTTTTTTTTTCTCTTTTTTTTTAAGAGACATTCAAAAATCGAAAAAAACAAAACAAAACAAAAAAAAATGAAGCGAACAAAAGAACAGAAGTAAGGAAAGTAAAGAGAGAGAAAGAGAGAGATAACTGTAGCATAAATAGGCAGTTTCATGTTGTTGGGATGTTTGTGTCAATCGCTACCTCCAGTACATACAGATAAACCACAACAAAAAAAGTGGAAATTTTTTAAAAAGTGCACAAATGTAATTTCACATAACTTCTATAGCATTGAAAGCTATGTTAACCAACCCACCCCCCAGGAAAGAAGAGAGAGACAGAAAGACAGAGAGAGAGAAAAAAAAATTCACAGTCATGTTTTACATAAGCTATTGCGTTACACTACCACTAGTTAATAACTGGCAAAAGGCAGGAGAGACCTCCAGACCACTTTTGCATACTGTTCATTGTTTCAAAGGATAATCAGGAAAGTGGTGCTTACAGCTATATTGTTTTACAGCAATAAAATGTTTTTTTTTTCTTTCTCTTTTCTATGCATTGTTGTTTCCCACCCCTCCCTTACATTAACTACCATTAATGTGGGGCTTAGGGGCTCTTCCACCCCAGCAGCGCTTGCCTTTCAGTCCTTAAAAATCCTTTTATTTCTTGTCCACCTTCTGTGCTTCCCCTTCCTCGTCCACCTCCTGGGCTCTTTCCATTTTCTGTTTTTCCAGTTCTTCCTGCTCGCATTTGCTGCTGGGAAACTTGTCTTTGTTGTTTTCCTTTTTCCATTTCATCCTTCTGTTCTGGAACCAGATTTTGACCTGCCTTTCTGTCAATCCCAGGGCATGCGAGACCTCGATCCTCCGTTTGCGGGTCAGGTAGGGATTAAATAGAAATTCCTTCTCCAGTTCCAGCGTCTGGTAGCGGCTGTAGGTTTGCCTCCCCCTCCTCCGTCCAGCGGCTGCTGGGGAATTGCAAAGGTTGGGTGGAAAGGGGAAGAAGAGAAGGAGGTTGAAAGATACATAAACCAGGCTCGGGAATAGGCGCGCACACACACACAGACACAGACACGCAGACACACACTCACACACACGCACTCACCCCCCCCCCCCCCCCCCCCCCCCCACACACACACACGGGAGGGGGAGGAAGAAAGGACTCGCAGAAGCAAAGGCAGGAAGCAAACAGGGAGAAGGAAAGACTGTTGTATTATATTATAAAAGGGAAGATGGTTATAAAGGAAAAGGGTGCTGGTGGCGGAGGAGGGGGAGGGTCACACACAAGCCCACTCCAAGCAGCCCAGCTAAAGCCTTCACTTGTACACTTATTACCCGAACAACAACAACAACATACTCCGGCTCCCTGGGATCCAGGAGGCTGCCCACACAAAAAAAGAGCTGCAGCCCAGGGAGAGCAAGCAGCACCACCAAAATCCCCAACCAAATGCAAAACAAAAAATGAGAGGCTTTTTAAGGCTGTAAAAGTGCCATAAACTTTAAGGATGCTTCCTTCCACTGAAAGCCCGGCTCGCTGAGCCCCCAGAAGAAAAGGTCTCCTTCAGGGTAATTAAACTATAAAGCAATTTACAAGTGCAAAAGTTTACCCTCATAAAGCAGTAAAATACAGTCATTGGGGAAGAAAAAGGGAGCAAAAGAAAGAAAGAAAAAGAGAGACAGACAGAAAGAAAGAGGGGCAGACAGAAAGAAAGAAAGAAAAAGAGAGAGAGAGAAAGAAAGAAAGAAAGAAAGAAAGAAAGAAAGAAGAAAGAAAGAAAGAAAGAAAGAAAGAAAGAAAGAAAGAAAGAAAGAAAGAAAGAAAGAAAGAAAGGAAGGAAGGAAGGAAGGAAGAGAGAGATACTTTATGGGCTCTGGAAACGCTCCTTCGCTGTCCTTTCCATCTCGCCTCACCTTGCGGTCGCATCCAGGGGAAAAGCTGGGTCGGAGAAGGGCTCTGCTCCGAGCTCTCCGCCTCCTCTCCAAGGCCGCTGGCAGCAAGCTTGCAGTCCGTGTACTGCACCAAGTCCGACTCCTGGGCGCTGAAGAGGCTCTGCCTTTGCAAGGGGTCGTAGCCATAGAAGTTGCTGGGGTCCCCATGGCACGCCACGGCGCAGGGATTCTGTTGGTAAGGGGAGCTGGAGAGTGAGGATGCTCCGTGGTAAAACTCCTGGATTTGGGTCGGATGCTGGAAGGTGCCCCCCGTGCTGGGTCCGTACACCACCGTGGGTCTGCCCCCAAGATCCTGAGCGAACCCACAGTCATAGTAATTGGGACGCAAGGAGTCCCCGGTTTTGTATTTGGAGAAGAGTGAGTTGACAAAATAAGAGCTCATCTTAATTTAAATAATAATATTTGTTCGGAGGAGGAAAAAAAAAAAAAAAAAGAAGTAGCCAACCAAACCTGACCACGGGAATCTATCAGCAAAAAAAGAAAGCGCTAAGATGCTAAGCAACGACAGTTTGTGTTTTCCAGGAATATAAAAGGAGGATATAATCAAAACTCTAAGCCTGCATGATATTGAATTCTTTCCTCCCCCCCACCCCTAAAAAAAAAAAAAAAATCGCCACTTAAAGAGTTCTCGCTTTACATTTCCAAGAAGAGATGCCAGTTCATAAACAGTTTTCAGTGATTTACTTCAGCGCAAATGAGTTGTTTCATATTTTGCAGTGTCTTTTCATGATCATTTGCATCTATTACCAAAACCTCATCCTATTGGCTTCTCCTTACTCCACACGGACTCTGCACTGCATGATTGTGAAAGGAAGAGTGTGAGAGAATAAAGAAGGAAAAGCAAGCGAGGGGGGGAGAGAGAGAGAGAGAGAGAGGGAGCGAGAGAGAGGGAGAGGGAGCGAGAGAGAGAGGGAGAAGGAGGTGGGGTGAATATACGGATTAAATATGTTTAACTACCTACATTAATGAGATATCTCTCGCCTCACAACAAATCACATACCTAGACCACCCAAAAGATTGATTTTTTGGGGAGTGCTGGAAAATTAAAGAGAAGCGCTCTCAGTCGTTAATTTCAAAATTTTAACGAGGCAGTTTTAGCCTTTTTAAATGTCAGGGTCGCTTTGGAAAACTGTAAAAGAACACGATTTAATTGCTACCAGTTTTAAAAGGTCCTATAAATGTAATTGGTATTTTAATACAAGTTATCAAATCATACAGCTTCTTACCCTAAACATATTTTAAAACAAACGAGGTAGTCATATTTAACATTTTAATGATCAATTTCCTTATTATTGATAAAGGTTTAACTATCACATGAAGGGAATTGCATTTGTAATAGCCCCAAAAAAGGCTGTAAACTGTTTAACAAACTATAAAATGCCATAAAGCCGGGGATGTTGTTGTTGTTTATACCGCACTACATAAAAGCTGTTAGGATTTTACGAGTTCTTTCCTCTACTGCTATAAAACAGAGGTTTCGATTGGACCCGTCCACATTACAGCGAGATGTTGAGGTGTCAATATTGAATTAAAACGATTATAGTTTTTCATATATAACATTGACTTTTTGAATCTCTCTCCTAGCCCCCTCCCAGCCTCCTCCCCGGTGCCCAGCTCACACAGAGGACTTGTTCAAGATGTGTTTGGGGATGATTACAAACTAAAAGTATTGTTTCGCTTATCACATCCAGAACAGAACCTTTATGGTCAGTAAGTGATGGCTGCTTCCCTACCTCACCCCGTTCTCAATAACTTATTTTTTTTCACGATACTTATGAAAACTAGGGAGAAAAGGGGGATGGGATAAGTGAAATAAGAGAGAGGTTTTCTATTTTATTGACATTTGTTAAGAACGAAGTAAACTTACCCCTAAGATGCCAACGCTGCAATTTTCCACAATCTAAACACACAGGGGGTAGATTTTGAAATTCATTTATCGCAGTCAGCAAATATTACAGAGACGTATTTCAGCTAATAACGACACCAAACCCTCCCAACTTAAATGCTGTCCCAGCGTGCCTAACACCCACGACGCCTCTCCAAGCCCCTCGCATTGCCATCTCTATTTTCCAATCCTTCAACCTTCAGTAGGAGTTAAAGACACTCTTCTAAACATTTCTTTTTATTTTCCATTTTCCCCAGGTAGATTTCTGCTGAAATCCATTGCATCCGTCTGCGCAGTATTGACACAGAAAGGTGAATAAAGCACGTTTTTACTCCTGCCTGCCTTAAGCTGAAGGACAATTTTCAACTGTCCACAACATGAAAAAGAGTAAAAGTCCTTGCTTTGTTGGGCTTTGGTAAAAAGCACTTGCATTGGCAGGGGGAATAGGCAAGGAATTAAGGTAGACAAAAAGACAGGGAGAGAGAAAGAAAGAAAGAAAACAAAGATAATAACGGAATAAAACTTTAAAACCACCCTTAGAGAAATAATTTAAGTAAATACGTTTCGTTTATTTTGTGTAGGGATAATTTCAGCCGAGTCTAAGAGCCTTTTCAAGTAATTATTGTGGTTGAAGTACTTGCAGTGGTATAATTAAGGCTTTTCCCCCCTTAAAAGACAAGTTAACATTTTATTTTTCTCAACACTTTTATTGTCGATTGAGCAGATTTTGGTTTCATCATTGAACATAAAAACCTAGAAATGGTGCACATAAGTAAATAGAACTAAACAGCGTGGTGTGTGGATGCTCGATGCTAGAATTTTCAAGAAAGCAAAACATTGAATTGACTAAAGGATTTTTAGAAAATAATTTATGTTCTTCTATGGGTGTTTACAGGCGTACTCACATCCACTGAAGTTTGTAAAATAAAAAATAACAGCCGTTCCCATTCATATGTGGAGCCTGAGAAGGCTTGAGGGAAGTTGCTCTTGGAAGTTCACATTTTATCAAGTGCAGTAGAATTTTATGGTCATGAAGTGATGGTAACTCATCAATGCACTAGAAATCAATAGCTGATCTTAAATCATTCATATACTGTACTCAGATTCCCGAGGAAAGGAAAATGTTTCTATTATAAGAAAAAACAAGTGCGCATGTATGTGCATGTGGGGGTGTGTGTGAAAGAAGATAATTTATAAATACCCAGTGGAGGAAAGATTTATTGAGAATTGACAAGAAAGAAAGAAAGAAAGAAAAGAAAAGAAAGAAAGAAAGAAAGAAAGAAAGAAAGAGAGAGGGAGGAAGGAACTCCAAACCTTCTGTTAGGTAAACCTTAACTTTTCACTACTCTGCATTTTAATGAATGCACAAGGGCAGTATTTCTCTCATTTTTTTTTTCATCTGTATCTGTTTACATTTGTATTTCATTTTATAGGGTTTAAATAGAGTCTTGAGATGTTTAAACTTTGACTCTTTAAACAACATGTCAAATCGCTTGGGCAGTGATTCCTATTCTGTTGTGTGCATAGTTTTAATTTGTTACATTCTTCACCAGAATGCTGCATATCGGGAAATGGGCATATTTTCTTGTGTATCTTCGGAGGAGATTGTATTCAGAAAATGCATTGTTATAATAATTTGAATGAAAAACTATGTTGAGATATTTGCCATCTTTTCTGTCTGTGCTATTTGTAGCTGAATATAAGGATTGCAACGTCCGAATAATTATTGTCTTGCAATTATGAAGAAAAAAATGTTCCCAGAAGAAGTGAACTAATAGAGTTAAAATTTTACATTTTTTGCTGGTACAGCATCCTTGGAGTATTTATACGCATAACAAAACGTGGTAAGTTCACAGCAATTTAGATTAATTTACTATATAGTAGCATTTTGAAGCCTATTAATGAAGACAAGAAACAGCGGCAGTTCTACCAAAAGGAGGAGGAAGTATATAAAAAAGCTCAAATTCTAAAAAGCATATCCCATTTTTAGGCGATGGCTAAGAAAGCTAAAACATAAAATAAAATAAAGAGCCGAGAAAGCGCAAACCATCCTAACGGTCAAGTTAAATAGCCAAGGAAAAATATCCTGATTTTGTATGTGCCTCTTTCTCCCCGAAATCTTTGAGCCACTCTCTTTTCCAGTGCTGCAAACGTAAATCTTTGGTTTGAGATAATAAAGATGTCCCCCCACCTCCATCCAAACTCGCAGAAAACAAAATGATGTTTTTTTCCTCCCTTTTAACGAACATTTACAATAGATGCGTGTCCCACCTCTCACTGCATCCCAGCACAGAGCCACGAGATTAACAACCCCCCCTTTTCTTTAAGCCTCACATAATTTACCCTCGCGGAGAAAAAAAAATAGATGTAACCTATAAAATCGGAAAAATAGCTATAATTAACCCTATATTTTATGCCTCGGGATTATTCATGCCCGCAGCGAACAGCCCGGCCTCTGCCGCTAATCCAATCAAGGTGTTCCGCGGAGCCCCGCGGCGGCGCGCGGGAGCCGCGCGTCTCTCGTGGAGCAATGGCGCCACCGCGCGGCCCCTGGCGGCACCGCAGCCCCGCGGCGCTTCCCCCTCCGGGCCTGCGGAGAGGGGCCCGCGAGGGCCCGGGGCACCGCGACCGCGAAGGGCGGTGAGGAGCGAAAAGAGCGAGAAAGAGGAGAGCTGACTTCTTCCTCTGCACCGCTCAGCGCTGAAAGCGCTCTCTGCGATGCGAAAGCCCCACCATCCAGTCACTCTACTAGCAATAAAAGAGACAAAATGGGGTTGCTTTTGAAAACCTCTATTGTTTCAAATTCCGAGACTAAACAATTGGTCATTCTGCTCTGGAGGGGGAAGGCCGGAGCTGTAAACCGATAAAGAGCTTCCCAAGCCCAGACGTCTCGCCAGAACTTAGTGTGAGTGTGGGGGTGCATCTGTGTGGTGGTGGTGTTATTGTATGCACAGCTCAGCATTCTGGCAGCCTGGAAGTGCTTTAAAGGAAAAAATAATAATAATACAAAAATTGAACAACAACAACAACAAAGGGTATAATCCAGAGTGCTGGATTTTCACAGAAACTGCAAGAGAAGAATAAATTAGCAAAAGTCCCTCCCCACCTTTTATTCCCTACCCCCTCCTTCTTATTTTTTAACCTACCCCCTCCAATAGGGAAAATAAAAAGGAGGTGAACTTTGCATGTGACTGAAGCAGAAAGAAGAGCTTTTACACATTGGGTTTCCCCACATTCCCAAGTCGTTGTAGTAATTTAGGAGTTCCTGAAAGTTTTCTTGCACTGTTTGCTTTACAGCCGTTTAGTTCCTTAACCTTCAGAAATTTATACCCTATAAAGTTTTATAGCGGTCATATTCTTTTATTGCAGCACACTGCACTGAATTTTCCTTTTTTTATGACAAGTTACTTCCCTTTCTCTCTCTTCCCTCAATAAGCTCTAAGTATCTTTTTTCTTCTTTTGTTTTCTTTTCAGAGCTTCCTCAAAGAAAGGATTTTTTAAAGAAGTGAAATATTGCCCTTTAGAGCGCCCATTATGTTAAAAGTTAGTGGAAAAAAGATTCTTGGTTATGTTTCTCAATACCTGCTTCCTGTAGGGTTGAGCAGGTCTCAGTTTTTGTTTGTATATTTGTTGATGTAATAGGTTTTGTTTGTTTGTTTGTTTGTCGTTGTTGTTTTTAATATATAGATCGAAACACTTTCCAAGCGTTTGTATTTATTCTCAAGCAATAAAGTATCAAAAGAATTTAGAGACGAAATTACAGTAACCGCTAATTGAGTCCTTGAAAAAAGGAACCGCGTGTCAAATCCGAGATGATGCCAAGCAGGGAAGGCAGGGTGGGGTTTCTCACTGTTTGTTTTGGTTTTCTAATTTTTCTTTAGCAAAGTTTTCATAGGGAAGTAGAAGTATAAACCAGAGAGAAAGTAAAATAAAGCCTACCCACTGTGCACTGCTACTTCTGGTCCCCTAAGGCTGATGCAAGAATGCAAAAATTAAAACCTGAAAAAAGAACAAACAAACAAACAAGCAAGCAAGCAACGGTGAGTGCAATCAGAGATTAACGATCTCTGACTTAAAGAAAAAGATTAAAAAGATTTAGAAACGCATCAAATCTGCAAAAGACCGAGTAAGCACTTGCTACACTGGAAAGGAATTATTTCCATTTGTCTCTCGACATATTTTTAACCTAAGCAAAAATTGATTCTTATAATACATTTAACGAGACACTAAAGAACGCAGAAAAACGCAATGAAAATATTTATAAAATTTTAGACGAAGCAGTATAACACAATGACATATAGGTACTGTTGTTCTAAAATCGATTTTTATTCTGGAGCATTAAACATCTGTAGAAAATACATCCAGGCTGATGCTACAGAAGACAGTTTTTTCCAACATTTTAAAAGTAAGTATATTTCCTAATAAAACGAACTAACATTTTAAATTCTATTTTAAAAGAACCTTATGTTTTTGTTTTAAAAATATCTGCTCTTTACCACAACTCTAAAGAAAGTGAAAAACGTTTCTAAATTCTAGTGTCCGATGGGTTGCAAACATCAATTAAGTCATGGGTACACTTCTCAAAAATATAGTAATGTGTATTTAGTGAACTGCATGCTCAGTTCTAAATGTGAGGAATATATCAACCTAGCAAGAAGCAGATTTGAAAGTTCATTCACCCTTGAGAAGAATCAAATAAAACTGAAATAATTACGTAGTTAAACACACCTAATCATCTTTTTCAACATAGTATCTTTTTTTTTTTAGTATATATATATAAATTTGGATTTAGAGAAATGATCCTGCCGTCAAAACTTTTTTTTTTTTCCAGCTCAGAATATCTGCAACAGCTTTTTTCTTAATTTAGTTTTGAGGAAGGAGAATAGATATTTTGACACAGGGTGAAGTTTAGTTAAATTTATCTCTCTCTGGCGACGTAATAGTTAAATTTTGAAGCCCCCTAAGTTTTGAAGCCCCAAAGGAGGTACTAAATGATGGAAAGCTTCAAATGGGAAAGTTTAGGCATTAAAACAAACTTTCTGAGGAATGGTCTTACACACTGGTTTCTGGTGGAGTGAAAGATTTTTTTTTCCCTTTCATAAGGAGTTGAACTGGTGTAAATTTCGGTGCACCGAGGTGCAGCTACTTGTTTCTTATCTCTGGATCATGGAAAGAAGAAACAAACAAAATAAAACAGGAACACTTGGAAAAAAATAAAAATAATAAAAAAATAAAAAAAATAAAAAATACGGAAAAACCGCAGATCTTCCTATCACTTCCTCCCAGGGCAATCTCTGCTCACATCAGATAAAAGTGGTCTCAAAAACTAATGCTAAGGATACCCAAGTTAGTAGCTTATGAAATCAGATTTGCTCTGATTCGTTCACATATACAACAGAAATAGATGTGTCTTCTCTTCCCCACCCATCCACCCAATTAAAACAAGCTACCTTACACTTGCGTTGTTCCTATAAAGCCTCCTGGCAGCTAAATATACAAATCTGCACACGAAGAAAAAAAAAAGAGAGGTTTATTTCGGTATTTTCCATCAACTAACAACTGAAGAACTCTTTGTATACTTAAAAGCCACAATAGAAACAGAAAACGAGCTTCAACATTCACAGAAACACAACCACAAACACATTTTACAATAGCCACCATGTAATCAACTCGTACTAACCCACCCGCCACCCACTCCCTCCCCCTTCCCAAAACAAAGTTAAGTCTTACAGAGATAAAGGAAAACCAGTCCCGCACGGGCGGTTCAGAGAAACCTCCAGCGGATCTGTCAGATGAGAAACCAGCTCCGTCCGGCATGACATGAGACCTCGTTTGTAAACAATCAGGGTCTATATTTGTTACACTGGATGCTCTTCGGGAAAAGGGTGGCTGAGCGCCGAGCCGCGGAGCCGCCGCAGCCCCCGGTGCCACCCGCGGGCCGGGGCTCCCTCCCCGGGGAGGCGGCGGCCCCGGGGCCGGCCAGGCACAGGGCCCCGAAGTGAACGGGGTCGCAGTGGGAAAACATGCCGTGAGCTCGCTTCACCACGGAGCAGGCGAAAAAAACACAACACCGGAGTATTAAAAGCATCTCGGCAAACAGGAGGGGGAAGAAATACACACACTCTATGGTTGGCACTTTATCTCTGCAACAGCCTACTGCTTTAGGAAAAGTCAATTCACAATAAATTATAAATATGCTAGCACTAAGAACACAACCTTTCCCTCTCTTACAGCTCTACTAAGGTAGTTTTTTAACTAGAAAATCCCATTCTTCCTGTCCTCTAAAAGTTAGGAATAAGTTGGCAGGGGTTCTTCCGCCCCCTTTTCTCCTAAATAATTTACAATGCGGCTCTGAGAGTGCCCCCCACACGCACTCTCGTCTCCTTCCCCGTCTTTTCTCCTCTTCCAAGTGACCCAACATAAAGCTACCAGATGAGGATGTTTGCCTGTAAAGATCCCACTAAACTTCCAGGTCAAAGTCACATATCTGCCATGGCAAGATTGAAATAAAAATCCCGCATAATAAAGCCAACCGAAAAAAAAAAGCAAAAAAAAGAAAATGAAAAAGAAATAAAGAAACCCAGCGCAGCTGGGAGTTGGGCTGTCACTGACCGACTTGGCCAGTGTAAAGTTGACGAATTGAAAATGATTTGTTGGGTGCAATTAAACGCAAGTCTTACGAATGTGTCTGTCTTGCAGTAGTTTAATTAAATCGTCTGGTTCCTTGGCCACCTCAACGTTTGTGTGTCTGTGTGTTTGTGTGCCTGGGTGCACCGGGGTGCTGTGAGTATTATAGAGAATCTTTGTCCTTACGTGGATAAAGAAACACAGCGTGGTTTGGTGGGAGCTTGGACCAGATCTGTTTGTGGCCAGTTTTGTTTGCCATCTTGCCTTCCATGGAGAAAATGCAAGCAGAGAAAGCTGCTGCTCAGACAGGAGCCTGTATCTATGTAACGCTGTAGGGAGAAGAAAAAAAAATGACAATAGAGAAAGACAACAAGAAAATAGAAACAAAACCTAGCATGTGTCTCCAAAGAGGAGCTGCAGTTTTTGCTAAGTTGCCTCATACGTGACAACACTAGGAAGATAAAAATAATAAGCAACATCTCGCATGCAAAGATGGAGATGGGAAATGGGAAGGTTTTCCCGCTGTTTGGGTTATTTATATGTTAGCACTACAGTTCGGGTGCGCGGCCGCAGAGGCTGGGGAAGGAGGGAGGGGTGCTGCTTTTCTGGTTTTCACTCTTTGCCCTGTTCCTTGTTCATTTTCTTCATTTTCATCCTTCGGTTCTGAAACCAGATTTTGACTTGTCTCTCACTCAGGTTGAGGAGTCTGGCCACTTCATGTCTACGGTCCCTCGTCAGGTACATATTGAATAAAAACTCCTTCTCTAGTTCCAGGGTCTGGTATTTCGTGTAAGGGCATCGCTTTTTTCTGGAGGAACGGGCGTGAAGCCAGCTGGCAGCTGGGTTGGCTGAAAGAAAAGCAGCAAGATCAATACGATGCAGCTTGAGTGTTTCTCAGAAGGTTTTAATCATGCCATCAAATATTAAGATTATACATACGGATATGCACGCCCGAGTGAAAAATGCTCGCTGAGATATGAGCTGGCAGCAGAGGCCCTATGATAATAGTACAGCATCACCAGGGCGAACAAACCCGCGCAGATGTGGGGGGTGCCCCGGTCCCGAAAAGCTGCCGCGCCTGTCCCCTGCGCCTCCGTGGGTGGGGGTCTGGGCTGCAGGCAAGGAGCAGCAGCGAGTTAGACTTCCCCGCGTGTCTGTGTGCACATACATGTCTGCGCGCACATGCTCACTTGCACATACGTGCTTGCGCACACGTATGTTTGGGTGCGCACGTGTCTTCTGTACCCAGTAGCAGAGCTCCCGCCGACTTTTCTCCAGGTCTATCCACACCAGAAAACACCCACATGCATGCACTTACAGATTTGCATAATGCCTATCTGCGTGTTCCATATGCTATACTCAGAGAAACCAACGCAAAAATTATATATAGAATTCAGATGTGTTTTCCCACGTGTCTCCAGATGCACTCCTACAGACACAGCGTGCAGGCAAATAATACTGAGACGACGTCTGAAAAAAAAAACTTTAATAAATTCTGCCTATTTTGCTATGTGGCAAGAAATGGTCTCGATACCATAAAAATCCTCTGAGGGCTGGCCGGACTCTCCTGCCGGAGATCTGGACAGTGTTACGCAGAGACACGGACATTTGCAGGGCTGCTTCGAAGGGGCAAAAATAAATAACAGACTGCCCTTCACTCTCGCGTATGGGAGAAGTTACGTGGGAATCTTTTGCAAAAAGCACATTTCAGGAATAAGCCTGATCAAGCCGGGGTGGGGTGGGGTGGGGTGCGAGGTGGTGGGGGGGGGACGGGACGGGACACAACATTTTAGAAATGAGTCCCACAGACACAGTACTTGGGGAAGGTGCTATGGGAAGGTTGCACACAAAGGTGAAGTCCTTTTGGAATAAACAATAGAGCATTTACTAATCACATGAAAATTTTAGAGGACCGCTGGGTAACTGAATACTGGAAAAGCAAAATGAAGGTTTATAGACAGACCACGTATTTCTATTTTATTTCCTTTTCGTTCTCTGAAATTATGACTGAAGCCATAAACCTTTACACCAATTAAATGGACCATTATAAATATATACATACACACACGCGAGCACCATCAGAACATTTCCTCTTTTTGTAAAATTAAATATATTGAATATTTTTTTTAAATAATCCGGTTAATCTTCCACTATAAGTACTGCCTCTTACAAATTTGCACGGCTATTTCCTTAATGTAATTGACTTAATCTAATATGCAGAATTAAATATTAAAGAGGAAGAAAGCTGTTAATAATTGATACTGTTAATCCTGCTACCCATCCTTTAATGGCAATGGAGGGCTGTGCTTCATAACAGATATTTATTTGGTTTGATTTTATTTTTTTTTTGGTTATATCTCGGATCGTTAAAATATATGATATTTTAAATGCGAGTATTGTTTTATCTACTCACTGTATACACGTGCCTAAACTGACAAGCGAATGAGTAGAAGTTCTGGCACATGCCTTCTTTAAAATCTGGCAAATAAATTAACAGATCCCGGTGCCATATACAGTGTAGAGATTCATTATTGTGAAATACTTTCAAAAATTGAAATAGTCAGGGAAATTGGTGGGAGTACTTGGTGGGAGCAAAACAGCTCCGTCTTCCCGCCCTGGCAGGCTCTCAACATTACCCCAAATTAAACTATTATTTAAAACAAAATATGCATCGTTACCACATGCCATAGAAACCACACAGCATCCTCTTAGAGTGGGTCCCTGCACTTACTTATAACATAATAACATTTTCTTGGACAAGATTTTTATATATTCAATTTCAGGGACATTGAGCACAGAACCTGGATATTTAATTCTTTAAAATCATTCACCTCACGGTCGCAGTTTGTTCTGGATCTTTGCCCAATACAATAGAACAGGACTTTCTTTTTCGCGCGCGTGTGTGTAAGTGTGTGTGCGTGCGCGTGCATGGTGCAAGTTAAATGATAGGAAAAAAATGGCACCATAACATCCTGGACACGGAGGAAAGGAAATCACGAGGCTCGAGAATATACAGTATTTTTAATTCTATGGTTGCAATGGCAATCTCTGTTGCTCTTGCATGTTGGTGGGAAAAAAATAAGTTAATTCAGGAGAAAAAAGAATGACTGTGACAGTGTGTCCTGCATACACTCTGCAGAGTTATACCCTCGGCGGGGGCTGTTTCTCTGCCATTTCCAGCCGGGAAGTTTATACAACTTCGGCTTTCATTGCAAAATATTTACCGTGGCGGTGAAGCCAAGTTTCTCTCTCTTTCACCTCCAACACAAGCTTTCGCTCACTTTTACCTTTCAGATGGAAACTAGGTACTAACCGAAACTGCATGAGGTGAAGATACTGATTCTTTTTTACTTAAATGCCTTTGCATAATTTCAATAATAATAATAATAATAATAATAATAATAATAATAATAATAGCATTAATTATAGTAGAGTTAAGTACTTTCAAGGAGAAAGCTTTTATTTTCTGTATTTTAGATAAAAAAAAACACTAATCAGGTCACTGAAAAAACATATGCGGAATTTTAACTGTTCCCCTATCTGGCTACCTTACAAATAAAGAACTAATTAATCTGGAGGCACACCCCCCCCCCCCCTTTTTTTTTTTAACTAAGAGGGTGCATGGCTGTGAAATATTCATACCCTGAACCGTAACACTTAATAAACAATTAAATATAAGCAAACAACCCCTCCAAAGAAAACAACAACCAAACAACAACAACAAAACACACACTGAAACCCACCGCCACCACCACCACCAAACACGAAACAATATGAGGAGGGGAGCCTTTCCCTGAATCTGCCGAGGTAAATCAGAGCAACGGGCATGGAAAAGACCTCGCTGCTGTTTATTTCCCTCACGTGAACTTTTCCTCCGTAATTTTCTCTCTTTCCCCCTTTGTTCTCCCCCGATCGCCACCCTCCACTCCCCTTTCTCTATCTTTCCCCCCAACATTTATTTTCTCCCCCTTTTCTTCCCCTCCACACGCAGACCCTGCACGAATTTGCTCCCGCTTACAAAAGTGATCTCTGCAGCCGCAGTCAGCGCTCTGTAAGAAAGAGGATGATTTGATCCAGCTTTTGTCCGCTTTGGACTCTGTTTTGCTCAGAGACGATGCTCATTTTTATTTTGATTTTTATTTATCTGCAGAGACAATGCCACCCCTCTCCCCTCCCCACCTCTCCCCTTATGTTGGCATCAGCAATCTGAGAGTTTTCTTTAAGCCCTGATTTTAAACTTTATGCAGCATTGTCCCATTTTATTGCACCTCCTCCAGCTTTTATACTGTTTACTTCCTCACTTTTATAACTTACTTTGATCTGTTCTGTCTTTGTCTTCGCTTCCTTCACAAACTTTATTGTCCTCGAAGCTGGGCCTTTGATTGGAAACGATCCCTTCCCTTCCAGCAGAAGTTTCTAAATTGTACTCCTGTGTTCCCTGTTTATGGACATCCCCGGGACGGCCCAGCAGCGGCTCTGCCTTAACAGATCCCTGCCCGGGGAGGTTCTCTGCTCTGGGCACTGGATCCAGCCAGCTCCGTAGATACCTGCTATCAGATGGGACGCTTTGATGTTGAATATATGGATGGTAGACGGCAGGAAGGGTACCAGAAGAATGTGGATTCAAAGGAGTCCAGGAGGCGCTGAAAACTGGAGGTTTTGGCTGAAAACTACAAGAGGGGAATTCTAGATGTTCATTATGCCCAGCTTGCCTGGAACTTGTATATTGCCCAGATGAAAATTTGGCTGAAGGCGAGTCTTCACTTTCATGACTTATAATAGAGTCGACATAATAATTGCTAAGAGTCCCAGAAATGGACATTCTCAGACATCATACAAAGCACGGTTCAATGAAGGGAAAAAAATATATAGGACAGATCTAGATTTGTACTCTACCCCCTTCTCGAACTTCCTAGCCAACAAAGTACAGTTGGGCTGCTGTGTTGTGAGCTCCCAGCAAAATGATTGGTCAAACTTTTTTCGTGTGCCTGATAAAGCGTCAGTCTCAGCGTAAATCAATCGAAGCCAAGGGGGCTGCGCTGCGCTGTCATCCGCCCTTGCATTCCATATCAAGGATGGATTGTTTTATGTTTATGCAATGCTGCAAAACGTCAGTAGTTTAGAAAAGCCACGAAACAGGCAGCGCTGGGGCTAATAGCTAAAACCCCTTCATAGATTTGCTCCTGAAACATTGTGTGGGGGTCCGGGAGGGGGGAAGGATTTTTTTTTTACTATTATTATTTTTTTAAAGAAAGATGCTGATGTACTCACTTTGCCTTTAATAACCATCATGGGGGAATAGAGATAAAAGCTATTCTTTGCCACTCGGGCTCCAGAGTATGATAGCAAAAAGCCAGAGACTACATACAGACCACCACACACCCGGTGATTTCGTACACATACATATGTGTGTGTGTCCATTACAGGCATATATACATAAATACTGATCTATATGCATTTTTTGAAAAGAAAAAAACAGATGTAAGTAGTAAGAGTAGTGGGGACGGTGTTATAACTAATTAACCCTCTGGCATTGGAAAATGGATTGTTAACATGGTCAAATAATGTGGTTTAATATGAAATTTATAATGTCACTGGTACGCACATGACATTACTACTTTGACCATCAAGCTGAGGAGACACAACCTCCTGTATACCTCCTGTATACCTCCAAAGCTTGTCTTAGACTGAATGCTTTTATATATATACTATCTAAAAAATATCACCATATATGAGTACGTGTTCACGTATTTTGCGGCATAATATCAGGATTGCTTTGCTTGGATTAAAATAGTTTACTATGTTGCTGAAACCGTAAGCCTTCATTTAACTTTACAAGGCTAGTAAAATACAGCGTGCCACTGATACTGCTTTGTTACAGAATGCCTTAAAATTGTGATGGTTAAATAGTTTAATAAAACTTACATTAGCTTTCTTTGATTTTTTATAGTCTTGAATTTATTGCCTGTGGAAAAGAAAGGGGGTAAAAAGGAATCCCTCACATTTTCAGTCACGGTACACCCACCCCCCTCCCCTTTCACACCTCACATAGCTGCATGTATGTGCCTTGTGTGTGCGTCAACACCCCACCCCCGGCCTCGTGCATTTTCCGTGTGTTTTCAAAAATACTTTTTCTTTTTCTTCCTTCCTTCCTTCCTTCCTTCCTTCCTTCCTTCCTTCCTTCCTTCCTTCCTTTCCGCCTGCCTTCCTGCCTTTTCTTTTTCTTTCTTTCTTTCTTTCTTTCTTTCTTTCTTTCTTTCTTTCTTTCTTTTTCTTTCTTTCTTTCTTTCTTTCTTTCTTTCTTTCTTTCTTTTTCTTTCTTTCTTTCTTTCTTTCTTTCTTTTTCTTTCTTTCTTTCTTTCTTTTTCTTTCTTTCTTTCTTTCTTTCTTTCTTTCTTTCTCTTTCTTTCTTTCTTTCTTTCTTTCTTTTTCTTTCTTTCTTTCTTTCTTTCTTTCTTTCTTTCTCTTTCTTTCTTTCTTTCTTTCTTTCTTTCTTTTTCTTTCCTTCTTTCCTTCTTTCCTTCTTTCTTTCCTTCTTTCCTTCTTTCCTTCTTTCCTTCTTTCTCTCTCTCTTCCTTCCTTCCTTCCTTCCTTCCTTCCTTCCTTCCTTCCTTCTCTTTCTTTCTCTCACTCTCTCTCTCTCTGTTTCTCTCTCTCTCTCTTTTTTTTTTTTTTGGCCAGCACCGACGTAAGTGATTGACAGGGGACTATAGTGCAGTGCGGCTCTGATCCTGTCTGATGCAGGGTAACAGGGTCAGTTTTACGAAGTTATTATGACAAATGCGTTTATTGCAAGATGATCTGATGGTGTCGTAAATGTTGGTTAAGGAAAAGGTGCACTGTATGATTAGGGCAAAAGTGTTTCTCTGGACTTCAGCTGTAACAGTCTGGATCAATTCACCTCCTTTAATCTATTACCCCTCCGTCCTTCTTCTTCTCACCCCAAAACAGAAGGATATTTAATGTGAAGGGCAAAGAGATTTCTAGCAATGATAAATCATCGCGAATCGTTCCTGAAGTATATAGGGATGTAAGTCTGTATTAGGAGGCTAATAATAACATTGGGATGTGTTAATAGCCACCTGAAACCAAGGATAAAATTTATTACGCAGCTCTCTGTCTATGATACTGTGTGTGCGTGTGCGTACATAACTCCCGATGTCCGCATCTATACAAAACGTATGTATGAAATTGCTATCAGAGGTGTTTTACTGATACAGGAAGATCATAAAGACGCTTGAACACCGACACCCAAATTGTTAGATTTTCGTTTATTCTTATAAGCGGTGCTTTTCCATGAGTATCTGCTCTGCAGCGTGATGGAAGGACACATTTCCCCATGTTCAGAACCAGAGATCCTCTAACAGAGGCGCTATTAAGAAGCTGTTCATTTTAATTAAAATAATAAAAATAAAAATCAAGGGGGTCAGGATGATGGGCAAGAAGAGCCGGAGCCTAATGCCGGAGGTCAGATTTAATTTTAATTTTTGCATCAATCGAAGTAGGAAGAGCACCCCAGCCAGAGCAAAATTCTCTCTGTTCTTGAGAAAAAGATCCAGTCTCCAGTCTCCAGCCAAGGTGAGGTTTGAGGACTGGCTGGGGAGCCCTTTCCAGCCCCTGGTCTAAGATGTTGCAAAGACCTCCGTGAGTAAATGTGACCAGGTGAGTACTCCCCACTGGCTTGCAAACTTTCTTCTCCTTTTCGCGGGAGTAAATCCAAAGTAACTCCACTTCATACCCTTTGCGTTTAAACTAGTAAAAGCAGAGGAATTCTTACCAGTGAACAGAGTGGGGCAGGACCGCTGCTTTTCTCCAGTGTTCATCTCAGAAAAGACGGTTGTGTAGAGCAACGGGTGGAATTCCTGCTTTTTCCAACTTTTCTATCGTATTTGTTCTTCTCTTTAACTTCTTCATGACTTAGGGAGTTTTTAAATTTCAAGGTCGCGTGTTATCAGACACGAAATGCGAGCTGATTGCCCATGTTGTCATATTTCTCGGCTCTATTGCCTTTCAGTGTTTGTTAAATTGTTTGTTTGTAATCAACACATTTTACAACAGATTCGGAGGGATTCTGAAAATGTTATGAGAGCTTGGAAAAGGAAAAGGCTGATTTAAGTGTGTTGTGGAGATTAAACTCTCTTGGCTCATGGAAAAGTGTTTATACAACTGATGGATAAACAGCCGTGTTGTTATCAGCGTGTTGAATAAGTTTAGACAAAAATATTGAACGTTAATTGAACAAAACACCTGTTCTCTGTCTGCTAGATAGATTGGCTATGTCTTACCTGTAATAAATATATTCTTGTAAAAAATCCTGGTGCGCCTCCTATAAATAATGATGAACTGTGTCAGCATGTGAGTATATAATTTTCTGCAGTATATAAATTCAAACCGAAAAGACTCTTATGAGTATGGCTGTGAGGCAGAAACTAAGGGCTTTCAGATCCCTAGTGGATGGAAACCTCACAAGAAGATCTGCAAAATCCATTTGCTTTTGCTCCTCTGGAGGTTTCCGTTTGTTCAGTAGTTTATTTTTTATGCATATCCCCATAGCTCATCTCTTTGCAGCCTTTTCCGAATGGGGCTTAAGGCAAGCTACCATTTTATTCCAGATCTGCCCGCTTACAGAGACCAAGTCGTGTGGTGCTGTCTGTTTCGGTGGTGTTACGTAGACATTTATACTTTAAAGCCCGAAATAGAGCCCATCAGAAATTGCATGAAAAGCTCTTCTATTTGCAAAAAACTTAGAGAAGGAAGAGCCAAAGAGAAAGTGACCTCCGAGCAGAATCTAGAAGTCAGCTGCAGGGATGAATCTTTGAGCAAGAGGATACAGGATATGAGTTTTGCTCGTTTTGCATAGTAGCTGACTTAATTTTAGATATGCGATTGTTGAGTTAGTAAAGGGAAGTGGAACTGGAAATAGTTACTAAAAAAGTCTGAAGTGGAAACTTTTTCCTGCTTTCAGAATAAGCACCAAGTGTATTTGGCTGTGAGGAGAAATTTGAAGTATTGTCAGCTTGCAATGGAAAGCCAAAGGCTTCTGAACTCAGATGCTGCTTATAAATAATCTTTATTGTTTGTAGAGAGAAGGAATAATTTCCAAATAGTGCTTCCCTTTGAAATACACAGCTGCAAAAATTCATCCTTAACAAACAGCTCATTGGCTTGCCATTTCTACGCTGAAAACTACCAAATATAAAATACATTCAAAATATGCAGATTTTAAGTCTGTTCAGCTGTCATTTTTACTGATGTATAAGTTTTGGCATAATAAATATATATATATATATAAGATAATTTATTTCTTGCCTGAAATATATTTAGGCACTTTTTAAAGACTGTTGTTCTCATTAATGAGAACTGGCACCTTCTTCCAGATATTTTTGCCTCTTTATCACTAATATGAAGAAGGAGGAGGAGACTGGGGGCTGCAGAGCTTTCTCCTGCACTGAAGACAGGACAGAACTAGGGGGGTTCTATTAGAATCTCAGGACTCAGAGGCCAACGTGTTATCAGTGTGTAACGTGCATTACTTTCGGCAGTGCTTTCACTATGCTTTTCAGTTTAGTTTTTGAAGTCGATAAGGATAAGCTAGAGAGGACAAAAGCTGAGCGTGAACTTCATGGCTATAGAGAGTCTGGAGACCAGATTCAGAGGTTACCCAGCTTTCAAAGGGATGAGCGTTTATTTTAGGCCATAAAAACATTCAGTAATAATAATAATAATAATAATAATAATAATAACAACAACCACAACCTTTTAAAGCCAGGAAACATAAATAAAAACTCAGCATAAAGCAAATAATTTATGTATGATACTTTTACATGGGTCTAAGAGAAAGAAACTTTAGTCACATACCCTTCCAAACTCACGAGAGTGCAACAAAAAATCTCTCTTGAAGAGTAAAACCTCTGGAAAAAAAAAAAAGTGAAATAAGTTTCTGTAGCCTAAAAGCAGAAAGATCTACCTTTGCCATTTCCTGTGCTGGCTCTCAGTTTGAATGCTGCCGTCTGTTAAAAATCCGTAAAGGGAGCGTGTGTGTGTGTTGGGGGGGGGGGGGGGGGCGTCGAGGGGGGGGCGGAATTCCTTGTCTGAAGAGAAGCAAAAACAAGTTACACATGTTGGAAATTTTCCAAGAACCAAAAGTACATTCTGGCTAAAACACCATTTCAAATGAGGTTTGTAATCTCAGCAGTTAATAAAGCATTTAGATCCCCTGTAAAGTAAAAGCGTATGTGCATTTGAAACGGCACTTGAAACGGGAAGGTGGAGGAAAGTTAAAATAAAGTTTGATTGTTGTTCGGGAACCCACTTTCTGGCTACTAGACTAACTCCCCCCCGCCTCTCTCATTGAAATAATATTCAACCCCCATAAAATAGCTGGACTCCTGCCTCGCTCCTGCTGCCGCAGGTTTTACACCCCGGGAGCTGCTGGTGCAACTGCTGCTCATTCCCCTTCCCTGAGACCGGGATCTACTTTGGGGTCACCACGATATAACTGGAGCCCCCCGAAAAATCTTCCAAACCGCATTCATCTGGAAGGAAGGGAAGTAACAGCCCATCGGGGTGAGATATCTGCCGCTCCTACCCCAGGCGGGGGAGGAGGGTGTGAAAGGAGAAGTACAGGTACAAGAACTAAGTACTCATGGAAGAGTTCCAGTAAACTCCGTACCTTGAGCCTCAGGAAAATAAAAGGTGGAGCTTCTTATAGATAGGCTCTTTTCACTACAGTTTTGCCTATAATTAAAACTCATCCTGAGTCGGGTAATATCGGACGGACTGGACCTTGGCAGGAGAGCAACTTGGGGGAAATTTGTTACGTTAACCACAGTTGCTCGTTGTCTCTTAGAGCAGAAATGTGTACCATGTCTCAAAAGAGACAATTAATACGCGGAGGATTTTTTAGCTATCCCCACACAGCTCCTTCTCCAGGTAAGGTCGTTCTTATCTTTCTAATTCGGAAAAGAGAAACAGACCGCTCCAGAGGTAGCCGTGCCAGTGGGACAAGCGGGACCAGCCTATCTCACCCTCCTCTCCCTAGTCCTTTCCCAAAATCTGGGGAAATGAATCCCAGTTCCCGATTTCAGGCAGTAATACAGACCACCCTGGGCCTGATTCTGATCTGTCCCAGCTCTGTGTCCCCATTCTCTTCCCTGGCCCTTGCTTCCTGTATTTACGTGGGTAGGAGGGAGATCAAAATCAGAAGCCCAGACATTTACAAGGCAGGTTAGTGGTTGCCTGTGGGGACATTATTACCGAATAGTTTATGATTAACTTTCCCAGATTGTCCTTTTCCGTTTAAGGGCTTTGAGTCAGGGCACAAGTAGCACGTTGTTTCCAAGGAAGGAGTCACAGGGCTGGTGAATTAGGTAGAAAACTCCGAGCTATTTTACGCTGTTTGACTTTCTCTCTCCTCCCCTTGGAGTGGCTGTTTGTTTAATAGGAGAGATAGGCAATATGCACGCTACAATCACCAGCTTCGGGAATAAGCACACACCGGACTACAACCTATACAATTTTTTGTTTGTTTTCGTTGTGTTTTAACACTCCGAATGGGGGAAAAAAAAAGAGAGAGAGAAAAAAAAATTCCCAAGTAATCCATCGGCCACGGAATGTAGCAGCAGATGGTGGTTTAGACCCTGGATATCGTTTCAAAGTTTAATTCTTCAAACCTCGAAGGCACATGCAGTCGCAAGCTTATTTAGCCGTGGCCTAGACCATGTTAAACTTGTTTTTATGGATATTTTAAACACCAATGCAGGGAAAATTGCTTCCACGAGCTGAGTGGTAACACACACACCACTCTACGAGCTTCCAGTTTGTAGAAAGTAGATTCCAAAAGGAATGGGTAGACTTCAACCACACAAGCTGACACACTCTGCGCCCCCTCTTTCTCACATTCACACTGATTTTGTTTGTTTGTTCGTTCGTTTGAAATAAAATACAATAAAATTAGCGTATTCCCACATGCAATACTTTGAAATACGGAAGAAGGATATGGAAAAAGTGTCTGTGGACATTTCTGATACCATCTGAACCCTTTCATTAAGTGAACTTCGCAGGCGTGCTTCTAGCTTAAGTTTGTCTAAAGATGGTGCATTTGGGGCCCGGAGATGAGCTTTCAGAGCGCTGAGCGCTCAGCTGTTTGCAGCTGACACGCGCCTGTGCACGGGTGCGCGCCTACAGACTGCGGCTTTATACACTTAGTCTCTGAAGACGTAGGCATGTTTCCTACGAGATGCAGGAGCTCCTCAGAGACCAAATATGACAATGAATTCAATATCCAACAAGTATGGCTAAGTCGGGTGTTTTTACCTCAATAGGAGAAGCCATAGAGACCTGCTTGCTGTCCTGATACATATAGCATTGCCAGCGAAATGACAAACGTGAAGCCCTGCGGAGATGTGCAGCAGGGCCTTTAATAAACGTATTTTATCAACCGGGACAATTAAACTCATCAACTGGTCACAGTTCTTTGGCGTTCCCTAAACCCACATTTTACCCTTTACACAGTGGTGTAGATCACAGCTACTAAAATAAGAAGCACTAAAATTACTTTACAACTCTGTGTATATTTTACATATTTTGTATGTATCTGTTTTATGCGACGGCCACACGTCATTGCACAGAGAGGTTTGGTAACACAGGACTGCCTGCTTCTGGGGAGAGGGATTTGGGCCTCTGAGCGGCGCCGCAGCCTAGTTAGACCTTTAGTAAGCTCTTTATTATTTGGGCCATGACTGCACTGTCTCGCAAAAGGTCCCCGAAACGGGGATTCAAACAAAGAAACTAGCACCCCTGCCCGGCGGTGCCCGGTGCTGGGGCCCGGCAGCGGCGTGGTCTGCGCCAGGGGCGGCGGGCGGCGGCTCCGCGCCCGGTGCCGCTGCGGTCCGGTCCGGGGCGGGGGGATAAGGCCGGCCCCCTCCCCGCACAGCTGCCCTCAGCAAGCACACCGAGGAGGATAACTGGAGTAAATCAGGTAGTTTGATGTTCTTGTGTTTAAAACTAAAAGCCCAACAACATGAAACTACCTAATTCACAGAGCAGTTCTAGTTCATTCTTGGGTCAAAGGCTAAAATTACCAAGAAAGGCGCCTGGGCGGCCATTTTGTTTGACATCATCTGCAATCTGAACTTTTATAATAGAAAACAGTTGCTAGGAAACAAAAGCAACAAAAGGATCTTTTCAAAGACGAAATAAAACCCCTACGATTTCACGAAATAACTATTCAAATGATTTCCTATGTACAGTGTCTACAGCAGATCCCTCCTGCAGGACTTTACAAATAGTTTACAAATAGACCAGAGGAAACAGTAAAATGCTATTGACTTTGGGAAACAAGCGATTATCGAGGCTATAAAAAAAGACTAAAAATTCCCAAAGTTCTTCCCCCACCTCCTTTGGAAATCTACTTTAGAGGATCCTTTCCGATTTCAAGCTGATTCATCAAGACTTCATATTAAAACACTATTATGATAATATTATTATTATTATTTAATCTAAAAGCATTAACGTTTGGAAAACTTTCCACGGGGAAGAAAATGAAGTCAAAGCCGTGAGTTCCGTAATAATAATAATAATAATAATAATAATAATAATGCTATTAATTCATATTCTCATCCCTTGAATACATGTATAAGGTGATTCATCTAAAGAAAAAAGAAGCCAAGGACATATAAATCAAGTAAAACGAGAAAAAGCGTCATTGTGACTATTTTATAGGTGCAAATAACAACTCCGAGAAACTTAATTTGTCCTTTCCTCCCTCCGACGTGCACCATGTGCTGGAAGAACAAGTTATAGAGTAATAACTTGGTAGTGATAGAAAGAAGAATTAAAGCCAAGGAGAGGAGATAGAAGACGTGCAGGCCCCGAGGGCCTTGCTGAGCTCCGAGCAACCTCCGCGGTGGAATTTTGGGAGAAAGAACAAAAGTTTCCGTTCGGCAAAAATGGAACAAACATCCCCAGATTATCAGGTTAGGTCCCTTCGTGTCACAAACACATACACACACACTTATATAAATATATAAAATAAAGTCAAAGTCTTACCTTGTAAAATCGTGTTTTGTCCTCAAGTGAATTAAATAACTAAACGGAAGACAATAAGACAGCCGTCCCGAAAGTGCATGTTTAGTGAAGTTTAAAAGTTCATTGAAGAAGCAAATTCACCGAGTTCAAGAGATACACGCAGGAGCCAGAAACTTGTCAATGACTTAACTTCATTTCATTTGAAAAGCCTTTAAAAGACTGGATAGGACGGTATATAAATCTATTGTACCGGAAATACAATAAAACTTAGCCATGTTGTTGAACTTCAAACAGTTTACACCACATCGGGCGGGGAGCAGAAAGACAGGGCAGAATGAGAAAACAAACAAACAAGCCCACAAAGAACAACCACCCCCAGGAAAAACAAACAAACAAACAAACATTTAAAAGATAATAGAAAGGGGAAAAAAAGTCTTCTGGGCGAGAATGTTGTGCAGCTTGGGTTTTTACTTTTATGTTGTTAGGTTAGAGGTCTCTAAATGCCCGAGGGGAGAAAAGATCATCTGATTCCGTGTCTTGGTAAAGGGTACAGCTTGAAATGAATATAGATTTTTCTCTTACTTCACTAATCATCGTTTTTCTCTTTCTCAGCATTCTGGTACACAAATATACACAGGTTCAAGTTTTAATCAAACTTGTGGAGGGAATGCATTTTAAGTTTACTATTAAACTTCAGTTATATTTACATATTAATTTAGGAACCTATAGTACTACGTTCCTGTGGTCTGTAGATATGATGTTTCCAGGGATGTATATGTACAGTCTAGTATACTTACATGTATCACATCTACAATATGTTTACAATTTGTTGAATATTTTCTATTTCCTGCAAAGATTATTTAAAAACTTCACTAGGACACACTGCTGCACTTTTTATGCCAATAGAATCCGTAAACCAAAAGTTGTAGTCACACTTGAACTCGTGCTACTAAAAGCTCTACTAAAAGCTCTTTCTTTCGGACAAATCAAGCAGGAGGAATGTATATATATAACAGAGCTTTCACTGTTGCAACTTGAAAAGGAAATGAAGCCCTCACCCAACTGCAAATGGAAAACATAAATAAGGAAAACCACTCAAGTTAAACATGAAAAACAAAACTGCATGTGCCATTTAATTTCACGATTATGTTTAAAATAAATAACAATTGGTTTAAAAAAATGGAAGGAAAAAAAAGGAAAAAAATCTAAGCAGGTGATGTATTAGCTTTAATTCTTTGGCTGGAATAATATTTTAAGGTAATTAGATCTTTTTTCCCCTTCTGGACGATGCTAAAGTTTAAAAGACATTTTAAATATAGATGTCAGCGGCAAGTTAGAGCTCTTAGACAGTAAATGGATGTCTTAGCTATAAGATAACTTTTGCTTGTCAGGGGAATAAGTGCTAAAATAATTAATAGGCTAGAATAGGGGGATTTCAAGTGTTTGCATGAGCATATATCAGTAAATATATATATGTGTACATATCCATTACACACACATACACCGTTACATGATAGAAAAATCTATTAAAGATTATCTAAGTGAAATGGCACTGAATCTCAAGATATCATTAAGGGATTCTTTGTGACTTACTTAGGTGCTCACAAAGCAGTATTTTTATTAAAATGTGGTTATAGTAGCTGTTTTTCACAGTTTCTATTCATCAGCATTAGCCTTTGGGAGTATTTGGTGTCTGCTCTTTAGGAATCATGCAGATATTCCCAAGAAGAACACGTTACAAACGGGAGGAGCTTGTCGCAGTTATAGGAAAAAGATTAAAAAATTGGCCTTAATCCCTCCTTCTGTCCTCCCTCTACACCTCACTGGACTGCATGTGAATGGGAAACAGCTCGGTGTGGGCTCTTTCTCTCTTTTTTCTAGCTATCCATTAGACCAAAAGATACAAAGCAATGCGAGGAAAACTGCCCTGTGATATTTCTTAACTACCCATTGAAAAAAAAACGAGAGAGAGAGAGAGAGAGAGAGAATGCTTGAATCATTATAACTCCAGTAAAAAGCATAAACCATAAGCAATAAATAATAATTATTAAAAAGTTATCTCCCATCCGCTGACTGAGGCTATATTTAACCACTTGTCCACGGCAGAAACTAGGCGGGACTGGCGGCCACCCTCGCTGGGCGTTTTGCCGCTCCTGGCGGCGGCGGAGCCGGCGCCTCGGCGGCCTCGGGGCGGCGCTCGCTGGCCGGGATCAGCCCGGGAGCCGCGCTGCCCCCGGCCCCGCCACCCTCCGCGCCAGCCAGCTGCCAGCTAGAGGTGCAGCCTTTGTTTCCTCTGACAAATAGAACACAAACATTTTCACTTTATTTCTTCTTTCTTTCTTTACTTCCTTCCCTCCCTGCCTCCCCCTCTCTCTCTCTCGGCGAAAGAAAGGAAAAGCAAAGAGGTAAAGAGAGAAAAGATTTGTTGGGATAAAAATTAGTCATTCTGCCTTAAGGAAGGCTGCATTAAAGTCGTTTCTCTGAAGCCCACTCCCCGCGGCATGTTCCCAGGTGGGGGCAGAAGCCCGGTAGGGCCCTTGGGAGCCAGGTTTACGCCGGTAATTCCGGGGCGGGGTGGGAGTGCGCGGGGCGTCCAGGGTGCCACGGCCTCTAGCCAAGGTGACCGGGAGGGAGCTGACGGCGAGGAGTTGGTACGAGGAGTGCAGCGATCCTCCCCCCACGACCCTGCGGCGGCCCCGTGGTGTCGAGGGGACAGAAGTCCTGGGTCCTGCTCCGAAGTGAGGTGCGAGACTGAGCCATGGGCCACCTAAAACACGGCCAAAAACTGCACCAGAGCAGCTCCGGTTTGTGCGGTTCTCCTCGCCGGGGTACGCGGGCTCAGCGATCTGCTCCGATGGGGAGAAGTCAAGTCTCGAGGGCAGCACCGCCCCGGATGCTTGCTGCGGAAAACTTTCCCTCCGGGCAAGGGAGACACGAGGTGGGGTGAAGTGGGAGCCCCTCGGCCCGGCCGCCGGCCCTCCCCGTCGGGACTGGGCTGGAGGTTTTGCTTTTTCGTTCTGTTTTTTCCCCTCCCGATATCAGTGTGAGTGGCCGTCCAGGTTCTTCCTGAGATCAAGGAGAGACGGAGACCCTGATTTTATAGACTAAACCTTCAATCAGACGGAGTCATTAGTCCAGGAAAACAACAACAACAACAAAAACAAGGACTGGCTCAGGCGTGCCCCTGCAGTGCCCCGGGAGCGCCTTCCCCTCTGTCTCTCGGCACCCACTTCCTGTGGAATTAAGGAAAGCAAACTATGCAAAGTCCCGGGAATAAAAGCAGAATCCGGGCAAGATAATGTCCCCTTCACTGCTGGAAAACTCCAATTAATAGGAACAAAAAGATAGAGTGAGCTCGGTCACACCTATCTCAATAACTCTATTTCTTTTCAGGGCGAACTGGAATTGTAGGCTGTGTAGAGAAGCAAAACGATAACACATCTCATCAGCGAGCAAAGACGTAAGCATTTTCCCCAAATTCTCGAACTTAATTTAGGGTGTCTGGAGATGCCGAAGCTGCCTTTGCAGGTTCACGGTTGAACTCAGCCCCATTCCAGGTGTTCTGCCCCCGCCGCGGATTCACAGCCCGGCCAGGCTACAGGGTCCCGGACCCAAAACGGCATCGTTACCCTGGGACGGGGAACGGCAGGGGTGCTTCACTTTAAAAAAATAATAATTTTATTAGTGTCCACAGATGCGGCAAACCTTCTAAGTTAATCAAATGAGACCTTAATTCACAATAGAAGCTTTGGGCGGAGTGGTTAAGGACAGAACCCTAATAAGTAATCTAGCAGCAGGTACAAAAGAGTCAGAAACTTTATGCTGGCTGTCAACACATAAAATATTTTGAACAAGCCTAGAGTCAGATACAAAACCTATCGGTAAAGCGAATTTAATTTTCTGACATCAAACCTCTCGCTTTACCAAGTTCTTATTGGTCCAACAATTCATGCGATAATTTATTTTAAAAAATATTCTCATTTTTTAATTGCTATATGTCGGGGTATTTAGAATTATGTTTAACTCTGCGAAAATTATCAGTTGGAAAAAAATTAAAGAGCAATCTTGATAAAAAATCTCTAGAAAGGAACAACAGAAATATATCCAGCACTGGGTGCTCCCTTCAACAAAATACTGCATTTCTTCCTATTCTATCCATTTGTTATGAAATGTAATTAAGCCCGGTTACCTTCAATTATTTACATAAGCCCTCTGTCCCGGAGACTTAAAGAGATTTCTTCTCTGGTTTCCAACATTGTTATTAGAAATCCATAAAGCAGGGGAGGGACAGAAAATTAAATTTAAAGGTACCTCATTACGGCACAACTGCTTTCCTACCTCTGCATCGCTGCGGACGGACACAAGTTTATGCACACGGAGAGAAACACATGGCAGCATAAAAGGCTGAGTCCTGCTCAGCAAGTGGACTTGGCAATAATCTTGTCGAAACGAACTTTAAATTTCAAGTCTAGCAAGCAGCCTTCCTTCCCATCCAAACGCTAGGCTCTAAGAATCATCAGAGGAAAAAAAAAAGTGGAAGGAGAAAGGACAACAGTGAAAATGGAAGAGTCATGTGAACAGGAAGCTGTGGGTTGCATTACTATTATTATATTTTAACTAGGTAGGCACTAGGCGAGGCAACCACTAATTTGGGGGATTTATTCCAGAAGATTTTCCCAGCCTTGCGCCAAGTGCGATTTCTCTGCGGTGTGCTTGGAGCTGCGACGCGGCTGCCTTTCATTTACAATCCATTCCCCGAGTCGATGGCGCAGGTTAGTGGTTTTAGCCATATACATAAACAAATAAATGGTGCTAATGAAGAAGAGTCGGAACCGTGACAAATAATAGTCAAAACTCCCAACAGAGATACAGACGCGTGGGGAAGGGGGATTACAAACAAAGCAGTTTTGCGTCTGATCTTTGTTTTAAAAGAGAGCCTGAACTTTTAGAAGACGGAGAATTGATTTATCATGAAAAACAAAGAAAAGGGAAAATAAGCAAGGCTGCTCGCCCGTCCAGGGAGCCGTGTAACAGTTTTCTATCCGGACTTCTGTAGTTGATGAGGAGGATAAAGTATTCTCGGGAATCTACGTGTGGGAAAGTATAAAAAGACCAACACGTTACGAAAAACACATCCCTCCCCAGTCTCCCGGAGAGGTCGAATCCAGCAATGACTTACCTGTTCAATTATTTTACTCTGTGCCTTCTCTTTTTACTTTTTTTTTAAGTCCCCCCCCCGCTTCCCCGGAAAAAAAAAAAAAAAAGCATATACGGGGAATGAATAAATAAAGGCAGCCCCTCTCCTCCGCAGAGGCATCCTTCCACCACTTGTTACAACCTAGCAAACCTTCCCCAGCTCCTGCTATTTTTAAAAACTTTTTATTTTTTTCAGTTCTTTCCTAGAGACTCCTTCTGGTTGAACGTGAGTCTGGGTTGTGAGCGAGGGTGCTGTAAATTAATTTTTAACTAAAAGGCCATTGTGTTAACGAAGGAAAAAAAAAGCACTCTCCCTCCCCCTGTTTAGCAGTCTAGACGAAACCATTCTACTTTGACGGCAAACTGCAGGCTTTGCCTGTTCATCGTTAATTCCTGATTATTTGCCTTCATCCGCTATAAAACCTAGGGAGGGGAGTTTAATTTTTATTTATTAGTTCTACCCACCTTGGATTTCTTGTGATGTTTTAGCATCTTTAGACCTGTCTAAAGATGGAGCTTCCTGCCGCAAAAGGACATCTTCTTTTTTTACTTTCCCCCGGTCCACAATCAGGGTCCAGCACAACGGGCACCTCAAAATCCCCACTTGCAGCGTGCGACCCAGCGGGTACGAAGCCACCTTCCCAAAGACAGCCGCCTGCAGCTGGGGAACGTTCTCAAGCGGCTCCTAGGAACCTGCGGGCTCGGTGGGGAAAGCACGGTGCGGGGAACGACAGTCCCGGCTGATTTGCACCCCAAGGAAGGTGCAAGGGGAGGAACACACGCACACGCACACACACACACGCACACACACACACACACACACACCTCTTTGCAATGAGGAGCCTTGAGCGGAGGGTAGAATGCAGAGGAGGAAGAGGCAGCTGCCAGCACGGCTAGGGGAGCGGGCTCGGGCTTTGCAAAAAGGTATTTTAGGATAAGGTGGAGGGAAGAAGGGGGCAAGTCTCTGGCGATTGACTTATCTGTTAAAAAATGTGTGTGCAAGAGGCTTCCGGAGGGCTCACCAATCCGAGGCGGACGAGACTGCTAAGACCATCCCCTGGTGTCAACTTTAATGGGAAACTTCACTGGTTTGCAGGGGGTGGATATGTATTTTTTAATTTGAGGACATGCGGCCGCAGCTAACGCCGACTTTCCTTTCGCTCCTCCCCACTCACTCGATTCCGACGCAGCTTGCTGACACCTCTATTTCCAGCCTCCCCATTTTTGGGGTGGTGGCTATTCTGAGAAAGCTCTTGCAGAGATGAAGCGGAAGCCTGTGGTTGTGCCAAAGCACAAAAACCTATCCTGAAAAACAGAGAGGAGAAAAAGTCCTTTTGCGAAAGTTGACCCCCAGCTGAGTGCACTCAACGCGGCGTTTGCAAGCCGGCCTCGAAGCTTTTGCCGTAGAGGAGGGCTCAGCTCGGTCCCCACAGGCTCAAAGGACAAATCCTCACCTCCCTGCAGTGCACTTTGCTTGCAGGCTGCACACATCTACGTGCGGTGGAGGAGGGAGAGGGGAATATTGAATATTAAATATTAAATGCAAAAAGACCGTAGCACTCTCAGGGAAGGAAAGATCACCTGGCCTCCGGGCTGGGGCTTCTCCCTCCCTTCTTGTGGCACGGGGCACCCGAAGGCCGGGAGACCCCGGGAAGAGTCCCCGCGCCCCACCTCACCCTTCCCAAACCGCGCCGCTCGCGGAAAAATCGCGGCCCGCGGCTCTGCACGGACACGGGGTGGGGGGGTGGGGGGAACTGCCCTCGCCCCTGTTCTCCCGCCTGTGCCCTACATGCTCCGACTTAGCCTTTTTTTTTTTTTTTTTCCTCGCCTCTTTCGGCAGGAATTCAGGGTCTTGGTGGGTGTCTGGATGAGGACCCTAAGCCTTCCTAGCCGGGGCTGGGGGGACTCCGTCCAATTTTGGGGTTTGCTTTAGGGCTTGTCCAACGCACAGGGGAAACCCAGATTGCCTTGGAGGGCCGTGCCCGGTCTGCTCCCTCTCTCTTCAGTAAGGATTTATACACGGGATTAAATGCCTGGCCACACAGGGCAATTTAACAATCACAGTGAACTAATTTTGACTCTGTCTTTAAGAAAAATGATGCTTTGTGGCACAATCCTCTGCAGAGCTGTAATTGCAAAGAAAAAAGATCCTAACCACAACAGCAGGTTTCCGATGGTTGAAGGCACCGTTTCCAAAACGACACGGACTGGGAGCATGAAGAAAAGGGAAAAAATGATTCCTCGTTAGAATCTATTTATCCAATTCCTTCACTTGCAACACACCTTCCCTTCTGGAATTAAGCCTGCAGAGACAGGGTGTTGGTGGAAACCTATTAAAGCTCATGCTGGGAGGAGATACTTCACAGTCACATTTGGTTCTGAATTAACAACATGATCTCAAAAATAAAACTATGCTGATTCTAGTAGCTAGTAATGGGCAATTCTTTCAAAAAGAGTTATGGAAGGGGAGGGATTTTACAGATTTTGGAAATTACAAATATAAACCAAAACCTCATATAGAAAAAAAAAAGCCCCGAAAACCAAAACCAACCTTTGTTTTAAAACAACCAAAACTAAGGGCATTTTGGAAACACTTTGAGCCCCAGAGGGATATCTGACTCTTTTTCAGTGGTGTCCAACAGTAGAGCTCCCCTCCAGCAGTCAGGACTGACCTGGAGCAGTGTGCAGGACTCAGCTCCCCAGAGTTATCTGAGCTGCAGCTGTGAGCTATGAAGTTGTGGTGTTTTTCCTCATTTCAGCATCTTTCTACCTCCCATCTCCTCTTCCAAACAGTTTTGCAGTTGTGCTCTCAATGGGCCTTTGCACTGCACAGGGAATGTAGCCAAAAGTCCTTCACAAAAATGAAAAAAAAAAATAAAAATCAGACCTCCTCCAGGGTCTGATTCTGCACTGTGGTCCCTTGGGGGGGCCCTTTTCCATTCACACTCTACCCTCTCCTTTCCCTAGGGATCAAAGTCCAGAACCGCTTTGCACATTGACTGTATGCTCCAAAGTGTCATCCAGTGGTGTTTTCAGCCATCTGGGAGACAAAAACGGAGTGGCCAAGGGAACTGACCATTACAATCCCCACCTTACTGCCAGGCTCTCTGCAGCCTTGACCCTACTCCCCACACTTGCTCACTTGTCCTCAATGTCCCTCCATAACTGGGAGTCATTGGGGAATTGGGGACGGAAAAAAAAAAAAGGAGAAATGGGCACAGAACCTTTAAAGGAAATGTCAGTGGTTGAGGTTTCAGGGTGTCTCGGCTAGAAGAAATGATTTTCCTTTTTTTTTTTTTTAAAACAAAAATTGGTGGTTTGTCAGAAATGAGTGACAGAAAAGGATACTATAGGCTGCAGGGGACACCACCACCATACCCTCCCCTTGCTGATGGCTTTCCAGGCCTTAGGATTTAGGAAACGTATTTTGCTTTAGGTTTTTTGTGCTTAAATCCTGCAGCAAAGAGTGTGTAGGGCTTTGGAGCACCTGCTGCCAAGGGTAGAGGAAACACAGGGAATTTTGCCACATCATGTAATCACATAGTAAACAACCCCAAACTACTACCTCTCGATGTTTGCTGCCAGCAGGTACTAATGTGCTTTGCCACTGGCACTGGAGGCGACCAACCCTGGGATGAGTACCTCTGGTCCCGTCCAGCCTGACCCCAAGAAATGTGGGGCTCCTCTGCATTCCCCACCACAGCCCTTTTGCCCCCAGTCCAAAAAATAAACCTTCCTTGTAAAAGTCTCTTTACAGTGCCTGAGCCTGAACACTACCAGGTAACAGCTTTTTACAACCTGACTCCCAGGACAGAGTTTCACTTCATTCCTTAACTTAACCTGCGTTCCCCCTCTCTCCAGGTTACATTTCCCAGCAAGAGATCCCTCCAGATTTAGCATGAATTTAAGCAGTCAAACCTTGCAATGAGAGCTGGTTCACAACTTGACCCTAAAACACAGGATTTTCAAACTGTTTGGAGCTGAATTCTGATTCCAGTCAGAGGCATTGTTGGCTTCTAAAACATCCATGGGATGCCCATGTTGGGGAGAGCCTTTCCACCTCTGGCAGCTCCCGTCTCTGCAGGAAGGCAATGGGGCTTCTTTGTCCTGATCATTTCCCATCCCTGGGACATGGAAAGGGCTGCTCAGCTCCCCTGTAGGCCATCATCCACAAAGAAAAATCCCAGCCCAACACCAGCCTGAAGTAGCTGTAGAAACTCCATAGATATATCGGTTTGCTGTTCCTGCTGCTTTTCTTTCTAATTAATCACATATTTTGGAGTTCAAAGAGGGAGGTTGGTGGAGAAAGAAGGGGGTGAAATAATGGGAAATAACTGGAAATCCAGGCAAGGAAAAAGCACAAGAGCAAATCCATGACTTAACTTCCCTTGGAAGGGGATGGATGTAAGCACTCCTCTCCCTCTTGCTCCCCTGGCCTCTCAGGTTTATGGTTCTCCTTTGTGCAGTGTCAGTGTCTCACATCTTTGAAAAAATAGCCTTCTCTTCTCCAGTCTCTCTGAAGGCTTGGAACCCAAATAGGGCCAAAAAAATTACTTCTCCATCTCCATGATTGTCCCTGGTGCTTGGGCTGGGGGGTGGTCTTACCCCTTAATCTGCCAGTTTTCTTTAGAAGAATAATTTCTTTCTTTTTTTTTCTTTCCTTTTTTTTTTTTTTATTTAAAAAAAGGCCCCAAAATCACATGGTAAGTCACAAGAACAAAGTGAGGCCGTGGATCCCAGTAAAAGATCCCAGTGTCTTTTCCCTCTGACAGAGCAAAAGCAAGTTGTAGCACCATTCTGTAACTACTTAGCTCACATCCATGGGTGATGTGGACCTTTTAATGTCTCTTCTCCCTACCCCACCCCCAGAGTCACTACCCCTCATAAATTTGGAGAGAGAGAGATCCTCCTGTTGACTAGAGAGTTGTTATTCTTGGGATTAGAGATGTCTGACCTTGAAGGTCACAGGTCACGGTCCTTGAATAAGGAGCAGGAGTGCAAGGTTGGGATTGAAACTTGAGGTGCGTCTGCTGGAGATCACAGGGAAAAGTCTTCCAAACAAAGAAGAATGCATCAGTAAGGGTGAGAAAGGACAAATTCCCCCAGAATTATGACCTCCTTCTGGATGGTTGCATACCTGCAGACTGCCCAAAGGATGCACAATGGCTGAAGCAGGGGATAAAGGAGAGGAGAAAGGAGGGGAAAGATTGCTGGAGCCTGAAGACCCACATTATTTATTATTATTTATATTCTGGGCAGTCCCAGAGGCCCTGATGCTGGCAGTTTTATGGAGATAGGTGCTGTGGGAAGCAAGAGAAGGAACATCCCCTCATCATGGCAGCCTGGAGGTGGAAGGTTAGGAGCAAGGACTCTGCACATCTTTGCAGGAAGGGAAGAAAGGAAGAGATCCCTCCAAGGTCAAGGAAGTAACAGAGGGGCACTGAAGAAGATGACATCTCTAATCTGTGCCTAACACAACTATGAAAGCTTCCCTCTGTGAGATCCTGCAGAGCTCTGGGAGTCGATCACAGCTGCATGCCTCATTTTCTCCACAGAAATAACAATAAGAGAAGCAAAGAGCACTTCAAGACTTATTTCAGGGTAGCAACTGATTACAGAAACCTAATTTCTCTAGTGGAATTCATATCCGAATGAAGAAAGCAACATATTCGCTAGTTCAGAGCCATCTGGCTTGTGCCCATGGATGCTGCAGACAGGAGCCTGTTTTTGTCGACTCCTGGGTACCTGTGCACAGGCAGTGCCTCTGCTCTCTTCAGGGGATGAGGGTACATGGGCAGTGTGAGCAGCATCATGACACAGTCCTGCTGAATGTCTCTACATCCCACCAAAACCAGACTGCACCGCAGGTGCCATGCACCACCATAAACAGGTCCCTTTGGCTGTTAAACATGGTGTTCATGTCCACATACAAATATACAGAGGTGAAATCCACTGACGCTGAGAGGAAGTAAGAATGCAGGAAAGTGTTTGAAGGTCCAGGACCTTCAACACCACCTCAGCCCACTGCACTGAAGCCCCAGATTTGAACAGACTCAGCTCCAGATCCTTGTCTGGTGTCACTATAGTCTAGAAGACCTTGCGGTCTAAATTGGCCTAGCTGTATTCCGTTATTTTTTAAAGAGAGCAATGAGGAGCTCTCTGTGTCATTCATGCAAACCACACACGGAAAGCTCTTCAGTAAAACTACACAGGCCAGGTCCTGCTGTGATACTTAAGCTCATAGAGCCTTTTCCCTTTCCGGCCCAGTGGTAGGGAAGGGAGGCAGGGAGGGCGGGGGTCGGGGCCGGGAGCAGAGCCCCCGCCCCCGGGAACGGCCCCGAGCGACGCTAGAGGGAGCCACGGGCTCAATTAATTAACGGACGCGAATTAGCTGGGGAGGATAAAAACATTGGACCTAGAAGAGAAAGTGAGAATTGGGTTACTTGTGTTTTTAGGGAAGGGGGGGTTCAATCTGCATTTATGCCAAGTTACATCAAAAAGTGTAGCAGCAAGACACCACTAGAGTGAAATGCAGCAAGGTAATGGCTCTGTGCATTTGTGATTCGAGGTAATTTGGGCTCTAAGTGATTTAAACAGCTGTCAGTCCCGTTCTGTCTTCAGTCTAGATATGTATTCTTCACTTTGTAGCAGTTGAGGGAAAACAGAAGGGATCAATCTGTCTCCAAAAAGCCTTTTTTTTTTTTTTTTTTATGCGGGTATTGATTTTTCAAGGGCCTCTGTAGGAAGGGGAAATGTAAGGAATAAATGTGAAAGAGTGAAACATCTCCTGTCTTTGTGAGCCACGAGCTTATGAACAGGGAGGCCAGAGCAGAGCTGCTCCAGGGAGGTTCCCAGGCCTGATCCAGTCCCCAAGCCCCACTCAGGCCACCATGGCATGGTGAATGGGAACTGTGTGTAGGATGAGATCTGGCTGGAGTTTTAGCAAAATTGAACCAAAAGGGAGCTCAGCAGAAACCAGGTCATAAAAGCTGCTGTTGGGATTATTTATTATCATTTTAATCTTATTAGCATCCCATCCAGTGGCTCTTTGGAGAATAAAACACTGATGTTATGTGTTTATCTTGACAGAAGCCAACCAACCTTAATAAAAATGAAGCACTCAGTAAAGAAAAAAAAAAGGGGGGGGAGGAGAGGGGGATCAAGCCTTCTGAAGTTTTATATTGACTTTTTAATTAACTAATATTGTTGGAGGGGAGGGGGACAATTAGGAAGTAGCAGAGATTCTGTAAAAGGTTTCCTTTATCTGATGTCCCGAGTATAAACAATATTGCTGTTAATTTAAAACCAAGTCTGCCTATCTTTATGACTTCGCTGCACTCACATTAGCTCTATCTTTATACAGTGTCATGGTTGCAAATAGAATGGGTTGAAAACTTCCCCTATTTCCACTTTAAAGTGACTTCTAATCTTTCCCTTTAGTGGTGTTCATTCAACTTCACAAATGTTAGAATCACCATTAGGCAGAGAAATGGACCTTCTCTCCTGCTTATCTAAATAGCAACATTACAAAAACAAACAACCACCACCACCACCACCACCACCACCACCCCCAATCCCCATTTCATATTAGGCCAACTCTGGGACTCCAGAGGGCAGATGAAATAGATGTAGGCTTCCTTTTTATGAGTCTTAAATGCATAAAGGATGTATGCTTTGCATTTCTGTCTCACTGCCTGGTGAAAGCCTCCAAGCACCTTGGAAACTTCCTGGCTCACATGATGCAAGAGGAGTGGCAGTAGATGCTGAAAATGGGGACAGAGAAAGACCTGGGAACACAACCACAGAGACAAAAGAGTCCACACAACCCAGACTGACAGCCAGGGCATGGTGGCATGCCACTGGGATGGATTTTCACAGTGCTACAGATTCCAGTTAGAAAAACACTGAGGACAAGTGGACAAAAAAGTGCTGGGAAGCGCCATGTGCTTTGTGGTAGGCCATGGTCATGTCCATATGTCTGTCTGGCATTCCACAGGTGGGTGAATGGGGTGAGCCAAGGTCACAATAATACCTGTCATTAGTGGGAAAGTGGCTGGCCATTACCTAGAAACAGGTCTTACAAAAGCTGTGCAACCCAGCAGCATTGATGCTGCTAGGTAGAACAAGATTTGTCACATGTGCGGGCTGAGAGAGTTGTTGAGCCTCACATCCTGCTTCCAGCAGAGCTTGGGAGTAGACAAGTAGGGAAAAAGAAGTATGCACGGAGTGCAGCTTTGCAGCTTTGTCCCAGCCTCTGACAATCGACAGGGTAAGAAACTTTTTAACTTGGTGTCTCTGCCTGGACTGTTGTGGTTGAAAGCCAAAGGTAGATGTGTCCTTCAACTGGATCCCTTTTTGACTCTTGTTTACACATTTGGCTTCTGCAGCTTCCTGTAGCAGTGAGTTCCTCAGTGTATGTGAGTTCCACAGTATGTGAAAAACAACTTGTCCATCCCCGGAAACAGTGAAAAAATATTCCCCCGAACTCTTCCTTTTGCCTTCCAGGCTGGGACAGATCTCTATCATCCTCTGTCTTGGCTATCCCTCTATCCTTGGCAGCTTAGTCCCCAATGGATGGTGTGGTTACCCACATTTTTTGTGGCATTAATCTTACTTTACAGGACAGCTTGCCCTGGGAGAAGCAAATTGTCCCTGAGGTTTGGCGGGTGCATGGGTTACAGCCTAAAGGGAAGGATTCCAAGGTCGTGGTATTCGACTTCCTCCTATCATCCAGGAGGGGGCAATCCCTGGCTAGAACTGAAATGAAAAACACCAGTTAAAAAGAGATACTTCAGAGGATTTTTCCTCTTTCGCTGCTCCTTCCAAGGAAAAGCTCAAATCACTGTGATGCAGGAAGGCTGTAAAATGGAAACACAGATGGGGGATCTTACAGGGATTGTGGGTTTTGGTAGCCCATGTTTCTTTACACAGTGGTATTCATTATTACAAACTGGCTCTAATTTAAAGGAAAAAGCAGAGTTAACAATAAAGCTTGTTTTCTTTTAAATCTGTCAAAACTTTATGCTGAATGATCCAATCATGAGCATAATTCACCATTTATTTTCATTAGGCTTGTGTTTAATTAATCTTCTTTGATTTTCTACCTTTTTTAAGACTCAGACAGAAGATGCAGGTATATCTTTGGTGAAACAAGCAGATTTTTATAGACTTTCTCTCAACCTCCACCAAATATTTGATTTCTGCCACAGGCACAGTTTTATTTATGCAATACACCCTCACACTAGCAAATACATTCTTGTTCTGCCCTGTGGAGACAGGCTGGTGAGCAACACACTGGCAATATTTATTCCAAGGTATATTCTATAACATTGTGTGAAATAGATCAAATAACTCAGCCTCTTCTCTGCCTTTGTTTCCTCATCTGCAAAATAAGGATCACAAAACTGGAAAATTTTGCAAAATTCCATATGCAGAATCTATGAATTTAAAAAAAAAATAAATTCATATCTCCTCTTCCCTAAGACAACAGTGAAGATCCAAGCTGATATTTGAAATGTGCTTTATTATGAGTGCCACAGGTGTTACATATACTTCAGTGAAACTATTTTTGAGAATGATTATAATTTTGCACTCGAATGTGTCTAGGGCCTAGCAGAAGGGGAAGATGGGGAGGGGAAAGGGTTTCAAGATGCTTCTGAGTAAAAAAAGCACCCATTTGAGGAGAGCTGCTAAACACTTCAGTGACTTCCCAACTGCTTCCTGGGGGAAGGTGTGGAAAACCTAATGTATGAGCATTGGAACACAAGTAGGCATCCCACTGGGCCACTTCATCCTGGTGAGGGTGTGTGGTCATGAAAGGAATGGGTGCTCGGAGAAAGAATATCTGAAATATCTGGAAAAGAAATGAACAAAGCCTGTTTAAAAAGTCCTTTGTCCATTCTGTCTCTTGCTAACTGTTAACTACATAAAGAAAGCAGAAATGAGGGGGAAAAAAATCAACACAAACACTGAAGTCTGGGAGAACTGGAATGTGGAGCTTTTTGGCACAAGCTGAGCAGGAGAAGTTTCCAGAAGAAACAACATGAGTGAGAGGATTATTGCAAAAGGCCAGAGTGTCAAGTCTGTGCTGTGAGTTAAAAGGAGCCCATAAAATCCACTCATGAGAAGTGCAGCCAGAACAAGGTCTGGAGTTAACTCCTTAATGTCTACAAAACAGTTGATAACCATCAGGAGTGACTTCCTTTCTGTGAGGTGCAGAGTCTGGGCAAAGTCCCTTCTTAGCCATCACCCAGAAAGCTATAAAGAAGAAAAAGGCAGATCAAGCAGGTTGATGAGTGTTTTGTGCAATACAATAAATCGTTTTTCCAGATCAGCTTTTTAATTTAAACTTCCATTTCATAGCCATTTTTAATGATTCTTTCAAAAATAAAGAATCATAACAATATAATCCAGTTATATTGTAACAATACAATCCATACACATCTCATTTTACCATCATTGTTAACAAAAATTATTGCACTCCAGTAGCTGCATGAAGCCAAACCCTACCATGGACTTTCAAACTGATAACAAAGTAGGAAAAAATAAATTCCAATAGCTTTATAACTTTTTTTTTCCATCCAAACACTTTCCAAACACTGAGCAGTGAATGCCTATGTTACACATCAATTTCTCCTCCTCTCTATAAATTTAATGAGTCCTTAAAGATATTTGAAGACTTACTAGTCTAAAGAAGTAAAGTAGAAAGAGAAATTTCAGACCAGTGTCTAAATAACATATGAAAGTGGCTGCAAGACTAGTGTGTGTCATGTTCGTCACTTTCATGGTGGACAGGACATGAAATAATGGTTTAGATCACAACCAAGAAGATTTATATTATATGTTTTCAAAGATTTTTTATTTGCAAGGAACAGAAAGCATGGATTTGGAGTCTAAAGGCAACGTGAGATCTCTGGCAGTGGGAGGATACATGTCATGGTAATAACAAGGTAAAATTGTCGGAGACCATGTAGAAAGCTGAGACTGGAAATAAGACCTTAGGCAGAGTGTACAAGTCTCATTCTCACAGTTCTCACCTTCTGCTTTCCTTGCAGAGTGCCTTTTCTTTGCAGAGTGCCTCTGATCGTGCAGACCAGGAGCAGCTGATGAGTAGGCTACAGACCAGCCCTGGCCTGTCCCCACTTCCCCTTCTGTTTCTGTCCTTTGGACATCCCTGTTTGGATCACTGGTGTTACTAGACATTTTGGGAGCAAGAAGAAATAATATGGCAAATTTTTGAAAAGATTTTGGGTGCTGCCCTTGAATGGTAGGTGCTCAGCATCTTCTGAAAATCAATTTACTTAATGCTGGCACCTAAACCAGAAATAGTAAATTAATTTTACTGTTACTTTTGCCTCATAACAACAGAAATGACTGGTGTTTAACACACACAAGAATAAATATCATGTCTCCATCTCATAGGGCAGAGCTTAAAGGGGCAATCAAACGGAGATGCATTGGAAAGGCAGAAACAAGTGTAACACAGAAGCAAAGGCAAACTAATGAAAGTCAGAATGAATTTATGAGGCACCTTAATGAAACACGTGGTTATGCTGAAGATGAATCCATGGCATTTACTCTTTTAAGTCTGCATGTAGTATGGAACTCACATGATTTGAAAGGTAATAAATTTCATGGCAAATGGTCACAATTATATTTGCACAGAGAAAGCCTTTGCCCAAAGCAAGTGGGTGTGGTTAGTGAAAGATTCAATTAGGCTATTTAATGCTAGTTGCACAACTGTTTTGTTCAAAGACTTGCACTATGTTCTGTCAAAGGTTACACCCCTGAAATGGTAACAAAAATGAATTAAAGTTGAGCAGCTTTGCTCTGCCCAGCAGATGGGTCTTGTTCTTTTGAAGAGCGATATCACAGCAAAAATTATAAGCAAATCAAGTCCAATTTCATATGCATTGTGACAGAACATATATAATGAATGTTAATTTTTACTTAATCACCCAGAAAATGCTCAGACAATACACAGTCTCAAAACTTGACATGGAACCACTGAGCAGTGATCAGAAGTTATTAGCATTTATTAGCTGTCCTGCAGGAACACCTGTGCCTAGATGCAGCTCAGAAAACCCACCTCACTGTTAGGCAAACACAAAGCAATACTCCACCCCGATGTAAACAGGAATTTACAGTCTTGGCATCCCAGGCAGCCTTCCCAACCAAGCCGTGCAGCTCAGCCGCTGTCCAGGGCAGTGCTTGAACCCAGGGCCTGCAGCACCGTGGAGAGCTCCACACCCTATTGGGCAGCCCTGCCTCCACCGGCCTGGAGGATCGCTCATCCTGGTGGGAGACGACTGGGAGTTAGGTAGATGTCTCAAAGCCTCGTTCTGTTTGGACATGGCCAGCCACAGATTTTCTGTGACAGCACAGGCAGGTCTGGATATGCACAGCTCCACCTACACCATCAAGGTTCTTTTCCAATCCAATGCTCTTATCAAAGGAAGGAGGGAAGTCCACAGTGACGGTCTGACCCTCCTTTCCATGGCAGGCAATGAACAGTAATGATGGATATGATCAGATGTATTGGCTGTGAGTCCTCATCAGTCCACAACTGGGAAGGGTCCTCCATGCTCTGTGTGCAGCCAGCTTTGCTATTCACTTTCCTGAAGCAACACGGGCATTAGATAAGTCCAGTTATTTGGGTTGGTGCTTTGCTTTTGTTTCCTGCATTTATTAATTAGTAGTAGTGCATGAGGTCACTATGCAACAAGACAGGAGCACCACCATGTAAATTAAGAAAGTAAAATAACACAAACAGCTTGAGTTACAGAAGTAAAATGTAAAAAATAAAGCAATAATACAAACTGAACTCGCTTACCTTAAGTGACGTTTTGATGTACTGAAAGAATGACTTTTAATTCTTCTTGCAGGGTTGGGAAAGTCTAGAAAATAAGTGGTTAAAAAAAAAAAGGTAACACAATGCTGCTGCATTTGTGCTTTCTAGAAGCTGATCAGATTCGTCTGCAAATAGACAGAATGAGGGAGCTGTTGCTTGGAGAGACCCTGCGTTAGGGGCACAAGCAGCTCTGCTTCCTTGTGTTGTGCCTAGAATATAGTTTCTTGCAACCAAGATATGAATGATTGCAAGTGTCTTTGCGAGCCAAACACATGCACAAGGAAAATTACAAAATAAACTATGGTTTTACTTGGGGAAGAAATGACCGTCTTTGTTTTATTTTGTTTTCCACAGATATAATGCCAACTTTCTCCAAAATGGGAATTGAGGATGATGCAAAGTGGCAACATGAGATATTACAGCATGATTTCAGATCTGCTTCACATTTCACTTACCATCCTCACTTTTCCTTGTGAAACTTGGGGCTGCAGGACCTTTCTTACTATGAGTTACACCTTCCTATTGTTTTTTAACTGCATGCACCCCATTACCTTTACTCTACCTCAGTCAGACAGCTGGCAAAGGAAAGCCTTACACACACGGAATCAGTATGGATAATTTAATTCACACTGTGGGAAGTGTAACTGCAAATAGAGACAAGTAATTATCTGTAGCCTAAAAACTCTGTATGTAAGAAGAGGTTGATTTCTGATTCTGGAAGGAAAATAGTGATTATGTGGGAATTAGTGCAACGTTTTCTACAGAGTGAGTACGATTATTTTTATGGAAATATTTTCAAGGCTGAAACATAGGAGTGTTTTGTGAAATTGTTACCCCTGTGAGAAGGACACGTCTCTGAGCTTCCTTTGAAATGCCTCCTTATTATTTGTTATGTGTGCACGTAAAAAAAAAGAAAAAGAAAAAAAAAAGTACCCAAAGAAAATTAAAATGAAAAGAACAGAAATTGAGAGGAGTGGTTTTTGTTTGTTTGTTTGTTTGTTTTTATAGAGGATTTGCAACCGTGCACAAGAAGCAACCAGCAATGTGACGAAGCCACACCGCTGCTTCCCACTTCAGCCTACAGACAATTTTGGCATACAGATTTGAAAGGTGTGTGAACAAAATGGCAGGATGGCAGGTGGGGCTTTAAGTTGTGTTTTTCTGGGACGGGGGTTATGCATTACGCAGTTGCTGTTTTCAGAAATAAAATTTAAACTGGCTCAATTTGCGAGTTTCGCTTTTATAATAAATCAGGGATTTTGCTGAAACTTGTTTGGTGTTTTTTTTGCCTTTATTCCTTTATTTTATTGGAAAAGAAAATGAAATCGTGTGATTTCTGTGCTTCTAAACGTTCACCAGGCTGTTTAGGAGGTGGAAGAAGACACCGTCTCCCAGCCCCGTGTGCTGAGTGACCTCCACCCAGCGCGCTGAGAGATCCAAGGCAAACGCTCGTATTTACGGCCATGACTTTTATCGGCTCCAGCGAGGAAAACTACCGGGAGAAAAACGACGGGCTGGGGAAGACCTCGAGCTCCGTCTCGTTTATCGCCGTCTGCCGTCCGTGCTGCTGGAGGAAAAGCCAGAAAGAAAACCGGGCAGCCCAGTCCGGAGGACCCCAGCCCACCACCCGGCAGAGATTACACATTGCGCCTGCACCCAAACCTTTCCCGTTCATTCCTGGCCGGCTGCTGCCCTCAACCGCTTCTCCGAGGTTTTTTCAGGTCTTTTTGCCGGGGCCGCCGCTGCCCCCTCGCCCGCCAGCCCTGGCTCGGCCGTCGGACAAGGCACGGGCCGGGGACTGCACCCAAGGTGCTCGGGCACGAGCCTTATTTCCTTTATTAATCGGTCATATGCGGCATCCCCCCCCTCTTCCTCCCCCGGCTCCTTCCACGGCCAAAGCCCCCCCGGCTTTGCCTTTCTGCGTTCTCCGAACGCGGCCGCGGACAGCAGAGCGGAGGGGGGTGGCGGCGGGGAAGCTGCTTGCGATCCTTTGGAAACCGAAATACCGGGCAGATTTACTGCAAAACGCTGCGGCGGCCTCTCCGGAAGGGGCTTGAATCTGGGAATGTCGCTTAGCCAGAGGTTTTCGCCAAAAAAACGGTGCTCTTGTTCAGGCGGCGATAAATTTCCCCTCTGGCACGCAGCAAATTGAACCGCGGCGGGGGGGAAGAGGGGGTCCGGGTTCGTGATGGGAAGGGCTCGCTTCTGCGGCCGGTTGTTTCTCGGCAGCTTTGTCCCTGCGGGTGGGACCCCGGCTCCCCCCTGGAGCACACACACCCCGGCAAAAGGGTTGCCCCGGTGCTGTCAAAACCCCACTTCTGTCAGTCCCTGCACACACGGGCTCTCTGACGGGGAAAGGATCCTGATTTATACCCAAAGCATTACTGGATTGAATTACGCTTCCTGAGAGCACCACCGGCCTGGGAGGAGGCACGAGCCTTTGGGGTGGGTTTGGGAGAACTCGGCCCAGCTCCACCCCTCCCCTTGGGGCTCTGCTGTGCCCGAGGCCCTTCTGCTCTCAATGGGCGATGAAGGGCTTGATGGTGAAGTGAGCAGCAAGTGTGAGAAGTGTCCCAGAGTGGTAGAGACTTATAGGAGTGTGAGGGGAGAGAACAGAGAACTGGTGTCCACAAATTTCTTGAGAGAATTTTGATATCCACTTACTCTCCCACCTGCATCTGACATTGCAGCAAAGGGGAAAAAAAAAAGAGAGAGAGAGAGAGAGAGAGAGAAATGCCTCCTGTTCACAAAGCATCTTTTCAGACTTTTTTATGAACTCTGCTGTCAGACAAGCTGGAGGACCCCACAGGTTTGCCAGAGTTCGCTGTGTGTCTGGCCTGCTGCTGGCAGCCAAGATAGACACTGGGCAGATTTGGGAGGTTCTCTTTGCAACTTAAACTATAAATGATATTGGCCCTTATATAGCTGAGTTCCGTGGAGATCTCTGAGTATTTTACAATGGCTGTAAGAACTGGGAATAAATTTAGAGATCATGGTAAAGCCCAAAGTACAACTCAAATCTCTCAAGTACCCCGGATAGTACCCCAACCACTGGCCTCTTGGGTCTTCAGAAATACATTAATTCCTTTCAAGCAAAAGCTGTAAACCAAATGCAAACCAAATCTTGGGATACATCTTTTAAGAACACTCAGCCTTAGGGTTTGAATTCATGCTGAGAACAAAGACAGACTACATTTATTTTTGTCTTTGAGGAATCTCAGACCCTTTTCTTCTAAAACTTGGGTGGGGAAGAGCTTGATTTTGAAAGAACAAGCTTGATTTTGGGAAATATTTTGAAAAATAAAATCACTTCAAGTCCAAAAACTCCAACTATTACATTAAGGAGATTTCTTAGCTCACCTACTTTACCTCTCTGTGAAGTTTAAAGATACGTAACATAGAGGAAGGTGCTGGCAGTGGTGGGTTGTGATCAAATACCAAAAAAAAAACAGTGTGTTTCCATTTCTGCTTTGTACATCTCACATTGTTTCATGCTTTTGTGTAACCCTAGGTTTAGTGGAATGTGTCTGAATGACGGTTGAGCACAGATGTAGGAAAAGACTGCCAAAAGCACTCCAAGAAAGGACATGGGATTGGCAATGAATAGAGCTGCATTAGCAGGAATGGAGCCTATGAGCCCTGGAATCTCACTGCAGATTTCACATCCTTTATGGACTGATGATGATGGGGAGCTTGGGAGAAAGACAGGAAATGGGGTGGCTGGTGTCCCAACATCAGCATCTCAGACATAAGCTCAGCATTAGATTCGGCAACAAAAGCAGAGCAAGTGAGAAAACAGAAGTGAAAAATTTGAGGATAGCTAAATGGTTTGAGTTAAAAAATACCATCTCCACAGACTTACAATGATGGGGGCTTTGCTCAGTGCATGGACAACACCATGCAGATGGGCTAGGACTACTGTGAGTCCCAGATGCCAGTTGTTCAAAATGCAGCCAAATTGAGACTGAAGGGGTAAAGCAGAATAAACATAAGTGTAAGGTAAAGTGCTCTTACACTTTACAGTGAGCTATCCAGACTTAGGGACTAATAGGGCATGAAGAACGATTTATTAATCCTGATTTGCCATTTCCACTTGGAACCAGGACTGTGCATCCCTGTAGGAATGAGCTTTGTCCTTTTTTCATTTGTACTGAACTGAGTCATTGTAGAGGATAAGCTTATTTGGTAATGAGAACAAAGTGATAAGACTGAGATCAGAATCTTTTTGATTGCCATCAAAAACAAGTACTAATTTCCCTGAGGTATTCCTCTGAAAGTCCCCACAAAGATTCCCACCCTGGGGGACTCATCAACACCCTCCTCACCTGCTAATGGAGCAGAGGGCAGCAGTGTTCTTGGATCCAGCCATGCCCAGTCCATCTGGACAGGCAAGTGTCTGGGTCTGTTCTCAGGTGCCATGGCCAGGCTTATGCTTCCCCCTAGAAGTGCAATAGGCTGTTTGTGAGAGCAGGATGCACATAAATGACCCTAGCCTTGGAGCACCTGGACAGACTGCAGACAGAGCCGTAAGGTATCATAAAGACTAAGGTGTGTGATTTTTATGTAAACATTTATTTAGATGCCAGTTCTGTGGTCTATTCAAGAGACTCTGTACCTGTGGCATGTTTGCTGCTGTGTACAAACTTTCATGTTTCTTTGAAAACCCTTGTAAGTTACAAGTTATTCAGGATTAAGGAGAAAGGGTTTCATGAAAACTGGAACAGAAAAACAGGAGGCCTTACCAGAGATGGTAACATACTTTAGCCAAGGATTGCCATAAAATCACTACTGACCTTCCTTTGCTTGCAAAAACCTTATGTCTGAGGAGCTGCAACACCACAGTGTTTGCTTCCCTGTTTACATAAAAGCACTTTCTCTTTTAACTGTCATTCCTCCTCTCATGGAGAAGAAGGGACCAGGGCTGGGCAAGCATGCTGCTGTGAAATACTGGAGACTGGAAATTTACTTCCTTGGGTTTTGGAAAAATATGCTGAAGCTATGTCAGTGCTGGATTCTGATGCTTGACTTCTTGGAGTGAGAAATAAGAACAAAATAATTGTTCAGAGCTTTATAATTAAGAATCAGATCTTTTTCAGGAAAATATTTTGAAATCTGGGATAAGCTGACAAAGAAAAGAAAAATGTCAGTATTTGAAATGTTTAAGAAATATGGAGATGTTAAGTACTGTTTTAAAATTGACTATTATAAAATCTAAGTGTAGATGGATGGATGTTGCAAGCAGGGTGATCCTTCAAATGACAGGAAATTCACCCTAACCTGCCATGTAATTCAAGAGAAGAATTTTAACAAGAAGCACCTGCCTGTCTCTTCTAACTCAGCACTGGCCTTTATGGCTTAACACACATTGTTAAATTTAATCAAGCACATCAGTTTACATATTGTTTCTAATGATTAAATTCTCTGTCACTGTGGTTTTTTTTTTGTTTTGTTTTGTTTTTTTTACATATAGGTGAAGGTACTGGTGGTGTATTGAATTCCAAAAAAATATCCGTAAGCCAAAAACATTCAGGCTGTTTGCATGCTGTGTTCTCAATCAGTAACTTGTATACTCTCAGCACAAGCATCCAAGATTTCACACAGATGCTTTAGGAATACTGTAGACCTGAAAACATGGGCCAGTAAATGCGTTTGACCCAACAGCTGATCTGCACTTTGTGTTTGTTTGACACCAGTAGAAGCAATAGCCCAGCAAATGGTCCCAGTGGCTAGCCCTGCTCAACTGCCTGTTCCACTGGAGCCAGTACACTGTGGATTGCAACCTGTTTGCTGTGAAGCCTTTCAAGTTCAGAGGGGGGGAAGTTAGTGTTGGAGGGAGGAGGGGCAGGAAGGACAGTTACTGCTTGGAAACCCCCAGCACAAAAAGATCTTGTACCACACAGCATATCTGAGGGCGCTGGACTTGCTGCTAGTGTACTATACAGACTGGCTCACAGGCAGTAGGTTCCAGCATGTTCTAAATACATCAGACTCCTTGACCTTCATGGAGTTCATCCTGTCTTATGTTCCTTTGTTCCACGTTTCTGAACAACCCAAAATCGTGATCAAATTCCTCATCTTATACCAAGACAAATTTTCTTGGTGAATAAAAATACGAAGTCATGAATTTCCACCTCTTTCTCAACTGTCTGGCTTCGTCTCATCTTCACAGGTCTGTGGGGATTGTTTCTGGGTGCACATATGGAAAAACACATGGGCATATGCTACTTTGGCTACTGCAGGTCACTAATCTCTTGTCCATCTGAAAGACATTGCCTTAACAGGCCACTGCTTGCACAGGACAGATGGAGAGAAGAGAGAATTTAATTGTAGGAGAAAACCTCTGTTGCCTGAAAGAAGCACCTCTGTTTGCACTGAAAGAAGCACCAACTCCACCCTCAGTGGAGCTGCAGCGTTATTAGGTCAGTGTTTCAGCAATGTAAACCAAGAGATGTTGTGGACTGACAAATAGGAGAAGCTATCATAATTTTCGTGCTGCAAAAAGGCTCTACTTCTTTGCTTGCAAATGTGCATGAAATGATGTTCCCAGTCTCCTCTGCACTAAACCTGGAGAGGTTGCTTTGAACTTAAACCGATGCAGGAGACTGCAGAATTTTGCTGGTGAACTTCAGCAAAATAGCAGTTTTTTTCACATCAACATAAGCCTGGAGCTTAAAGAGAGAGCTGGAGGGACATGCTGCACCAAGGCCACATGACAGAAAGAAAGGCTCACCCTTGACCTCATCAAGGCCAAATGAGTTTTACCTCTCACAACTCCTCACTTTTTAGTGCATATTTAGACCTTCTAACTTGGACAAAGGCTGGGCTGCTCAGAAATTTCATCCGAAACTGAGGTGCAATCTAGACTGATTGGAAATGGTAGGTGAGTAATAGTGACTCAGTTAGTCATGCAGTGTCTGCAGATCTCTGTCATGCCCTGTTCTGGTTGCACGTGTTGCTCTCAAAATGTCCCCCATTTTAAAGAACTTCCATTGCTGAAAGCTGTTGCTTCCAGAGCTCATCACCGAATGAGCCCCAGTGCTTTCAAAACTTTCTCAGTACAGGAAAAATGGTATTTAACATAATTTAACGACGTTTCACTTCTCATCTCTCCTGTTTCATGTAATAAAGTGCTGAAAACCAAAATGTGTTGTTTTTTGTTTTGTCTCTGGCATTCTTACTCTGTCTCTATTTTTTTCTTAGGAAAATATGCAATGCTTTTGTTTCTGATAAACTTTTTAAAAAGTGGGTTCTGGGCTTAGTGTGCAGATGTGAATGTTTATGCAGGTACTTGACCCAGGGACTGCTAAAGTCAAAGGAAATTTAAAGCACTTCACTAATTTGTTGGGGGTTGGGCAGGATGAAGGCGTATAGCTATTTTAGTGGATTAAAGACAACTTTTTTCAGTAGCAGATTTCTTCCAGGTAGCCTTTTCCTACTGGAATTTTCCAAGCCAGAAATGCTTTTCTCCTCTCTTTTGCCTGCCAACAGCACTTCAGGTAAGCAATGACTGTCCCAGCAGCCTTGGTTATTTACAGCCACATTTACCATGACGATTGCAGCTGCATGGGTGCTAGAGGACAATGCTAGAAGCCCCATGTCCCACAAGGTGCTTGAAAGCTGCCTAGTCTTAAGCATGATTAATCTCCTGCATTTCATTTACCTGATGATAATGCAACAGATCCTTTCATTTGGTTGCTTTTGTTGCTTTATGAAACTGAAGATAAGCACAGCCGGGATTTTCTTTCCCTTCTCCGTGCAAAACAACAACAAAAACTGTAGTGTCATACTAACTGATGCACTGATTTCTACATATTTTTCTTCATTAGTTATTACCCTTCTTGTGGCTGTTAAGAAAGGTTTTCTTTCTTGCTAATAAAAATAAAAGCAAATGGGCGTGTTCTCATAATAATTAATAAATAATAATAATCATCACAATAATAAAATCTCTGCTAGCCTTGGGACTTAAAGATTAAAATCAACCAAACGAAAACCTACATATAATGGACAAAGCTGTTTTGTTCAAAGGGACGGGAGACACGTGTAAGGTGAGCGCAGACACAACTAGGGCTCTACTCTTTCTGTGTAAAATTCTGCTTCAAAAGTGATTTTTTTCCAGCCTCGGGGCCGCAGCCGCTCCCGGCGAGCTGGGATCCCACGTTCCCGTTAGATCGGAGAAAACGTTTGCGGTGCGAAAAGAATAAACCGGGCTTCTCGCCCTCGGCTCTCCGCCGGGCTCGGGTTTCTCCTCCCGCCCTGCAGGACGGCCGAGAGCGGCAGGAATCGCCTCTTTCTTGCACTGCGGTCCCGCCTGCACCCAAACCGGCGGCGATTCGGTGAAGGCGGTGGTGCAGCCTGAGCGCGGAGCGGCCGCAGGCGCGGAGCCGCCTTCCCGAGCACTGTGCTTCCCTCGCGCTCTTCCGCGGACATGCGGCGAAATGCAAATGGACAGTGGAGACAAGGTTTCCTGCTTGTTCATCTCTCGCCCTTTACAGCAAAAAATGTGTTTGGCCATCATGCTGTGGAGCTGGCAGAAATAAAGAAAAGGTTGTGCTTCAAAGGAATCAAAAAGAGCCCCCTTTTCTCCTCTTTTTTATTGCAACAGAAAATCGTACATGGATCTATAATGCATATATTTCACAGTCCTAAAGTGTACATTAACATTCAGCACACGGCTCTCTTCGGTGGGAATGAAATGGTTTTGAGCGCTGTTTAACAAAAACCAATTCAAAAACCATGACTATATTGAATTTCAGCTTGAAAAATCGAAATATTTCTCACTTGGAAGCCAGCTTCTGTACATTAGAGCAAGAACTCTAACGAGAAGAGAGGTTTAGTAGCTGTTTAGGAAATATTTTATCGCAGTGGCTCTTCCACAGTGGCGTGAGACTCATCATTGGTGAGTTTGCTTGCAGACAATAAACCTGTTTCATCTTATTTTCTTTTATATAAGGCAATTGTCATCTAACGGAGAAGGATAAAGCTGATTCCAGTATAAATTTAGTAATATTTTGCTTTTGTACAGAGTGTAACGATATAATTTATCTAAAAGACATTTCCTGACACTGCTTTGTAATAAAGAGTTTTATCTTATTTTTATTGGGTGTAACTACAATGAAAAATTTCCTGGTTTGTGTACAGGTGTAAAACTGCATGATGGTGTACAGCGGCACACTCCCTAGGAAGTCACATCGTCTTCGTGTTTGAAAAACTGTACAAAATAGGAAAGAGAGACAGAGAGATGGGGGAAGAAAGAGAGACTCAGAAATCCCGGAGATTCCTTTTATATTGTATTTTATTTTTGGACTCAGATTAGGAAAGAAAAGGAGTCAGGATATAAAAAATGCACCTTTAATTCTGTCATGAGGTTTAGATAGGATTCTGTTATGAGCTGCATAAAGGAGAAGCAGGGAAATGCACAGAGCAGTCTGAGGTCCTTGTTAATGACATCTCATCAAGATGCTTGTAAGACCCAAGAATGTTTACAACGTGGGCTCAAGTTCAATGACAAAATCCTTTGAAGGGGAAAAAAAAAAAAAAAAGTCCAGACACTTTGTGCAATGGGAATGAACTTGAACAAAAGAAAGGAGTCAAAGGCTGGGGGAAAGAGGAGGAGGCATGAAGGAAGGACTTGGAAGACGTTTCCCCACAATTTCTATCTTTTGCTTGTTCATGGGTGTATCTGTGTTACATTTTAATTTGACTGACCAAAAAAAAAAAAAAAAAAAAAAAGAGGGAAGGGGAAGGGGAAGGGGAAGCAGAAGGATGCCATACTCGCAGACCCTGCGGAACCGGGCCCGGCACACCTCACCTGCTGAGAAGCACCTTGGGGCGGGCGGGCCGGTGGATGAGGGCGCTTCTCCAATAACCGTGTTTTAAAACCAGCGCTCTTACTAAAACCATACCTGAGGCCCCCGCCCACCCTGGACCTCCTAGGGCTGCTCTGCCCCGGTTTTGGGGTTGCTCTGCCCCAGGTTTTCTGATTTTCAAGTTCAATGGCAAAGGGAGGGGGCCGGGAGCCTTCACCTGGCCCCGGCAGCGGCTCCTTCCCGGAGTTTTACGAGAATGTTAGGACTTTCTTGCCTTTTGCTGAGGCCACCGCGTAAAGGTTTTACAGCTCTCCCCGAGACTTCCCTCCTCCCCTTCCCATCTGCATTTTCCGCCTCGGATTCGGAGCCGGAGCGGAGGACAGGGATTGGGGGGGGGAGTCATGTCTCCCACTCTCAGCCCACTTCCCCAGGAGGAGGGGGAGGTAGCAATCCTAACGGGGCTGGAGGTGTCTGGGGTCCACCCACCACATTTCCAGACGTTCCAGTGCACGTTTTGGGACATCAGTGAAAGAGCCCGTCTGTAAAAAAGAATGGGAAAAAGAAACATGTCTGTAAAATGATTAACCCTTAACTTGTAATAGAGGGGCACTTTAAGAGGATAATCCATTTCCAAACCCTTGAGTAGACCTGGTTTCTTTTGAAGTCACTCGCAGGTACAGGCCGTTGGAGATCACAGACGGATTTCTTTTTTGTTTTATCGTATTATTTGTTTTTTTTGGGGGAATATCCGAGGGACTTCTTATCGGCTAAAGCCGCTTCTGTACGGCCCCTACAGAGGCATGGAAATCAGGGCTAGAGATTCATTACCGGTCATACAGGCTTAAAGAAAAAGATACTTTTGAGATTCTCATCAAGCAGCACGTTCAGGAAAGCAGAACAAACCCTTCGAGACGCTTTCCAGAGTGGCGGGAACGGAGGGTGCAGCCGCGAGTCGGTGAACCTCCGACCCTCCCTCCCAGCCAGAAACTGGAAAACAAATTTAAAACAAAACAAAACAAAACAGAACAAAACAAAAAGCAGAATGTCCCAACTGGTTCAAAACAGAGCAATTCGGAGCAGAATCTGGATGGGGAAGAGCGAAGTGTAGTCGGTCCCCGCACGACAGCGCCTGCGCCCCTGTCCGAAGCCCGAGGAGCGTTACAGCCGAGCGCAGAAGCCTTCGTGTCTCCGCGGCGTTCCCCGAACGTTTCCGCGCCCCCGCCGTCCGTCTCACCCGTTTTGCTCCTTTTTCACCTTTATTTTGCCGTGCCAGAGCCGGGGCCGGGGCCGGGCTGCCCCGCGTGCCATTGGCTCCCCCGCCTCGCTCCCCGTGACGTCACGGCGGAGGGGCGCCGGCCCGTGTCCGCCCCCCCCCCCCCCCCCCAGCGGGGCTCGGGGCGAAAACACCGGGGGGGAACGCGCAAAAACGGGGAGAGCGCGGCCGGCCCCAGCTTGTTCCCCGCCAGGGACCTGGTGGGAGCCTGCGCCTGCCCCTGCCTGCAATATTTAATACATGCGTTATTGGAAACGGGCGAAATCGCTGCCTAAAATAGCCATTAATTAGGGCACGCTGCGGCTTAATGCTCCGAATCTGTGAAAGAAAAGGCAGGAAAAATTAAAAAAATAAAAATAAACGCGGGTTGTGGTAACGGTGTTTTGAAGTTTATTCGTCCTTTCAGAGGCTGTTTTGGGGTTTACAGGCAGACTTAAACACGACGCTGCTGCGGGGACTCTCCAAGGCAACACTCCGCTGCCTTTAAACACCGAGATGTTGAACAGATTCTGTACGTGGTTTGCAATCGTGCACCGAGCCCTTCCCCGAAGCCGTAATATACAAGTGCAGAGAAGAGAGCATGTTTGAGTACTTCCACCCTATTTATGCTGTTGTAAACGATCACAAAGTTTCTTAATATTAAACAATATTATTCAGTAATATACGAAGGTTATCTCAGACATGCTATGAAACGTATCGCTATAATTCTGCATTATTAAGAGAAGGAAAATGTGGATACAAATATACGTATATATGCACAAACGAAACCATCTATGAAATTTTACGAATTGCATTTACCTGTATCAAAATATATTCAGGAACATACTTGTAAGTGTATGTATATATGTGCGTATACAAACACGTGTATATATATTTATATCCACACAGATGGTTACTATATTGCATGTATATACGTGCATACGTTTGGGTATCTGGGTATATATAAACACACGAACACCAATATCATATACGATAAAAGGTAAAATAATGCATAATCCTATATATGTGCATACCTATATGTATATTTTATATATAACAGCACAAAACCTATTACGTGCCTTCATAAATGTATGTCTATGTGTACATGTTGTACACATGTACTGTGCATTCACGCAAAACCGCACGTTTATACCAATAAGAAAAAAATCACGTGTGTTTCTATGTAACACACCTGGAGTATACACACACATTTTGATACTTCTGCCTGCAATTAAGGAAATTTTATTTTTACGCTCTAAGTACAGCTTTTCTTCTCTAAAGACCAAATTCCTTGTGAAATCCCCCACCCCTCCGCCCCGGTCAGCCCGCTCCTGCACGGAGGCGAGACAGAAGTTGCGTGTTTGGGGTTAATTAAAACAATTAATTATTTTTTTTGAGCGCTCTGAGGATGCAGTTCAAACAAAAGCGGTAAGACGGAGAGCACGATGTCTATAGCGACGTTGTAAGACGAGAGGGCCCTCTGCGTGCAGACCGGGCAGGAACGTTGCATCTTCTTAAGTTGCCCTCATTGGAGGCTGGGTTTAACTCCTCGGGAACAGAGCCGAGCGGTGCCCAGCGCCCCGAGCTGCACCGGGCGGCGGGGATGGTGCGGCCCGCCCCGGGCGCCGCTTGCTCTCGCCGCTGAAGGAGCCGAAGTCCCCTTGCAGGCTGGGACTCTTCGGGGCTGCGGTGCGGGGTGGCCGTGTCCTCACGGAGTGCTGCTGCTTTTGATTTTGGCGACGACTTTCTTCTCTTTCACCCGCCTGTTCTGGAACCAGATGGTAATCTGTCTCTCTGTGAGGTTGGTGGCAGCGGAGATCTTCCTCCTTTTGTCACGGGTGATGAATTTGCTGCTGGCGTACTCCTTCTCCAGCTCCTTCAGCTGCCCCTTGCTGTAGGGGACCCTCTTCTTGCGTCCCCGGCGGAAGGAGCAGCCGTCGGAGGGTAGCTGCGTGGTGGCGTCTGGGCGCAGGGAGAGACGGGTCTGAGTGATGCCAGGGCCCGGGGGGTCGGTGGGCGGGCATCCCCACCCCTTCACCCCCGGCACCCCTCTCCCACCGGCTTTTCCTCACAGCAGCAGCACCTTTTCCCTGCTTCCCCATTTCTTCCCTCGAGCCTCTCTGTCTCCTGACAATTTCTTTCCTAATGGAAGTCAGCTTTTTTCTTCGCTAAATGTATTCATATCTGACTGTTTTTTGGGGGAGGGGGAAGGGGACAAGACTCCACGTAACAGCAACCGACGTGAGAGAGCTGATACGACGTGCGCTGATTCAACGCGTACTCGCTCCGCGGGTTCAGCGCGTAACGCGGGGCCGGTGAACGGCCGAGCAGGGCCGGGGCAAGTTCACTCCCACCGCCGTGGCATGGGCAGCGGACGTGGGGCATGGGCATGGCCCCCCTATTCTCAGGACCACGTACACCCAGCCTTTAAACCAGCTCCGTCCCGTTGCTTGCGGACTGCGGCTGGCCCCCAGCTACCCGGATCGTTCCTGAACCCGGACTGTATCACCGATTGCCTCCGTTCTGAGAGGGCGATGAGTTGCAAAGAGCAGTGTTAATCTAAATTGCTGGTTTTGAAGCCTGCCTACCGACTAGAGTGGAATTGCTCACGAACAAGCTTTACTGGAGCTGCAGTAGCAGCTCCCCAGGAGGTTATTTGAAGCTGTGATCCCAACTACCCGCACGCACGGAGAGCACCCCACACCTCCCCTCTCCCAGCCCCTCCGCAGCTCCAGCCCAGGGACTTTACCTGCAAAGGCGGATTTCAGGAGGTACCCAGCCTGGCCCTGCTCTTTGGGGCAGCACATCTGGCCGCTCCAGCTGCCGCCCAGAGCCCACGGCTGGTGGTAACCGTCCACGGGCAGCAGCGTCTCATGCCGTGCCTCCCCGGGGCCGCCCAGCGCCGGCACCACCGACACGTCCAGGTACCCGGCGACGGGCTGGTAGGGGGCCCCGTAGCTGGGGTAGAAGGCGAACTCCGCGGGGCGGCTCTGGAAGTCCTCGCTGCTCGCGGGGGGGTCCAGGTACTTCTCGGGGGTGAAGGGGCCCTGGGCCGGGCCAGTTTTGAGGGCGCTGCGGGCGACGCGGCAGGAGTAGTAGCCGCTGCCGAAGTATCCGTAGGGCAGCGGGGCGGAGGCGGCGGGGCCCGGCGGGGCGGCGGGGCCCGGCGGGGCGGCCAGGCACGGCTTGGCCGGCTCCTCCGCCGGGTAGCTGGGGTTCATCCCGGGGGGAGGCGAAGGGCCGCCGAGAGCCGGGGCGGGGGGCAGGCCCCTGCCTTGGCCGCCTGCGAAGCCCCCGGCTGCCAGGAGCCCCTCGAGGCCCGAGGGGGCGCGGGGCTCCGGAGGCTGCATGCGGGGAGGCGCGGGGGATGGGGCATGGGGAGAAGCTGCTCGACAGCACCCGGGAGCTGTCCGAGGGGGGTCCCCAGATCTTTTTAAAAGGCTGTGAGCTGCCGAGAGCTGCCTTTCCCCGCCGGGCTGTCCTGACGCAATGGCCAGGGCCTGCCTCATTGGCTGCTGCTCGGGGGAAAAAGGACGGAGAAGGAAGGAAAAAAAAAAAAACAAAAACACCTCCCCCTAACCCCTCCAGTCCTAATAAACCCTGGCTGCAGAAATAGCGAAAATACTTTTATTGCAATAGAAGGAGGAGGGAGGAACCCCCCAAGCACGTGACAGGTGGGTACACAGGAGGTGCCTCTTGCATCATGTCCCCCCCCCAAAAAAAAAGTAGAGGGACGAATTAAGTTGGGGGGGGGGGGAGAGGGAGGATCGAAAACAGTGAGAGGGAGCAGTCCTGGAAAAAAAATACAGGCTCAGACTAAAGCCATCTTTCAGCGATGTCTCCCCTTCTTCCCACACAGGTCCGAGGGTTTCTGCCTTTGCAAAAAATCCGGCCTGACTTGGGGATACCTGAGGACCCCTTTGGGCCCTCAGCTTTGCTCTCTGTGAGGCTGTGGAGAACCGGCACTGCCGTGGGACAGGGCTTCCCCTCTGCCCCTGCCTTGCTCTCCACTCATGCTCAGGGATTGTGTCCCATCGTCACACATATGCACCCCAATCTTTCCCATGCAGACAAAAAAATAAAAATAAAAATAAAAAAAAAACAAGGAGAGGAAAGAAAAATAACTGCAAAGAGTGGGAAAAAAAAATCTCCTTGCACACAGCTATTGCCTCTTTGCACAGTGCTGGCGTGGAACTGGGCCTGGTCTGTAGGTCAGTATGGATCCCAGGTAAGTAGCTCAAAGGGAAAGAGTTTTGAAAAGAGGGTGGAAAAATAATACAGAGACCCCTTTGGGCCCCGGAGTAACAGGCAGGTGGAGAGACAGGCAGAAGAGGTAAAGACAGACGGATGTAGAGGTAAGGGATTACATCAGCATGGAAAAGTTTGGAGTAAATACGATGAGGCCTGTGCATAAGTGCTTATTAATAAGTCTTTTGGGTACATGCATTTTTCATCAGCTGTACACACAGTACAAACACACACAGCCTCATTTCTCCCTCCTGTTTCTGTTTTTCTCCCAAAGGCCTTTGTCAGGTGGAAACTTTCACCACAGTTACTCAAATAACAGTTGAGTTCATGCCGTGTTTCTGCATCGTTTCCTTCTCGCAAAGAGATCAACTCAAGAAATCGAGATTTTCTCCTTGCTTATTGACAAATTATAGAAAAACTGCTCCTTCTGTCATGTCTTTAGGCCACCAAATCATGATCCTTCTTCCCGGAGGAGCTGCATCAGCCTTTCACACGCAGAGACAGAAAAAAACGTCAGGAAATAGGGATTGTGATGCTGGGCCAGGCGTATGGGAGCGTTACCGTGCCCGAAATGCCTCCCCGGGGGGACCTCCCCAGGCTTGTGGGAGGTAAATCCCTCGCCGTGTCCGTTCCGGAGCCACTTGGCGGTGCCCAAATGGACACGATGGAAAAACACCGGCTTGACAAAGCCCCTGGCTTGTGGCTTGTGGCCTCCTACCTGTGTATGTGTCTGGGGAGGCTGGGTGAGGGGCGTTCAGCCTGCCGGGGCCGGGCTGCGGCCCCGGGGGCAGCACCCGCCGAGCCGAGGGGTAGGACTGGCTCGATCACCTCCAACCCGACGCGGAAAAACCCCGTTCGCTGCGACAGGCTGCCTCCCCCCTCCCATACCGCTCCTTTCAGCTCTGGAGATCTGCGAGGGGGGTTGCCCCGGTCTGTTTCGTCGAGATCCACTCCCGCACCGCTTCCTTGCCCGCCGCGTTTCGCAGGAAAACAGCTGAACCACAGCGCAAAGCTGAGCCCCCAGTCTCGGCTCCTCGCTCGGCCCTTCTTTCTCTCTTTTGTTAAAAATCTCGGAGTCTTGCTGAATCCGATGATTTTCTTTTCCAGAAGAAAAAAAATCAGAGGAAAGAAAAGAAAAAAAAATAAGTCCTGTCTTTTTAGCCTTCACCTTTCCGATTTCAGAGCTTCTTTCTTCCCTTTCTGTAGTTTAACGACTGCACTCCTTCTTTGACGCTCTTTTTATGCTCTGCCCCTGCCCTCTCCCCGTTTGCTTTGAACCAGCGCTCACAACTCGGGCGCTGTGACAAGGCGGCCGCGACGGTCGGCCAAGTGTTTGTCGACGGGGCCGCAGCTCCCCCGCGTCTCGCGGTGCTCCTTCACAGAAAGGTCGGGTTTAATCCGGAGGTCAAGGCCAAGTTGAAAGTTAAGGGCCTGTTTACTTCGGGGGCTTCTCTGTGGCGGGAGCTGCGGCCGCCGTCGGGGCTGCTCCGTGGGTCCCGGCGGCTGCGAGGAATGGACCCGCGGCGGCTTTGCGGGAGGAACCTCCGAGGTGGCCCGGACTGAGACTGAAGGGGGATCCACGGACAAAGCGACTGGCTGCAGATTTTCCTGCTAGTTTGTGTCATTTTATTTATCTTTATTTATTGTTTATTCAAAGCGCGGAAAGAAAGGAGTGGGATCCACCATCAGAAGCACCCAGGCAACCCAACGCGCACAGATACCCTCATTAACAGAGGGAAAGGAAACGCTGATTTTCGGAAATGTGATTTCACTCCGTTCCACAGAAACCCTCGAGCAGGCCGGTGCGTGGCATTTCGCAGCCGGCGGACCCTGCCGCGCTGCTCTGGCAGAAGCAGCCTCGCGTCTGCCTTCCGCGGGTGCAGCGGCCGCAGGAGCAGCGTCGGAGAGGACTTTGACTTTACACCTGGCTCCGCGAGAAGTTGCACTTGGGCTAATTTATTTATCGGCATTACCGATTTTCGGATTTGTGTCATACCGCGTGCTTCTGAGATCTCGATTCCCTTCAGCTATTCTTCTTTATAACATGTTGCGAAAATTTTAAGCCCACTTTGCCGTGGAAATAGTTTAGTGAGGCTTCCAAACTGATAATAACATTTCCGTTCTTCGACAATTTTACGCAGAAAATTCAGTGTAATATTTTATGTCACAATAAAGCAAGAGGAACGTTATTATTTTAAAAGAAAAGAGTGATTTCTTTTACCAGTTCCTCTCTTCTCGTGACAATCGTGCTTAAAATTATTAAAAACGCTTATTAGTTTGCAACTATTCTGCTATTTTATTCTAGATAGGATCCATTTAATATTTATGTCATCTGGAATCCGAAAAAGCTTTGAAATAACTCCTAACTGTCTGTAAATTTTTTAAGCAATTGAATTTGAAGTCGTTGTTACAAAATACGAGGGAAAAAAATCAAAACCAACCCGAACCCCCAAGCAGTTTGAAAGGGAAAAATTGGAACTACTTAAAGACTTAACGTTTGGAAATAATCAATTGTTGGAAAATTGAATTCTGGGTCTGGAAGGGAGCCCAGCTCTTTGGTTTCTGATTTTGGCAATATTTCTGGGAAGAAAAATCAAATAAAGGCAAACATTTTGATCTTTTTTTTTTTTTTTTTTTTTTTTTTTTCCCTTCACCGCCAGCCGCTCCTCTGCTCCTTTCCCACCCCACAGGCATCCCCGGAAGCCCAGGGGTGGTAGGTGCGAATATTTCTCTCCCTGGTGACTGGAGGGCCAGAATCTGCACTTTATAGCACATTTCTCTTGGATCCTTTGAACAAATCAGCTGGCATGGGAACAGAGAGCATGGCCTGACTCCTCTTTGCTTCTTTTATCCCTGTATATTGTTGCCACTCCACGCTGAAGCCCTGGCCGAGCCCCAGGCGCCACAATCACTGCAGCACATTTTTGCACACACACCCTTTTTGGGGTGAAATATGAGGTGACTTCAAACTCGTGGCGTTTTGTTTAATCCGGTTCTCCCCATCCCTGAACCCTCCAGGTCTCCTCTCGCCTCCCCAGCCTTGACTGGTGGCTTCTTCTGTGCCTCATTTTCCCTTTGAGGAACCCAGAAGGCTGAGTGCTGATGTGCACCACTTGTGTCTTGCTCTTGGACTGTCAAACCTGAAATCTCCAGTTTGGGTCCATACTTCCCTTTTGCCAAAATGTGAAAATGAAACCCTGGGTTGTTCCCTGAAAACTGCAGCTGTCAGTGCCCCAAACCCTGACGTTCCCTCAGAAAATGCCCCCCTTCCAACTTCCCCCTGCCCATCTCCTGCATCCTGTCCTGCAGCCCTGGCCTCTCCCACACCAAGCTCCTCAGGCTGGGAGGCTGAAACCTCAGAGGGGGCCAACTCTGTACTCCTCCTCCCACCATGAGAGGAAGAAGCATAGATGGAGTCCACGATGACTTTTCCTGCAGGGCGGAAGCCTGAGGAAAGTGGAGGGGATGTGTCCTGGGTGCAGCTTATGAGGCAAATGCTCCTGCCCTGGAGCAGAGATACAAAATATAAATGTGCATCTGCTGCTGCAAATAGAGATGTCTGCACATCCTCGACCTGGAAACAGCCTCATAAACATTCCCGCGTGTCCCTGTTTGTGTCAGCTCTATGTACAATCCAGCTCTTCAAGTGCACTTCCTTTAAATATGGCAAGATGCGCATCTCTGCAAACCCCTTCCACATACCCCTATATGTGTGTACATGTACGTGCAGCATGCACTGTGGCTGTGCATCCTGTTGAGTGTCCCACCCAGATGGAGCAACCCTTTAGCCTGAGCATGTGTCCCTGCTTGGCACCAAGCCCAGCAATGTGCACCCACCACTGCACGCACCACAGCCCTGCTCATGTAGAGCCTTGCCCCAGGGACTAACTTGGTGTTCCCCAAGTCACTGCTCAGCTAAAGCAATTTATTTCAGTTGTTGTGGGATAAAAGGGGGATTATTTTGTGCATGGTGTTTAAGCCTTGCTTCTGATGTTCAATTCATTAGGAACTGTCATATTCCTTTGCATTGGTCTCTGCTCTCTACTGCTGATGGGAGCCTGCAGCAGGGTGTGGGTTCTGCAGGCAGCCTGCAAAGGGGCACAGCTTGATGACATGCATGGAAGGGCTCACAATAAGGCAAATTTTGGGTAGAATCAGGAGTAGTTTGAGACTTGTTCTAAAAAATGTGCCTGAGACTGGGATCCCCCTGAGGAAGGTGAACCTAGGTGGTTATCCAGACAGGTCAGGAGCAGCTCTCCCACACCAGGCATGCTGCTGCCAGGGCAGCCTGGAGGCGGGAACCAGAGTAATCCCCTTCCCTATAGGCAAGTTTGTTCACATGCTGAGGAAGGCTGTGATGCAGCAGTAGGGCTCTGACTGCAGAGATCTGCCCAAACTTACTGCAGCTGTTGAAGCTCTTTATGCCTCTGATTCCCAGGTGGGACCATGCCTCCTCTCTAGCCAGGCTCCACTGCAATTGATCACTTTCAATTCTAGCTTCTCTGATAATTCAGAGATTTCTTCCTAGGACAGAAAGCTAAACATGGGACCTTTGTGTTTTGGACCAAGCCACCAACATGGTCATCTCCACCAATGGCTAAGCTCTAACTCACGTGCCAGGTGTGATTCATGTCATACATTCAGGAATGTCTTACTGAGTTCAGTAGGATGACCGTAAGTCAAGCAAGATGGGTGATGTGGGTGATGGCTGCTTCAGCCCCAGGCTGGATACAGAGGTGCACAGACAAGCAGGATGGTGACTGAGGTCCTCAGACCCTGCAGTGCCCATAGCAATGGGAATTATGCTTCCTGCTATTCATGGCAAAACTATCCAGGTCTTTGGGACTATGGGCTTCAGAGCAGACAAAATACTGGGGATCTGAACCAGTGTACCTCCTCAGGGCAGTCACACTGGAAATGCCACATGGAGATGTCCAGGGCACAACATTGCTGGCTGTGCAGTACAAGTTGTGGCACTTCACAGTCAGTGGAAATCTGGGACAATATATATATATTTTTTTTTTGGCTGAACTGTGTATGCTTTTTACCTGCACTGCTAGGAGAGATTTGTATATATCCAAAAAGTGGCCAGGTGATTGACTCAGGCTTACTCTGCCTTCCTGAGTTAGGTGGTGGATTGATAGTGCCTAAGGAGAGTTACCTATAAGCACAGAGGTGGGCTCAGTGTCCCCTGGCTAGAGCAGAAACCATAACAAGTTTTTTGGGAGACATTTGTGATTAGTAGACATTACTGTAGCCACAGGGAAGCGGGTTCTTGCATTGCCCTCACCACTGCCACTGCCAAGCCAGATCTGGGGAGGTCTCTCCCGCCTTCCCTACCCACCCTGAGAACTCTAGGGGTGGAGATTCAGACACATGCATTGTGGCATAGGGTGATTCCCAATGAGAACAGATGACTGCAGCGTGGAAAGACACCAGCCATCATGACTGGACTGGCTCCACTGCATCCTGGGCTGCAGCTTTGCGGGCAACACGGAGCGACGTCCCCAGTCCCAGTGGCTTTCACTGTATTTTTACTTATTCAGCAGTTTAAGGATTGAGAGCAGGGTCTCCTCCTGTCTCCACCTCAGCTTTTAAGTTTAGTTTGATATCACGTGTGAAGTGGGAGTAGCGATAGGGAAGGACCAAGACTACAATGTGAGACACGCATCGCTGTATACACTTTGAGGCCAGGCTGGGTCTGCAGAGTTCCCCTTCCCGATGCTGCTCTGATTTCCCTCGCCTCTCCCGCCCACCTTGCTGGGGGAGGCGGAGAGCACCGCGGTTAAACCAGACAGGGCGGGCAGCGAAGCCTTCCCGCCCGAGTAAGCCAGGCGGCGGCCGCGCTTCACTCTGGGCTCCTCTTCCCACCCTTTCGCCCGCTCGCCCCTCGTGTCTCTCACCTCTCGGCAGGGTCCCCGGCCCCCGGCGTGGCCCTGAGCGCCGACCCTGCCCCGGCTCTGCCCGCGGGACGCCCGGGTGCCGGAGGGAGCGGGGCGGTTTCAAAGGTCGCCCTCTCCCCCCGCTCCGCCCCCGCCCTTATCAGCTGGGCGGCCCGGCCCGGCCCGGCCCGGCCGCTGCCTTCAGCGGGGGAGCAGGCGGGGAGCAGGCGGGAGGAGCGGCCGGGGGAAGGACCAAAGCCGCCTCCTGCCCCGGGCTGTAGCCGCGGCTTCGGGGGCGCCGGGGGTCCGGGACCTAAACAGCTTTAGCCCTAAATGAAAGCCGAAATCCGAATCCAGCTCCTGGCATTTTCAGCGACGAGTTCACTCGGACGAGGCTTCAGATGCTGCCGCTTAAACGCTGTGACACGTCCCGGCTGCTAGGACTATTCAGCTGATGTCCAATTAGTTTGGTTTGGAGAATCAATGCGCTGCTGTGAGTCAATTAAGCACCCAAATGATACTTGCCAGAATGGTGGAAAATATAACGCCAAGTATCAGCCGATGGGTTAGTGAATTATTTCTTTACAACTAGTGCCAGGCTACATTAAGTTCCATGCTTGAATACAATGGAGGGATTATTGGTTTACGAGCCGTACAGGGGCGGATGCTTTATATTACGCATTGCAGAAACGCAATTCTATCCTTTTCCAAAGGGCAAAACGCAAGGAGATCTCATTACCTGATACCGATGTTTGAAATCACTTTTCTTCCCGTCTTTTCTATCTTGGGAGGGACGACGGGGGCTCCTGTCCCTAGTCCTGCTAGCTGTTGGCACGAGCAGAGATTTCTCAGGCAACTCTGGCCGTTTGAACTCAGTTCAAAGCCCCACAGGTTTCAGCGCACAACGAGGGAAGCTGGATCAGAAGCTCAGGTCAGAACGGCAGAAGAAGCAGTTCCTGTCGATTAAGGTAATAGTTGCTTTAGGATTGAAGACATCACTCTGGAAAGTTTACCGCAGTGGCAGTTAATTAAAAAAAGTAAATAATAAAATTAGTTGACTCTTCCTACCTACGCGTCTTACTCAGCTAAAGAAATCCGGTCACTGAATTAGTCAATGGTGGTACAGGAACACACATCTCTATTGTCGCAGAGCAGGATAAAGGTTTTAATAATCACTGCTCTTAACGTCCTCCTGATAAATAAGGACGGTGGCAGAACAGCAAGGACGTTACGCAGTTCAGACCTCGCGTCAACATAAGCATCAATGCCGGAGACTTTTTAACTCGTTTTTCCAAAAAGCAAGGAAATTATTTGCATTTTTCTTTCGCTGTTTCCCTGCAGAATCACATCTATGCGAGTTCTGTGGCAAACTGGCCGGAACAAGTGTTACCACGGTCAACTCTCCACAGATTTTATTTTTCCAGACCCAGAGTTGACTGAATGATAGGACACTGGACTATCTCACGCCGCGTCCCTGAGACCCCGCGAGCCCGTTCCCCACCCGGATTCCTCCTCCTGCACTTGCTGCTTTATCCCCTTGGTTGGGACACAGAGCACTGAGCGTCCCACGGGGGCAGAGACCACTGCATTCCTCTCTGACCAATGGAGATATAACAATTAAGACTCTCCAGTTAAAATAAAGACCCAATATCCCTTAACGAGCTTTCCTGAGAGCTTTGTGCAACTTAATAAACATTAACATCAAATATTAAATTAGTATGAAGTGTTAATATTGACACAGTAATGGCAGTATTGATAAATACTAAAATATTAATGCATTTTATGTATTATTATTATCATTGCTAATAAGACATCACCTAGAAGATGTTTTTATTAATACCTGTATCTCATATGTGTACACCCGAAATGTGTGTAAAGATGTCGCGAGGGCAGCACAGCCCTGCGTGGACCCAAAGTGCTGTGTGCGGCTGGGTGCGCGGCTGCGGCGAGGTTCCTTTGCCGACTTCAGAAAGAAAGCAAATTACTAGATTCACAAATAAGTATCTTCTCTATCAGTTAACAGAACGGATAGGAAAGGTTTCTTTCTGTCTCTTCCCTTAGTTTATTCCTGCTTGCCAAACCGGAAAGAAAACCACCACCACCACCAACAACAAAAACACCAAAACAACAACAACAAAAACACCCAAAACCAACAAAATCAAATCAAATAAAAACAAACCAAAACAAAAAACAATAAAGTACCGAGATAACACTGCAAAGCAGAGAAATCATTCTAAAATCGGTTAAGAAATGTTTTTTTTTTTTTTTCACTTGCTTCCTGTGTTGCCCGAATTACACTAATTCCCCCCGAACGGGAGAGAAGGCTTTCCCTTCCTTCCTCCCTCTCTGTAATATTTTAGCGCTACCTGTTTTTTTTGTTTGTTTTTTTCTTTTTCAGTTGTCTGGGGAAAAATGATGTTTTTTCTTCTCTCATTTTGGTGCCACCAACTTTGAGGCTCCCCTGAGCACCTGGCAGCCCCCGCTGGACTTCGAAGGGGGCACCTCCCCACCCCTGAATCCTCTCTCGAAGGGGGAAGGTATCCTCAGAGGCAGGGAAGGCAGCACACATTTAACTGCCGCTAATAACTAACTCCTCTCTCGTGGGCTGTTAAAGGGATCGAGTTCCCTTCTGCGAAGGTAAATGCTTTGTTTTGTGTTAATTATTTGGATTGTTAAAAATAAGCAGAAATTGAAGATGCCCCTTTATTCTGAGCGGAGCGGAGGAGAGCTACCTTCGGATGGGGAAATTGCCTTCTCGCTTTTTTCTCGCTGCCCGAGGAAGCCAGAGAAACAGATTTGTCACCAGCAGCTAACAACCCTTTTCCACCCAGCAAAGTCAGGTCGTGGCTTTCTACCACGCGGAGATCACCGATCGAGCAGGACCTGGGCGCCAGGGGAAAAAGGGGAGGATTTGGGTGACTTTGGGGTGGATTTGGAATCTGGCTGTCTCCAGGACGACATCACAGTCCTGGCGAGGAGCAGGGCAGGGTGTCCAAACCCATCCCTCGCCTCCGACTTGGGAGGGAGCCCAGGAGAGCTCCAGTCTTCCCCCGGGCAGCCCTTTCCCTGCTCCCCCCAGAGACTCCGGGGTTTGGGAGGTTCCCACAAGGTGCCAATGTAGCCATTCACTTAAGGAGAGGATGGTTTGTGAACTACTCAGATGGGAGCACCTCCACATCTAACTTGTGTTTTATTTTGGTTTCATTTTCTTTCCTTTTTCTTCTTCCCAGTAGTTTTACCATGTAGAAAACTATGGGGGTCCGGGTCCTTGAGATCCTGGGAGGTGAAGAAAGGGGATACCCTTCGGCCTGGTAGGAAGAACTCAAAACTTTCTCCATTGAATCATTCATGTCCTCAAGAAACCTTAATGGAAATGGAATAACGCATTTTTCAGCAACCTTTCCCAACCCGATTTATATCTGTTCACATTTTATTTCGAGGTAGTCTCTACAGCTTCTTGTCCTTCAGCAAGGAAAATCAATTTTATTTCCTATTTATCAAACAATCAAGATGTAAAAATTGAAGCAGGTTAAAGCACAATAAACAGTAAAAAGTTAAAACATATGCATGCACGATATTAAAAAAGTTATACAAAAACTGGACATTTTTTCTACTGTTTATATCTGTCTGAACCAAAGGTACTTTTTCTTTGTTTCCACTGACCAATACATTTCTCTTACCCAGAAGCATTTCTCAGTGTCTTTGTGCTAGGTGCTTATGTGCTGTCTGGAGTTGTCTACACAGTGTGATTCTTGCTCAAAAATTCCTCATTTTCAGAATTCTGATTTTTTAGCTTGCATGATATTCTTAAAAGTCTGGACATTGAAAAACCCAGAGCACAGATTTTCAAAGAAGCTGTAGTTTTAATATGCCCAGCTCTGAACATGCAGTCATGCATACCCAAGCTGCCATCCACCTCCCTTCAGTGATATCCCGCAGCCTCCCTGGGGAACATGTCTTGGACCATTTCGGTGGTCTCCAGCTATATCCTTCCTTCTCATGTTAGTCCAGTCCTTGCTGCTGATAAATGCAATCAGGGAATAACTTTGATTTATGAAGCATAGCATAGGGAAAAAAAAAAAAAAAAGATTCACAAAGCCAGAGTTATTCACTGCCACAATAGAAAGTTCTTCAAAAAAATGTTTAATTCATTCCCTTTGTCAAATTTCCTTCCAACGTTGCCCAGAACAGTTTCTTTATAGCAGAAGAAGTACACAATGAGCATACAGTTGAGAACACGCAGTAGGAGACTGTACCTGGCTAGTCATTTTCTTCCCATTTCCAAGATAGCATAGACTTTTCAATACCTGTGCCTAAATCATTTTATATTTGCCAGACGGAGAGGCAGATCTGAGTTTTCTCCTTGTGTAGTGTGTACACCACATCAGAGTACTCTTCTGACAGCTGGCAATTAATGTTGCCTTCCACTGTCATTACGTACAACTCCTGCTGCCTAGTCACGTACTACAAAATATCAGGCAGAGCTGGATCATTTTATGAATGTCAGGACCAATAAATGTTGCTTTTTGGTACTCAGTGGTTGTTAGCAATGTTACCACCCGTATGAGTTAATGCAATAATATATTTCTGTATCCAGGCATCAACTCTTAAAAACAGGGTGTGATATTGCCATCAGTGGCTTCACAGTTCATTCACTATTAAACTTGTCAGAAACACTATAGATTGTTGCATAAGAAAATAGATTAAGAAGTAAATACTGTTTCCTCATGACTGGCTTACTGTAATAATTTCTTCTCTTGAGTTCACATATTTTTACTAAAAGGAGAAAAAATATAAAATACTGAAATATAAAAAATATATAATTTACTTAAAATTATGTAAGTATACTTAAATATACTTAAAATATATAAAATACTTCTTCCTCATACCATAATATTGGTATCCAGATAAAGGGTTTTTATCTGTATTACCTCACCTTGGCCCCTACACTTCTTGGGTATAATATTCCAGGGATTTTAGACCTTGGCTGACACAATGCCTTTTCTGGCTATGCTGCAGGGAAGGAAATCTAGAACAGTTTCATCAGAAAAGAGTCAGAGCACTCCACAAGCTACATCCCTCCCTGTCTCTGCTAGAATATAAATCTTCAGTTATATGTTGTAATGAAACAAGCCATCCCATATGCGCTGGAACTAATTAAACCTGAATCACATGTTCCCAACACAGGAGACATGCCTTGAGAACAGCACAGCTCATTCATGAACACAAGCGGAGACTAGCACCTTCTTACACAGGCTAATAGCTGGAATTACACGCCCCTGAAAAATGCTGAGCAAATGTTTTGACTCCTGGCCTGTGTTAAGCCTCTCTTACGCTGCTTTTGTTCCTATTTATACTTGTTCTAAAGCTGGTGTGGGTTTGTCTTCTGGTGGTACACATACTTCCTTTTGTTAGGTGGGCGTATCCCACCTTAAACCTGCAGTAGGTTATCCATATTGCTTGTGCTGGACTGCAGCAACTTACAGTTTGGTGTCTGGCACCAGGCAGGGCAAGTCCCATGTTGATAGGACTGTATGAAAATTGTATTAACTGATTAGCCCCTAGTATGATGGCGGAGGACTGACCTGCAGCAGCTTAGCCTTGGCAGACCAGATGTCTAAGAAGATATCTGAACTCAACCTGAACGGACAAAAATACCTTTAATGCACCAGTTCTTTCTGGGAAGCAGGAAAAATGGATGCTGAGGCTTGTTATGCCACTAGCTTTTGAACTGAGGCCACCAGAGGACAAATATTATCCACGCTAGCAGAAAAGCAATATGAATAGAAACTGATGCAATTTTCACATGCAGATAATCACTTTAATCTCATTTTGCATGATTGCATTATTGTAAAGGGATTATACAGTATTGAAACTACAGCTATCCTCTAGCCTACATCATTTCTCAGAAGCCTTTAGTTGACAGAATTGCTGTATATAATAATTATAGCTTATGATCATTTTACTTTGCCCATATGTTATTGATAGAACTCATCAGCCAGATGATGTTCTAAAAGCATACTGATAAACTGAAAACTGCATGCATACAAAATGTGACACAGTGAAAAATAATAAACCTGTTACAGTGAGTGATCATAACAAAGCAATAGTTACATACAGTGAGACATGAAAGCCTTCAAGAAAGAGAAATTTACTGGAATTGTTTCCAGAATGTACAATTGAAAGTGGGCAGAGCAACAGAAGCTTAGTTTATCTCAGCAAGAAGTCAATAAATACCAGAGAAATCAAGGAGATGCTATTTGATATTTTTATACAATAGGATATCCTAGCTATACAACTCATTTACATCTCAGTTCCTGAGGACAAGCGGCACCAAAGGAGGGGTGAGAACCTCTCTGTGCTTTATAATCGATGAAGCTGCCAGCCTATTCTTGTGAGAGTATTCCTTCAGCAATACCCTTTTCCCTATCTTTCCTGCAACTCCTCTTTGCTATCTCCCATTTCACAGGAATTAAAATAAAAAATGATATCAGCTTCCTTCTTTTGCAAATTTGATGTTTAAGTGTGAAGCACTCAAAAGACAGCACCATCCTGCTTCACTCCCTCTCCTTCCCCCCCGTGAATGAGTAGCAGCAAAGTTGCTCATGTACAAGTGCAGATATTGTAAAATACTACTCCACAGCCAAATGAAGTGAAGACGACTGAACCTGTACTTGCCCTTAGCTGAAGGGCAGTGTCAAAACTTCATTTGCTGTTTGATTAATCATCAGATTAAGTAATTTAAAGGGAAGGAAAGTGATTCTGCTGAGTGACACTAATTTCAGTCTGATCCATTTTACAGTGTTGTAAAAACAACTATGTGCCTGGCACCCTCCAGAACATTGAACACTGTTCAATAACCATCAGATCTACTGAGATGAAACTGATACAGCTTGTTAGAGCATAAACTTATTGAAAATGTGCTTTGCAGCCAGATCAAGGGGACAGTAGCTTATTTTTGTAATATGAGCTTGGCTGGTTTTCCACAGAGTGAAAAGGTGCAGTTGCCAGTCTCTTTTGATCAGATATTTAAAGGATTATAATTCTCATTTAGGCATTTAATTGAAGCAATCTGACTTTTCAGAAATATTCACAACCTGGAGGACTATTTCTAAGGGGCTTTCAAAGGACTAAGCTTTCGTAACAGCTTGGACAGATTTTTAAGCATTTAGCAGTTATGTAGAAATGAGAAATGGCCATTTCCCATTTAAACTCTCGAATAACAAGTACATTCCCAATGCACCTGCTCTCAAGGATATGCTATCCTGTCCTAACTCATTGGTCCGCGTCCTGCATGGCACACTGAAGGTCTTTCAGAAATCCAGTTCTTCTGATAGTAACTGCTTTGATTTGCTGTTTCCTGACTACATTTACAAATCTGGCCATTTTAATACCTAACTGATACCACTGTTGAAGCAAAAAGGAAAGAATTAGTTCTGTACCCCTTTTCTTTTTTCACAGTGGCACAAGACAATGAAGAACCATACAGCTTGTAAACAGCCTTTTGTAGACACAGAACCTCTTATATTTGAAATAGATGACTTAGAAAAATAACTGTGTGGAGCTCATTTTTCCAGAATTAAAAGGCAAGAGCTGACTGAGGGACTGAATGTATCCTATAACACCATGGAGGTTCATTATCAACTCTGAATTGGTCAGAACAAGGCTGTAGAAATGAATGTTATGGGATCTCTCATTGCCTAAGAGTCAGTAAGAGCTAAAACAACTAAGGGGTATCTTTGCTATCTGATCCAAGCCTGTGCTGTTAATAGCTGAAGCAGGAACCAAAACTAGGTTATTATCTACTCCATATTGGAGAGGGTAAGAGACTTGGTTCTGTTCCTCACTCAGTGGATTACAGAGAAAGTCAGAGGTCCAACAACACAGATGAGCACCTTTGCCAACTTGCATCAAACTCAGTGCCTCAGTTTCCCCACCCACAATACTGTCATAGCCATATTCTCCCAACCTATTGGTGATACTTTGTATAGACAGTGTTTCTAATATGCCTTACTTTATTTCTGCATGGACATTTGGTTCCAGAACTGAAGGATACAAGGAAGAGATACTAATTGCCTTGATCGCTGCCCCTCAAGCCTGTTTTACACAGCTGTTGTTCAGAATGCCTTTAGTTATTATGATGAATTAGTGCTCCTCCCTTCTCCTTTACACTTAAATGTTCTTCCAGTCTTTAGAAGGTTTCTGGAAAAAAAACAAAATTTATCCTTCCACCTTTTCTGTAGGCAGATCTCCTTTCAACTGAAAAATCCCTCTATGTTCCACTGCATGGGCACAAGACAGTGGATCATTGCACCAAGAACCCAGCTACTACAAAAAATTCAGGGAGACAACTCATGATCACTTTCCAGGCTTATACAACCACTTACCTCTCTTCTCACAGTGAACTGATTAAATACGTACAAAGTATGTGGTAGTTTCCAATACATTGTACTCTATTTTTATATTGGAAGTAGACCAGTCTTGGGATGGGTAGCCTAATTTCTAATAAAACTTCTATTAAAATATATTAAAAGATTAATATTTTATAGACATCTTGCATTAGAATGGTCCTCCTTGAAACACACTCATCTGTCTCACAAAGCCAAATAGCTTGCATAGGCTAAATTCATTCTTGATGAAATGGAGAGCATCCACTCAGTCTATGTTACAAAGTTGGCTACTGTTAAAAAATTAAAAAAGTGAGGATGAGACACTGATTACCTTTTAATTTTGTTTCATGTTAGAATTCTGCAAGGCAGAGCTAATGCTGAGGTTCTAATTCCTTCCTCAGTCAGCTGCTCGCCCCCCACATTCCCTCAATGACTGCCCACTGCGAATAAAAACAATTGAACAGGGAACAACTTAACAGTGTCCGTAGCTACATCTAAAGGAGATCTGCAAAGTGCTATTGTTAAAAATTACAACCAAAAAAAAAAAGCCCAGGTTATTTTTTCAGCATTTTTATAACATCATTCCACAGATGAATTTTGTAGCATGAGTACTGAACACCAAACTGATACAATTAACAGAGCAGTAAGCTCTGGACACAGGGATTAAGATCAGGTAGAATGAGACACTGGGTTATATTTGTTCAGTTGCTAGTAGAAGAAACATGAAGCCACAGCCTTAAGTCTTTCTTTTATTAGGGCAGATGTTGTTAAGTACTTTGGACAAGGACGGTGCTTCCTCATCTGCTGAAAAGTGTGCATAAAATAAAATAATTAATGATAAAACCGATTTGCTTATTCTTGACCGATCACAAATATTCGAAACTCACAAGTGAGACAGAATGACAGATCTATGCATAACTCCAACAGACCTGTGTGTTATCTAATAAGCATTACTTACATTTCCTATCTTTAAGCCCCAGTGGCAGCCATTCCATTACTCTTCCACTCACCTTACCACAGTTTTCTGGATAACCAGAGGATCTGTAGTGAGTATTAATATGAATAATCAACGTTTTTGTTAATACATAGTAAATGAATGTATATTTACTGAAATTGAGCTTGAAAAAGAAATCACCCTATCAAATGAAGCAATTTGTGAGATATATGAGGTCTTTTTGCCTCTAATCGGATGAAAACTAGGCCAAGGAAGGGCATACTTATAAGTAGTTGAGTGCTCTCTTAACAGAGTTAAGTGCAAAATGAACAACTCCCAATGGAACAATATAAACAAGCCCTTCCAAACCCCCATACTTACAGGATCACAGTTGTTCTTCATTTTTGCCTCTATCCTTTACTCTTTGTGAGACTGAGAAGTGAAACCCTAATATACCACATTACTGTATTTGGTTTTATATTCTTTACAGTCTTATGAAGAATAATAGATGTGCGTATTCTTTTTATACGTATCTTGCCTTGTAAATACATTTATTTATTTTTTAATATCTACACCACAGACTGAAGCTTTAAACAACCTAACTCAGATTCTGGAAACCGTAAAGCCAGGACCAGCCATGCACATGCGTGATCATTTGTCAGTGAAATAAACTAAAGATAGGTTAGCTATCACCACACAATGGGGTTCCTAAATTAGGTTGCTCCTCCATGCTATAAACCTCCATGCAGAGAAGTACTTCTTTATCATTTTAGTGGTACTTGCTTATCATCTTGAATTGCCTATGTACTATTGCTCATAAAGACATTGCAGTTTGAGAATGACTACTCCATTTTACTACTGTAAGACTGCAGAACAGATACATGCTTTGGAAGTGGACTAAAATCATTTGATGAAAGTCGAAAAATCCATCCCTGCTGGCTTGTGACACTTCTCCCATGGATTCTATTAAACCTGTGCTTTGCGCTACTGAATAACTTGCATATGAACACAATCCATTCCTGATTTTAACTTACTGTTATACACAAAGCTGAATTTTAGACAGACATAATTTGCTGGATGAGCTATTCAGTTGCCGGTGATTTAAGGACAGCAAACTCTCAGGGAAGAGCATGGAAGATTGCTGGATGCAATACATTTCATCCATCCTGTTTTAACTTCCTTAGTTTGCTTAAGTTCAGACGCTACAGTATATTTGTCCTGTACTGCCTCCAATGACATGATGGTCAAAAAAAAAAACATCACAAGTTAGCACCTTCTTTGTCAAGGTTTTCCCTTCTAACTATAGCTTCTACCAAGTCAATGCATCATTTCTGAGACAGTTATCATATGCTGAATATTGCTGATTAATCATCTCATGCACAAATCAAAGTGGTTCCCCCTTAGCAGTGTTCAATCCTTCATTCCTAAACAATTTTTACATTAAAATTAGGAATCGTTTGCTCTTTTGACAGTTTGCCTTAGCATCTGTAAATAGTCTACTAAGGATACAATACTGAACCAGAGGAAGAAAAATCACCTGCTAACTCACATTGCTCCTACAGTCTGAAGTCAAACCTAACAAGAGATCAGGACCACTGAAATGTACCAGTCTTCACTGAATGCATTTCACTCCTGGATGGCTAGTGCCTATTATTTGAAGAATACTTCTGGAAGGTGATAGTTCTTGGCCAGATAGATATTACCACATAGTTTCTCCTTCTCCTCTTTTTTTTGTCTTCAAATTTATTTGCGGCTTCCACTGTTTGTAACTTAGCGCACACAACACCATTTTTTGCATCAAATAACTAGTATGCTGCTGTCACAAGCCATTTAGCATTTTCATAAGGAGATTAATGTTTTAGAGGACAAGGAAAAACAAAACAAAACACAACAAAACAAAACACTGTGAATATAGTCCTCTGAGTGTTTTTCACTTGCTAATCTGACTTCCTCATGTGCCTGTCTCAAACAGCATATAAATTAAATTCATATGTGGTTTGAAGTTTACCAAGAACACGGTAGGTATATTGTATTATAAAGTTAGATATTTTATAGGTGACAGTTGCGTGGAGCCACGTTGGGGGATGTACTATGCTTGTCTGTCCCTGTGTCTACAGGTCTGAGGTAACAGGAAAACTGTAGTTTTTCTGTTGGTTTCACCAAGGACTTTTGAACAAGTCACTCGAGCTGAAAAAGATGCCTTCTTATCCAGCATGTTCTTTACATTCCTCAAATCAACAACAAAAAAAAAGCAGTGAAACTATCTGGTTTTGTTTGTTTGTTTGTTTTATATATGGCAAAGTGGGAACTACCAAGTGACACACTCAGTTTGAAATTATGGCCTGAGATTGAATGTAGAGTTGATGCCAATCTAGTATTTGCTAGGTGTAGAAGAGGAGGAACTGGTATTAACTTACTGTCGTCTGAGAACCACAGGCTACACCCTCCATTAGCAGGTAAATTCCACATTGGGTAATGGCTAACTCTGAAATACTTCTGTATGCAAAGAACTTGAGTGAAGCTGTCCACAACGGTGAGGACTCCTGCAGGCAAGAAATGTTCTATGCATGTGTCCTGGAGCACAATTCAAGCTGTTTTCACACTGATTCAGTGTAGTCTATCCCCCCCTGCCGGTCACCCATGAGCCATTCTTCTCTGGGAACTCTGCAGGAGATCCTACAGAGGATAACCAAAACAATTCGAAACTGGTGTTAAAACAGAGACTGATGACAGCAACCAACAGGCTGAAAAATAGACCAGTTAATACGTGAACATATTTCAGGAGCAAGTAGACACTTTTATCAGGGTTCTCACCTCAAGCAATTAGGGCTTGAATTTTTGAATCAAGATAACATCAAACCTCTATATTTCAAATAGACCACTAACCCAATGTAATTAGGGAGGCAGATGTGATAGTTGTGTTTCATAATAGAATGTGCTGATCTCAATGTTTTAACAATAGTATCTGCTAATATCTGGCCACATCTGGTAGGTATCACAGCCACATTTCTGCACAGAGTTATTAAAAGTGGACAGTTTCCTAGAAATGGTGAAACACTGGAAACTTTGCTAACACAAATACAACTGAACTGGTGTATTTGTACCCCAATATTGCAATAGATCAATCTGTATACAGCTTCTTTATACCACTAAAACCGCATTCATGCCTTGAAACTTCCATTGCACAAACTATTACTGAGTTACAGCAATCTCGTTTCCTAGTGCGGAAAAGACTTTTGGGAAGCACTGCGTTGGACTCAATGATCTTTGTGGGTCCCTTCGAACTTGGGATATTCTAAGACTATAATTCTAAGGCAAATGGAAAGAAGAAACCTATACTCCTGGATTGTCTTACAACTGTTAAGCCTCACAAAATCACAGCACTGCAGCTGAGAAGCTAGTACTGTTAAGAGTTTTGCTGCTATGAACAGATAACATTTAAATTTTATTAGCAAAGGATGAGATGTTAAGCAGAACTAGACAGATGCAAGGGATCTCAGTATTTAGAAAGAAGGAAACAGAAGGAACATTTCAAGAGAAATGTGTGCAACAGGAAAAATATTATGTCTAGGTAAACTAATGTAAAACTGCCTATCACAGCAAACAATGATAATAAATACACCGAAGATGTGAAGATGTAGAGCTGTTGCAGCACAATGATCTAGGATTACAAGCAAAGTTTGGAACGAGTAGCAATATCTCATTAGACAAATCCGTATAGCTAGGTAAGCATTTAGTCTCAAGAGAAAAACTGAAACAAATCCAGTGTTGCTGTCAAGCCTGAGTCCTAACTCCCCTTTGCAAAGTTTTCCTCCCTGCTTTCGGTGTCCAATTCTGTAACTCTTCTGAGTTTCTTCACTTGATTAATTCAACAGCAAAAAATATGCTGCATTGGGGAAACACAAAGAAATACTTTGAAGACCTAAATCAAGCATATGAAGATGTACCAGAAAAAGTAAATAATACCCTCTCTGAGAGTAGCTTAGAAATGTTTTCTCCTTTTTACTTCTTACCACCAGTGTCTTCTTCTTTAGCAGAATTAACACTGTTCTTGTTAATGGAATAATTTGTCAGATGCAAGCAAACATTATCTGTAAATGAATGAACAAGATACAGGGTTAGAAAGGTATTAGCCTCCTCCCTTCTTCTCTGCATGATCCTGGTCACACTAGGTAATATACACAGCATCTTAACTAAGCACAGAAGATTTAATGGCACTGAGTATGATCAGCTCTACACTGATCCCATTATTCTAAAGAACACAATAAATGAGGCTCAACAGCTTCAATTTCACTACACTGCAATGTCATCAGCATTCTAATTCCATCACTTCTAAGAAATCAGCAGTTTCAATTGAAGATAACCCTCTTCCTCAGTCAGGTCCCATTCTAAAATTACTTATTAGTAGAGCTAATTCTGTTTTAGAATGATCCAGAACTACATACCAGAACCTTTTCCAGCCATCAACTAAACCATGACTTCTTTTTATAAAGAAGAAAAAGAAAATATCTTATCATGTAGGCAATTTTTTTTCCTTCCAGAGTTTAATTTCTTATTACTACCTTTTTTTCCCCACAATAATATTTCATAAAAAAAGTACCAAAATTATGCAAAAGGTCAATTAGATATGTATTTATAGAAGTATTAATAGGCCTAAAACTTGTATTCAGCATGGATCTCGATAATATAACACATGCTGTATTCTACTAGAGAATCTGCTCAAATATTTCATGCATAATTTTATTTATGGTACTCAGATGCTACAAAGCCAAGTTACTAGCATTTATAAAGTGCTTGGATATTCTCAAGAGAATGATATTTTGGAGTCAAACCATTATGGTTTCTCTGTATTTCTGGTTGCAATGTATTGAACTGTCATTAACTTCTGCTAATAGGCTTGTTTACTTATGAAGCTGTTATGCAAAGGGTCAGAGAATGCTGGAACTGCAAAATGTGTAAGGTATTATAGGCAAATTATAGGCAAACATCCTCAGAGTTTCACAGGACGTCACCAGCACGTAAATCTTCAGATCAAACTTATATCTACCAATCATAAAAGTCTGGGAAGGAGAACATGAAACCAATTTGCTTCTAAACTTGCTTGAAGCACAAGCTTGAAGCTTGAAACAACACTGGTAACTCATTAACCACTGGAACAGAGGTTATAAGCCTAGTTAAATGTCTCTACTGAACTCTTTCCTATTCCAGATATGCTTCCAGCATGGTCTAGCCCAGCTAATACAGAACTAGGAAAGATATTGTAAATGTCTATTACTGGGGCTTATGTCCCTAATGCTGACCAGACTAGCACTTGGGTCTGCACCACAGCAAGTGTTCTCACCTGATTTGAAGCCTTACCTATTCTTCATGCAACTCACTGTGTGTTTGAAATTCACTTCAAGCATGAATGTTTGAAGGAATGAAACACTAACAACATAAAAGGAGCCTATGGATCAGTCTAGCCTATCTCCTGCTCAAGAGGATCTGATTTCCTACTTTCTTTTTCAACAAGCCAGAGGCTCCATTTGCCCTCCTTTCTATTGCTTTTTCAGATTTCCATAGAGTTTCATTCTTTCCTTGATACATTCCCTAAAAAACAGCAATAAAGTCAATGCAAAGTCAAGCAAATTTAGCCCTTAAAATAAAGCGCGTCTAAATGTGAATAAACCAGAGTAAATTAAGGTTCCTCCTCTAAAATTATTGGAAGTCCAAACAACTAGACGCTTCCTGAGGTTTGTATATTAGACTTCATTAGGAACATGACTTAAAGTATCAATTAAAAACACTTTGGTGAGAGAATGCTAGGAACCGCACAACAGGGCTTAACCAGACTCATGAAAAATGAGTATTGCTTAAGTGCTCATTCACTCATGAGGGATAAACTTTTCCCTGCCCAATTTGTCTATCCTGAATAGCCTGAATTCTTGTCAAGGTGATTCCATCTCAAAATATTAGAGGCCATTTCTGAACAAGAGTTTACGCAGTAACATGTAAAGTAGACATCTTTCTTTTGACAGTGATGAATTCTTTTGACAGTGATGAATCTGAAGAAAATGACCAGTGAATGCTATTGATGGCTGACTGACCACATCAAAGCAAGGCTAAACTGGATATTAAAACAGTAGCTCAGTGACAGAACAGCAATCTTGAAACATGGAATGGAGTGGTTACCCTTGAGATGTAGACCTGGCAGATCCTGTCCTGCCCAGGTTTTGTCCTTCTCAGTTTTGGTGATGAAGATGCTTCCCCAGTGACAGCCAAAGTCCAGTTTGCAGATATAAGTCTGTGTTTCCTTGCTATGCTATTGGGCTGCAAATTGTCATAACTATGAGGAGGGAAACAGAATAGAGAGACTCTTTAAAAGTTATGAAATAACTGCATTAAAGCTGCTTTCTAAGGTAGACTTTCTAGATCTAGTTTTTCAATCTTTTGCAACTTACTGTAACAGCAAAATAGGACTGTAAGGCACTTATAATGGCGAAGAATCAGGACAACTTTCCCTCCGCTCTCCACACTTAGAAAAGTTTTAAGTGACAATTGGTTATTTTTCCGTATTTATTTCCCAGTAGTTTAACATAAACAGAACTATGTGCTCTCCTCTAGCACAGAATATTAATCTTTGTCTAGTTCAGGAAAGGTTTCTACTATTACACTGGAAGTTCACAGAATCATAGAATAGCTTGGGTTGGAAGGGACCTTAAAGACCATCTAGTTCCAATCCTCCTGCCATGGACAGGGATGCCACCCACTAGATCAGGTTGCCCAGGGCCCCATCCAGCCTAGTCTTGAACAATTCCAGGGATGGGGCATCCACAACTTCTCTGGGCAACCTGTTCCAGTGCCTCACCACCCTCTGAGTGATGAATTGCCTCCTAACATCTAATCTAAATCACCCCTCTTTTAGTTTAAAACCATTCCCCCTTGTCCTATCATAGTCTGCCTTATCAAAAAGTTGCTCTCCATCTTTTTATAAGCTCCTTTTAAGTACTGAAAAAGCTGCAATGAGGTCACCGCAGAGGCTTCTCTTTTTCAGGATGAACATCCCCAGCTCTCTCACCCTTTCTTCATAGGACTCCTATGAAGTTTCTTCATAGGACCTCTAAGAATTTTATTAAGATAGCACTTGATAAAATGCAAATAAGAAATTAGACAGGAAAAAATAATTGTGCCAAGAAAGTCAGGCTTTAGAATTTACTCTGCAGAAAGACACCAGCTTTACCACCCTGCTCTTGTTCCTAGCCAGGAACTCTTTTTCTACAGATCTCACTGCTTCCATGAAAGCAGCTAATTTTCTGGGTAAAGAAACAAGGAAAAACCAAACCAAACCAAACCAACCAACCAAACAAAAATAAAACAACAAACAACAATAAAAACACAAAACCCACCTGTATCTTGATCGTGTTTTTTTTTTTTTTACAGTCAGAAAGGGACCATTATACATATAAAAAACACACTATCCAGCTCACATTCATAAAGACTTGATTAGACTTGATTTTTCATTTCCATTAACCAATCTGTTGAGATGGTATAGCCTGTCCAGTATGCTGTCCACTCCTCATTATCTCTTGCTCCCCAAAAGCCATACCATCTAGCAGCTCCATGCACTACATCACAAAGCAGAAGCAGTTTTAAGAGAATGAATATTTGCAATTTCAGACTTTGTCCTCTGAGGGAGATGTATCATCACCTTTCAGTTAGACCTCGGCAATAAATCAAGGTGGATTGCTTCTGTTTGCTGTGGATGTATTATTTACTAACTGCCTGTTTTAGATGTCAATCTGAGCAATTAGTCATAAATGACTACCGAGACAAACAATTTCTTGTTGTTTCAGAAGCTTCATAGTAGCCAGCAATAACTGCTAGAACAAACAGTTCCATTGATATTCCTGGTGAGTGGTGAAAAACAAAGATTCCTGGAATATGAGCCTGAATAATGCTTTATTTGAATTGGGAACGGAGCCATTTGTAGTGCTTCTTCATGTTCTGCACTCAAGGCATGAGTCCAGGAAGTGCTGGCATGAACTCACAGGCGTATTAAGTTTTGACTTCTTGCCTAGCTTCAGTCATTATGAGAGAAATATCTATAATGCTCACAAGCTACTCCTTTAAAAAGATTAAACATTAGGGACAGCAAACACTTGCAAAGAGCAAGTGTTAGAACAACAGAGGACACTCTGGGGGCAATAAAGAAATATTTGGCTAATGACTGGTTGTGTATGGCTGCAGCGAACTGCATCAGGAGGGCAACTTTGACACACTTTGCCAAACTCCGCAAAGCCAGACACGAAAGCTTTTGACATGCAACATTCCACATGGCATTTTAAAACCATGCCGTGACCCCCGCACAAACGTCGGCTCGCTTCTCCTTCAGGAAGCGGCCGCACCACGACTGCTGCGGCCTCAGCTCGAGGCGGCAGGCGCGCCCCCCGACACCGCCCCTCGGGACCAGCGCCCAGCCCGGCAGCCCCGAGAGCCCACCGGGCTCGTCCATGGGGCCCCGCCCCCGCCCCCCGCGCCCAGCCGTGTAGCTGCGGTGCGCGGGGATCGGTCCAGCGCCAGCGGGACGCCCCGACCGGCAGCGTACTGCCAGGAGCGCCCTTACGAGGGCCACCGCTCCCCGAATCCACCGCCAGCAGGCTCGGAGGCGCCGAGAGGTGCTGGCACCTGGCATGCCCCGGAGGCGGCCGGGCCAGGCCGGGTCGCGCCGTGCGGGTGCCCGCGGGGCCTGCTGCGGCCCCTCCCGGCCCGCCTCGGCGGACAGCCTCATGTGGCGGGCCGGAGCCGGAACCCGCCCTATCCCTCACTCTAACGCCTTCTGATTGGGCAAATCGACGAGCATACCCCCTTCGCCCCGCCCCTTTATTAACATATTGCCGCTCCATTGGGCCGAGCGACCGGGAATGTCTGTGATTGGATACACGTAGCAATGGAGAAGACAACGAAACGACGCGCTGGCGTCACTGGCGTGCGCTAGGGCTACACATGCGCGTTCCGGCGCCCCCAACTCCCACCCTCGAACGAACGGCCCGGTAACTGCCCCCCTTCATTTGAACGACCACAGCCAATCACAGCCGCGACGACGGGGCGTATTTGCATATTCATAGGGCGCTGGGGCTGCGAAGGGGCGTCTGGGAGGGGCGGTTGGTTGCCGCCCGAGGGCGGTGGGGGAGTGGGGCGGGGCGGGGCGGGGCGGTTGGTTGGTTGGTTGGTTGGCTGGTTGGTTGGTTGGTTGGCTGGTTGGTTGGTTGGTTACGACGCCTCACGGCCGGGCGCGGGCAGGGCTCCTGAGGCGGCCCCGCTCCAGCCGCTGCTGCGGGCAGGCCGCGTGGGGAGGGCTGCACCTCTGGTCTGCTTTGTGACCGCTGGGGGGAGGCCGGAGGAGAGAAGTGAGGGGAAGAGAGTGTCTTGCGAGGCCCGGGCCAGCTTCGTGTAACGGGAGGGTATCAGAGCCCTTGACAGAACTAAAACGTTGGTGCTCGAGTAGCAGCGGGCATGCTGCCCCGCCGCGAGGGCAGGGTGCTCCTGTCCGTGAGGCAGCAGTGCTCCCAGAGAGCAGCCGCGCGTCTGCCTGCCGGGACGGGACTTCAGGACGCAGTTTTAAACAAGTTTGCAGGCTGATCCGCGCCAGCTCTGTCAGCGCTACCCTAGATCTGCGTAAGTGGCAGCGCAGACTTGTGTTACATATTTAAACAGGCACAAAAGTCATCCGAAATAAGCAATATTGAAACAAAACTACCAGCTTTGGGAAAGCGAAATTAGATGCTGAAGTCTGTTGGTGCTGCTGACACAACGGGTAGCACCGTCTACATCCAGAATTTGCAGTTGTTATATTAATTCTGTTGCCATGGAAACAGATGGAGAGTGCTAAAAATGGAGCAGGTTGTTCTAAGCTAATTGTTAGATACAAAAAAACTTGGATTCCGTTTTTTTTTTTTTTTTCTTTTTTTCAGATACTGATTCCTTTAAACTAACCTTCTCCATTTCCATGGCAGCCAGCAGTAGATTTACTAGAATTCATTTTAAATTTTACAATCCTGGTATATGTCATAAGGTTAAGAGTTTTCCAACATCTTCTATAGAGCTAAAGATCCAGTAAGCTCCTTAGATTTATTTGAGCAATCTGTAGCATACCCAATAAGATACATCCGAGTGATATATTGGTATATAGCTTCTACATTAAAGCAGTGTGTTTTTCTCTTCTGCTGCTTATAAATACAAATGTTAGAGCCCTTATTGCTAGAGAAATTTTCATTCAGGATCTCACAGTGATGCATCAGATCTATATTCTGTCTCCTACTGGGCCACATGTTTTAGGATAAAATGCAAGAATCTCGTGTTTAGGCGTTGTCTTAGACAAGTGCACTGAGAAATATAATTTAATATATCTTTCAAAGTTAATGTATTTTCCAAAATATATGCTAGCAGTATAACCCTGAGTATTCTTATTAAAATTATTCTTTTAAGAACAGAGGGGTGTTCTAGTAGGTAGCTTGCAAGAAAGTTTGAGTGTCACCATTTTGACTGGTTCATTAAAAAACAAACAAAAACAAGCACCCACAATGCAGGTAATTAAAATTATTTTATAATAACAGAGAAGGAGCTTCCTGAAGGTGTGAAAAACACGGAGCTGCCTCAGAGAAGATGCTGATATTCTCTGGATGATTTAGTGAAGAGCCCTTCATCCAAACCTTTCCAATATTTTGTATCAGATCTATCCTAGCAATCACACTCTTTAAGGAAGGATTGTCAAATTTAATGAATTCATTAAGACAAACATGGATTCATATATACTGCTACAACCATGTAATACCTTTAGGGATTAAAAATCCATATCGCTCTCTCAGCTGTACTGTCTAACATGCAGTACCTGCTCTCAAAAATATGTTAATAACTGTTAATAAAAATGGAATTAACTACACTATGATGCTTACAGAAATGCAACTTACTATTACAGAAGCAGTTTTAGTGTAAAAAAAAATGTTCAGAATCTTCAGACACCATCTTTTTGTCTTTTTCTTTGTCACTATTTGTTTCTGGTTGCATTTAGATGCCATAATCATGACCAAGGCCCCACAGGAATACACACTATAAAAGCACATGCAATATTCTAGTCTCATCCTGTTACTGGGGAAGGGATGTAGGCAGGGTATGAGACATACAGATATAAGTGCCCCAGGGCTTGAGTTATCAACTCACTCTCAAAGCAGCTGCTCCCACTGGCAAATCTCTTATGGCTCAGCAGAGGAGAAGTACAGGCTGATGAACCCCACCAGGTTTTTCAGACTGGGAAAACCATTGGGAAGGGTTAAAAACTCCCTGGGGTCTGAGGGACATCAATCCCTTTTGACAGGCATCCATTTTTTCCTCCATCCTGGCTCACTTCTTGTGCTGTCCAGCCTTTCTCAAAATGAATGTTAAATCTAGTGAGGGAGAGGGGCATTATGCCACGCATTTTCTGAGACTGGCCAAATTCCTTCATGTCTACATAGCTGTTTCCCTATCTATTACACAGAGTCAATATTTAATTGTGTTATACATATATATATATATATATGTATATAAGACCTACTTCTTCAGTGCTTGGGTGGTTCATAGAGTCATAGAATCATAGTAATGTGAAAGGAGCTATATTTTATAGTAATTAATTTAGCATCTGTGTTGTTGATGGCTTTACTGTATTTTAGGCTCTCAGTGCCAGACTAGTAATTATGTAAGACTGTAAGCCTTGGGTACTCTGACGCTAGTGGAAGCTTTGTCATCAATTTCATTTTTTTATTTCTGTTACATGGTAAGCCAAAGTGCAAACCTACATTTAAGCATAAAGCGACCTTGCGTACAAATTTTAGTAAGTTCTGGAGCTTGAGAGGAGAGCGTCCACATGATCTCTTAAATAGGGCACCATGCAGTCCCATCTACTTTTCAAGTGGGATGGGCACCAAGTATTCTTGATCCAAGCCAATCATATTATATCCCATGATATCATATAGTCAGCAGAGAATAGATGAGTGAGCTCAAGCTCCTTCCTAGAAAACTTCAGTGTTATATGCAGCAGGGTGCAATGATCTCTGCACACAGCTAAGCTATATTTCAGGGTGGATGAAATATGGGTCAAGGGACATTGTATTAACCCAGTTTCTGGCCAAGTTCAGTGAATCACAGAAACATTGCTATTTGGATCAGGATGCAGTGTTAAATTTTCTCTGAAGGCAGTTTGGTCTGGCTAGGAAGGTTAAAAATTTCATCTTGAGAAGAGTTCTCTTTTACTAACAGCAAGAGATTGTCTACACAGTATCACTGCAGTAGCTCTACTGCTTAAATTGTGATGAAAAAATAACAAAACCCTCTATTTGCTGAGATTTACTACTTCACACACCAACAGAGCAAAATGTAAACTGCAACACAACCATCTTTATTCCACAAGCATCTCTGGTTCTGTTACTTCTCTTCTCAAGTCCCCCTGGATGAATAGCCCTTCCCCCTCACCATGCTGAATAGGCCAGGTGACTCCAAAACCGGCCACCCAGCAGATGCTTCCGCAATACCAACTGTTCTGAATCCCCCATCCCATCTCCAGCTTTTTTTTTTCCCCTCCTTCCCCTGTGTCCTACCAATCTAGGCTGCCTGGCACATGCTGCAAGCTGCAGTCCCACTGGAGTGATATTGTGATGGAAATGAGGGAGGGGATCCAGGCAGAACTGCACAGATTTACAGCACTCTAAGGGTTTCCATTAAAAACCTTGACAACTTGTTATTTATGAGTAGACGAACAGCTCTTCTAATACCCAGGGCCTAGACCCCATTCACTTCAATAATGCTGGTTTGGAATAAATGAGCCAGAGGATGGAAACCAGTTCTGTTAGTATAATGGAGGTGGCTAATAGCTGTTTAGAGAAAACAACTGATGTAATTCTGGGACCCAGCCTTTTCACCAACAAAACTATAAAGGTTCGATTCTTCAGTGCGTTTCACATAGTGATTTAATTCAGTACAAAGAGGGTCATAAACAGTAGCGTTCTGATTTCATGCCATTATATACCCACTTTGCACTATTTGTGCTAGTGCACTGGAGAAAAAGGGACTCATTGTACAAGCAAGTATGTCTCAGTTTGGATCTCCACAGCAAAACAGAGATAAATAAATTTCTCCTTACAAAATAATATAAGCAAAAAAAGAGCTCTGCATAAGTATAATATCTTCATTTTTCATCCTCACAGGGACATACGAGAATTTCCTTTGCCAGATTTTTCTGAGTTGCCCCATCTAAACCAGTATGGCAGTATACCGGTGTAATTTTTAAACCATTTTTTTTTAAACCATGATTACGTCCTCTGTTCTCTTCCCTTTTCCATCATTGACTTGACAAATACAGAAGCAGTGCCACGTATTAAACAGTACAGGCCCGATCCCTGAAATAAGGACTTTGATGATCAAAACACTTTAAATCCTAGGACGTGCATTATGCTGCTGTAAAGAATTACCCATCTCTTCTGCTGAGTCTTAAAATCAGACAAGTTGATTAACAAGTGTAACCACTCAATTGCTGGCTTGGACACTGCTTTCCTTTTTCTCTATTGTTCAGCTGTGTCTTGTCTATTTACATTCATTTTGTTGGGAATCTTTTTATTTCCTTTCTGTTTTCTCTGCTTTACATGACAGCCTCAATAAGGTGAAGTGAAGAGAAGCACCAGCAGTGCTCCCAGACTGTGTTCTTGCAACACTGCCAGATGGACTGTGCTCCGTGCTTCCTGTGTTCTCCCGCACCCTGAATCTCAGCACTGTGATTTCAGGGGAGAAGGGTAATGCTGAAGGGCCAACTTGTTCTGCAGGAAGAGGGGGGGAAGACATGGACAAATGAAGAGGAAACAGGAGGAGAAAGGGCAGAGGTAAGAGGCTGCTAAAGAGAGAAAGTGGCTGTAAGATTGTGAATATCACTTTGTGAAAGGAACAGTGACAGCAGCCAGTTATCTTAGCAGCCTTTCAGATACTCTGTCAAGGCTGAAAGACTTTGAGACTCTGGAATCTGTAACTGTCTCCCTTGTGGCCAGTCTCTTTTTTCTGCAGTGAAAATAACTTCCCAGGCAAACAATGTCCTTTCCTATGGAAAGAACTGACATCAGTTAGTATGTGATACCCTCTGTGACCATAGTTGGGATCCACAGCATGCCTTTGCAGCTTGAAGATGTTATCATCTGGTTTGTATTTTACACACAAAAATACCTATCAAGTGACAAATGATTTTACATGGAGAGAGATATTCAAAATGTACTCTATGTGAGTGGGAAAGAGAAAGCCCAAGGGAAGAACCAACTTCTTGTAAAACATAGCCAAAAGATCTGACAAAAAGCAAGGGAGAACCAAGCAAAGCAAGATGAACATCTGAGTGGGTTTGCCTAGCTGGGGGAACAGAACACACTATGATGCGCTGGGGCAGTGACTGCTCACAGAAACCAAACCTAAGCTGGACCAAACTGATAAGCCCTGTAAAGGTATAAGGAGGTAGTAGAATTTATGTCCTCAGGCATTTGGTCCACAAAGTATAGCTCCTTCCTTCTAGATACATTTATAATAAATGCCCATTCAGATTCTGTGTGAGTTTGGGTATAAATTATGCCAAACCCCTACTGTCCCTTTTGAAAATTTATTTCAATGTCCTTATGTGCGATTTATATCAATGTAAATTGGAACTCATCCAAAGTATAACTATATCTAATTATCAGCCATTTGAGCGACTTCTGTATTAAACTATCAAATTGAGGTAGGATTGAAGCTTCTTATGATTCCAAATGCTAAATACAGCAATATCATAAATAAAACTGTAAAATACAAGCAAAATGAAGATTTACTTAGAAAATATATAATGTAATTTGTGCTTATGGGTAAATTGGTTCCTGGCTGCCCAGGATAGGGAAGGTATGACCTGCATCAGGCTGAAGTATATGTCTTTGGAGTCTGAATCTGCATTATTATTACAGAAAACAAATGACATACCTTAAAACGCTTTAAAAATTCAGCATCCTCAGGAGATTTATTGCAGTCTGACCCCCTCTGCTGGCGACGTGCTTGCTGTCAGTGTACCATAACCTGCACTTCAAAACAGGCTCTGTGATTTGTAGAGATGATAGGTGCTGGCAAGCAGAAAATGATAGGTACCAGCATAAAAGGGATGGAGACTTGGCAGTTCAGGGGCACTGACACTTGGCACTGATAGTTCAAGGACACAGACAGCATTGTGACATAACTCTAACCCCAAATGATTGGGTTTGGCTTTAGGATTTGAGCCAGTTCCAGCAGAAGTGTAGAAAGGCAATAGGTCTGGTAACTGGTATTAGGGTGAACTATCAGGGTTTTAATAAAGACTGCTTTTGTGACTCTCCACATTTGATTTGATTCTGTCAAGATGTAAAGCAGTAAAAGATAAATGTAATTCGAAATGAGGACACACAGAAAAATGTTGGAGGGGGGATTTTCTTGAAAAACAATGGGACGTTTCCTGAGGAAACAGGTGTTCAGTTAAAAATTGGCCTCATTATGATAGAATATTTGTCAAAATTGGGAAAAATGTCAGGAATGTTGATATATACTATAGTAACCAATAATGTCAAAATATGCACAATACCAAGTATATGCACAATATTAAAAAAAATATTTTAGTGTCCAGAGTGAGCGTTTTTTCAGCTTTTTCTTTTAGTCTAGGGAAGAAATAAATGTCGATACACTGGATGTCCCTATGACACAGCAGAAATTCAGCCAGCTCTAGGCTTTTAGATCAGCAGTACTTGGAACTGATATGAACAAACAGATCCCATACAGCTCATTCTACTTTCTAGATTTGTTCGTGTTACCTCATACTTCTTTGGCTTTCTTGATATATTCCCATGCTGTGAGGAACCAGTGAGGATCAGCCAGTTAAATGTCTTGTTAAACAGAAGCAGTCCCACTAACGACAGAGATGCTATGTTACATGCTAAAAAATATTCAGAAGTGTGCTTGAGTACTTTGTTCAAGAGAAGCTTCACAAAGTAATTGAAGACCCCAACAATTTCCCCAATTTATTTAAGAAAAATAGTCATCTTTTTCAAGGATTTTCTCAGTACAGTTTTTATTTTTAACAACTCCTATTTTCTGTTACAATTTAAAAAAAAAAAATGCTTTCCAGTATAGTACATCTTAAAGACAGAAATACTCTATTTAAACCTAGGTTGATAAAAAAATATGTATAAACAAAACAGTAAAACATTTTGAAGTCTTTCTTACTCTTAATAGTCTTAAAACTCTACGTAAACTTCTTAGGATTTTCTATTGCTTCAGATATTCAGCAGAAAATCCAGTCTAATACAGCTGGATAATAAAATTTCACCCATTTATGTTTGCACAGACTAAATAACTGTTAATCACAACTTGAAAATCCCAAAGCAGAAATAAAAATAGTAACTGGATAATCTATTCACAAAGTACTGTAATATTCCAAGGCACTTAGCAGTTTTGAATCAATGTTTTGGTTTCAGAATAAGCTCTTCTTTTTAAATCAATAAGGTTTAGAAACATAAAAGAGAAATAATTCAGATTCATCACTTCCTTTAAATGAGGATGCCCAGTTTCAAGACTAAGAGGCCATTTATCCTCACCACTGTTAAGAAAACTCAGCTACTGCTTTCCTATGGGCTCCATGCCATGCTGACCTTTCCTGTTTCAGAAATTTCAGGGTTCCTTCATTATGAGATGGAGGCATGACAGTGTCAGAGTGATTGCACAAGCACAGTTTATCACCATTTTAAGTCTGGTCATATAGAGAAAAGGGAAAACAGTGCATGCACCTTGTTCTACAAGCTATATTGCCTACTTTGCTGTAAGAAGAGCCCTAGACCTTTAGATCTAGAAACAGGTATTTAGTCTCTTTATATATTTCACTTGTTCTATGACTGATGACAAAAGAAAGTAAAATGTATTTTCATTAAGACTTTTTATATTTATTAGCAATTAAATCAGCATTCCAGAAGCTGAGCTGGACTGAAGGTGTGATCCTAAAAGACTACGCAATGTTTCTTGTCTTTGGTTAGCAATCACAGTGCTATACTGAAGAATAAAATTGTTATAATAGTGATATATCAGCCAAGTACAGAAAACTGTTACATCTATTATTTGGCCCTACCTAGATGAACAGCTACATAGACAATCCTGTTATAAAGAACTGGTACCATATTCAACTACTTTACTAATGATAGGATTTGTGACTCATTTAAAAAGCACATATATTTGATCCAAGATGGAGGACTTAAGTTGATGACAATTCAATTTCAGGATATGGATATTTGACCCAATTATGCACATATTGCATGGAACAGAAAGCTCAGAATCACAGCACTAGTAGCATATGCAGTTTTGTCAGGTTGATCTTATTAGGATGAATCAAGTCTATAGAATACTTTTGCTCTATTCTATCCTGTGGCCTCTGCCATCTATTCTACAGAACAGATAGGAATTCAGAATTATTCCAGGCCATGACAAAAAATATGGTCATCAAACACCTGCTGATTGGACTTTTCAAAGGTCTCATTGCAGAGTGGGCACTCCAGAAGATGGCTCTGCACATGGGCCTCATAGTCACTTGCTTCAATATCTTCAGGAAATATGTCATCACACATGGGGCATTTCCTTATAGAATCCTGAAGTACAAAGGAAGTGCAAATAAAGACAGTTTAAGATTTGTATTCACATTCAAAGAGAAGAAAAAGAAAAGTTTATTAGTCAGACGTTATCAGCTTTGGACAAGTCTTTCTGACTTGCAGTACTCTCAAGTTTTCAAATGTCTCCAGGCTTCTGTAAATAGTACTTACAAGTCAAACTTCTACGAGGTATTCTAACTTTCCATCCTAAATAGCACATGTCCATGTCTACAATATGAAATAAGTCATTTAGCAGCTGAATGCTTCTCATTCTGACACCAGATGCTGCCAAAAATTGTTCCTTAAAGATTAAGGTGAACAGAGCTTCCTTTCTCTTCCCTAACACCACCAACTGTTATTACAACAACTTAATGCTACAGGTTAAGCATACATGATTCCATTTTGTTGTCCACTTTATTACCAGGACTAAAACGGTACGTAGACAATAGGCTACAGAGCTGAATTTGTAGCTCCTCATTTCAAATTGTTAATTTCTGTCTGTAAACCACTAATTCATGTCCATTCACATCCACTTTACTTACTGTTCTGGCAGCTCTTGACTCCAGGTTTGCTTCGGCAGCTGGAAAAGAAAGAAGTTCATTTAGCCACTACAAATGATTAACAATGTAATGTGCTGATAAATATTAATTCTTGAAACATGAGTATGTGGCCCTGGATCTAGACCTCTATACTTAGGACTATGAAAACTGGACATAAGCCACAGAACTTGCTGTCTCACAGATGAATAAACTATCTAACAGTTGTTTCTCTCCACAGAAGATGAACAGACAGCTGATCATTTAAATCAACTCTTAACACCTGGCAGCATTTTGCCAAGTCACCTGCACACATGCAAAACTATGCAGAGGTACTGCTAAGAATTTATTTTCCACAGCATCCAATTCAAGAGGGAGTACAATTTGTTGAGACTTTTACTGCCATGGATTTGTGGTTTCAGACAGACTGCCAAGTACTCTTACCATAATATGGATTACCAAACACAAGGCATCCTGCTTCAGGAGCTGGAACTGGGGCCTGAGCTTGTGAAACAGCAGAGAAAGAAGAAACATCTCTAGCCTGAGAGAGATGCCTCAGAAGGGTATCATTCTCTTCCCTCAGTTTCTGCAAAGGGACAGAAGAACAGAATGAATTTCCAGAAGCTCAGAAGACCATTTCAGAGAGAAGTTATACTTTGCACTAACATAGATCCTCTTAGACCAGAATCAAAATTGCTCTTCCTTTAGACAGCTCAGTCTTAGTCCTGCTTGACAAAATGGGAAAGTGAGGTAAGGAAGTGCAAGGATCTATTCTGTGACCTGCTCAGAAAGGCAAACAGGATGACCACAATAGAGTAATACACTTTAAAAGACAGAAGACTGAAGTCATGCAGATAATGGCAGAGTAAGGAACAACACCACAGAGTCATTTTCTAGACTGGATGAAAAAGCTATATTCATTTAAATGAGAAAGTCCATTCACTTCAGTGAAATAACAGGAGTTTTTGAAAATCCCCACACTATTATGGGTGAACTGGTCTTGTCTGTGGTGGGGGAAAAGGGTGGAAGTTTTCCTTCCTCTTAGGCTGTACAGAGGTAGCAGCAACAACATACTGTGAGAGTGAGCACATGGTCACTCCTATGTGCACGCAGACAGCACAGCAGCCTTGTTTTAGGTGATGGTCCACATACAGACACAGTGATCAGCGTGGTAGAAGGGTTAATGGAACTGGACATTAGACTTTAAGATATTTGTGTCATATTCAATGCAGGAGAAAGGTGAGGGAGCTGTGCCAAGTTCTCACCTGTTTTTCCTCATCAGATTCATTCTTTTTTGCTTGCAAAATCTGAAACAAATGCCTCTGCTCTTCAAGTTCTTTCATTAAGTCCCTGTTTTGTTGCTATAAAGGAAGAGGATTATTTGGTAAATTGTGGAAAACTGGCAAACAAAACCATGACAGCTCCAATCACTGTTCACATATACAGGCAGCCTCTAACTGCATTTAGTACCAACAAATAAACCTTCACTTGCACCACGAGTCTTACCATTCCATAGTTTGTGACCTTGGATATCTCCGCATTACCAACCACTTAATGTCTGCATTTTCAGCACAACATGAGAGATGACATGACCTCCAAAGGGGACATATGACAGGTCAAACAAAGTGGGAGGTTGAAGAAAAGGAACTATGACTGCTGAAAAGTCTACACTGGCAGATGAGAACTCTCCAAGTCTGCCAAATTCTCTGGTACTGTGAGACTTGCATTGACTATGGATAGCTAGTACCTCCTTAGGAATCAGTGTTGTACCTAAGTCTTGATTTAAATCAGTAAATTAGATAAGCTAGAGTACTTAGGGATTCAGCAGTCATTCTCAAAGTATCACTCTAAAAATCCTGAACATTTGGCATCACAGTGGAGGTAATCACATAATCAATTTTAGGCATCTAACTTTCAATGTCAGAAAAAGAGTAGAGCCTCCAAAAGCATCCTGAGCAGCACAGAGAGAGAGAAGCACCTTTAGAAGGTCACTCAGGGCAACAGGCTAAAGAAGATGATGGGACAGCCTCAGACATCACCAGTAATGGTTCAGTAGAAAGAAAATGCCACTGCATGTTTCCCTTTTCTAACGTTCACAGTTCTTCATGTAGTAATTTTCAGTGCTGAGGTTTGTGGATTACTTGCCAAAGATCTGCAGAAGTTACCTAAGAAAAGCAAGCCTTTTGACCATAAACTTAAGTGTTACACATAAAGGCATCTGCAACATCCCAGGGAAATTCTGATGGTTCTGCAAATTGAAAAAAGGTGGACAATGGTGCTTTAAGTAAATGTCAGCTTCCCTACACAAATACCAGCAGATTCTATACAATACAGCAGAGCTCTATGCTCAGCTCTTTTGGAACCATCTCCCCAACTTCACCCCCAAAAATGCTGGTCACCTGCTCATTCTGCAGACGAAGTGACAAGTTGGCCTCCGTCCCTTTCAAGTTCTCCAAGCGATGTTCAAGCTCCTTCTTTTGCTCTTTCTGCACAGGAATCCCAGATTTTCAAAGGCAGAGTTGCAAAGGCAATGTCAAAGAAAAGAGGTGTCAGGTAAGGATGGGGGGCAGAGCATCAAACTACAGAATAGAAACTTTGTATTGTTTACAGCTTTTTGGGGGGCATTCTGACCATATTTCACTTTATTTTATTGATTATTCAATGCCAAATCTATGACTGTAAAGATGAGAAAGGGGCAAAAACATAAGCAGACAGGAGACCAGCAGGGTTGCTGCCTCTCACCAGTTACTAGTAGCTTCCTGTTGGATGCAAAATTAATGGCATATAGTCTAAGCAGATTTAGGATAACTTGTCTTGTTTACACATAAGTCCCAGGCCTGAAACAGTTTTGCATATTTGCAACAATTTCCAATCAGCCAAATATCAGTCCTGAGTTCCCACTTCCCTACCTCATCCCTTGAGCTGGCTCAAAAGAGATGAAGACAGAGACTGAATTTTCTTGCTAGAGAATCAGAATTACAAAATTTAGTTATACAGGTGTTTCTTCCAAAACCACAACATACGTGTGTACTATAAGAATTTGTCAGATGGTTTGTTCGCAGAACCACCTATGTGGATTCCCATGCCACCATGAAGACTTCTCTGTTTGTCATGGAATCTCCTAGACTTTTCGTAAGATTGAGCAATATTTGTACCTGGTTACTGCCAAGTACACCTCTCAGCCTCTATTGCCTGGCTTCCCCAAGCACCTTGATATTCAGGGGAGGTTTTACCTGTTGAGTTATAGTCATGCATAACTGACGATTCTCTTCCTTTAAACTTTCAAGCTGCTCAGTCTTGTCATGGTCCATACGAACCAGGTTTTCCATTTCTTTCTCATAATTCAACTCTTGAGACTAGGGAGAAAGAAGAATGGGCAGAAAGTGAAAATTTAATAGCTATGATTGAGACACACAGGCCCCTTTTGCTGCACAAAGAAAATCACCAGAACCCGCGGCTACTTAATTTTTTTCCTGCAAACTTTTTTTCCATTAAAACCTTTGTAGAAAATTAGAATAGTTGCATGGGGATATATCAGAGTTGATAAATTCATTAAAACTCAGTATTCACTCATATGTTCTTTGAGGAGCTTTCTACATTTTAAAATGTCACTTCTAGTCTGGGAATTCAGAGAGTAAAGAGAAAAATAGCGGCTGTTTAGCCAGATGTTTAGCCTATTACTCTGAGTTTCCCATATCCCACATCTAACAAACAAGCTATTTTCAGTTTACCTTCTACCTTCACATACCTCCCAGATTTTGTCTTGTTTTTACCCAATATTGAACATAATTTTAGAAAATTTTTCAAAACAGAAGTGTTTTCTGCCTGGATCCTTACCTAGCAGGAGGTGAACAATGGTGTGATTTTGGTCAACTTAATGAGCATGCAAAGGGAACGTGTTTAGGGAGTAAAATCCTTATAATTTCTTTTAGCACATCCCACACTATCCTTCCTTCCATAATACAGCTTTCTTGAGGTTTCCTGGACATAAACCATATCAGAGCCTGACGTTTTCCGAAAGAACCCACATAACCAGAAAAGAAACTTATACATCACATATTTGCTCAAGATTGCACAGCTCTCTGTCAGACAAACTGAGACCATCAGCGACAGTTCACAAAAGCAAAGGAGGGCAGCTATATGTTTTCTACCTGCAGCTGATCCATGTGATCCAGGGCTGTTTTCAATCTGGTTTCCAAGCATACCTTTTCAGAGGTCATATTCTGAATTTGCTCTTTGAATCTACTCAGAACAAATCAAAACACACCATACTTTCACAAATGGAAATTTAATGCACAAAGGTAAGGTGCTTAAATGAAATACTGTTTTAAGAGATGCTGTAAATACACTTACTGGTGCAGTTCTGCCTCTCTGCACTCATCCAGCTCTTTTAGATGTTTATTTTCCTTTTTCAGGGAATTCAGCTCCAGCTCCAGTTTTTCTGTGCTGCTCCTAAGAGACTCTAAACCATTCTGCAGCTCCTGAAAATCAAAGACAGGTCAATAGGAGGTAAAATGGGACCCAGGCAATAGTCCTGCTCTGAAGCGGAACTGCAAAATCCTTCTAATGCAACACTTGCAGGCAGCCCACCTTAAGGAGAAAAATCTCTCCTTTGCATCTTTCAGACCCTGTTTTATTTATATTAAGTCCTGAGCAAAACTGAAGGAGGAAACAATAATGATGAAAGAACATTAGAAACAGGGCTGGCCTTGCAATTTTGGGACAGCCTACTGAACAGTTGTGAAAACTCCCTTTCCCATATGTTCCTGATCCCTTTTTCTTGTGATGCCTCTTGTTCATCATTATCATTCTTATTGTAGTAGAGTTGTTGTAATATCTGGTAAATGATTAAATAGATAATATGCGGAGAAACCTCCTTAATTTTTTCCTGGAAGCATACAGTGGAGCAAGACCTGACTCAGTCTCTCTTCATCTTTCAGACTTAAAGCTTCTGACTTAATATATATTAACTTTTGTTGTACCTGTGTCTTCTTGAGCTCTTCTTGCAGTTCCGTGTTTTGTTTCTGGAGACTTGCGCAGGTTGCTTGCAGCTCCTCATTTTCTTTAAGCAAATTTTTGTTTTGTAGTTCAATCTCTTCCACTTCTCCCTGGCAAACAACAAATTTGTTTAGTCGTCATGGAAACATCGAAAAGCTATCTTCCGAAGAGCACAGTATGAAGAGCTAAAAAAGATGAATTCTGGAAAAGAGAACATCATGTACCTCCTCATGTTTTCATTATTAGTTCAGACCAGACTGCTACTTCACTATCCATAGTCTGTCCAAAGCTGACCATCAATACAGTCCTTGAATACCAAGCACACACTACCTCTGATCTTTTAAGATGCTCAATCTTAAAGCAGAGGCAGAAGTCTGCAAATTTTTTTGTAGTTTGTAAAATTAGGACCACGGACTGATTTTCTGTGTAGTAGTTAATAAAAGGGCTGCACACAAGACACTGCAAAATAAGGGTGCTTGGCTTCACAACACCTCAATTATTGTCCATGTGTATGTTCTTACTCCCATCTAATGTAAGGCTGTTTCTATGAACATTACATTTCCACTAAAAAATATTCAAAATGCCCTGAAACACGACGTATTTAGTCACTCCCCATTGAGAAGAGCTCACAATCTAAGTAAACTAGTCTGATAAATGTCAGTTAGAGAAACAAAGGCTGCCCAAATTTGGGTGACAGATGAGTAGCAAAGCCAGGAATAGAATCCAGATCTGCTGAGTTCCAGCTCAGCATCCAATTTACTGGATCTCTCCAACTTAGCAATGAGCAGATGCCAATAAAAGCAAAGGCAGAAAAAAGCAGGGGAAGAGAGGACACATACCTGTGTGGTTACCACCAGGATATCATCCTCAGTCTCTGCTCTGAACTGGAAAGGAACACTGGCTCCACGGACCACACCATCCTGGTCGATGTAGCAGAACTGGTAGTATTCATCATCCTTCGGTAGGTAGTAAGCTTCAGACAAACACAACAATCCTGTCATATGCTTGTAATTACTCAAGTCTCTTAACTATATAGCACAGAAAGTCAGCAGCTAAGAAAACATACATCTTACTTCAATATTGTTCCTCCACCATTAGTAAGTCTTTGTGCCAGTGATAAGAACACAAACAATATCACTCAGTCAGGATGGCAGAATCCAGTAGATTTGATTTTTTTGGCTGTAATTATGGGACTTGAAGTTTACTACAGCATGTTACTACAGATTTTCTGAAATTCTGAATGTAATACTTATTAGTGGCAGTAGTGTGGGAGTTTGTGTGTATGTGCCTGTGTGTACACATACACATGTATTCCCTGAGTGACCCAACCTCCCAACCCACCTTTGAACTGGATCTGTTGCTGCACAGCGGTATCACCATGGACATCACCGGGCAGAGGAGCCCACATGAATGTGTAATATTCCCGGGTTGTTTTCCATCCCACCTGCAATAACAAAATTCTTAAAAGGGATCACATAGTTCATGCTTATCCTATGGCAACTGGACTATATTTCCACATAGATCAGTTAATGGTAGGACTTCTGTGTTGATATCCTGACTTCACAGAGTTGTGGTCTATGCATAAATCAAAGCTACTCGCTAGCATATGCCTTATTCTATGGTCTGTGTTAGGGAGGCAAGGGGAGCACTGAAGTAGGAAATGTGTTGGAAGGGATGGTGCCAACATGATCTTTAATGCAATTATTCTTCACTGATTCTGTGAATCACAGTCTGTTTAATTAGTCTTGAAGCTGGTCAAGTAACAACATGTCTGGCATTTTGTCTCAGGGCACAAGAAAAATGCTGTATTACACAAAGTTATTATTGAAAAAAAATCTCTTACCCTGTTCTACCAAAGCCCTAAGGCCTTTCTTAGGGATGAAGTATGAATTAAACGTCAAATTATTTGTTTCTGACAGCTGCTGCCTTCTCATACATGGCATATCTGGTTACACAGTATTCACTTACCCGGAAGATGCCCACCCAGTCCTTCCCACGAGGAACTATGTTGTGTGTGAGAGTATAATAACAGATTACATCTCCTCCAGGAACATAAAACTTCTCCACATTGTTAAAGATGACCTGGGAGAAGTGGCAGTTGTCTAAGAGGACAGCGGAAGTGGGAGGTTCGTCCGAAGTCTCATCCATCATGGAAGCCTACAAGAGGAAAGCGTAATGTCATTATCTCATCTTTGGATGTTGCCAACATAGCTGTATCCATGAAGGATATGAAGAGGTACAGCTGATGAATGACATAGCTGTAAGGTCCTAACCCCCTGCAGACACACCAATGTTTCTCAGCAAGGCACCTGCACTCACTGAAGTCCCTGCTGTTGTGACGAGACTGCTCCTTACATCCATGGCAGGTTGCAGTTTCTCTTCAGCAGAGCGTAAGGCTGACCCCTGCTTCCTAGCCACAGTGTCTGATGCTCTGAGGCTGCCAATGTGACACAGCAGCCCCTCTCCTGCATGGGACTCCATGAACCTGACCCTGTTGACCATCCTAAAGATCTGCTACTCAGGAGAGAGGCAGTGGTACCTTGTAGCAGCAAGAGCATGCATGCCTACTGGTGTGATTCCCTGCTTGACAACCCAGCTGGAACACAAGCTGTCCCTACACGCAGCCTTACATCATGTTTTTAATGTGATTTGACGCTCCAGACACATCTCCACTATATATGGTTAATGTGAGGGTGCATCACCTCTTCTGAAATCTGGAGACTAGCATATTGTTTGAGAAAAACAGAGGTTTTGCTGCGTCAGTGAAGTGCTCCTGCAGATAGCAGTAATACACAAAAATAGCAGCATATGATCCATCATGCTAGGAGCTCCAACGTTTGTACAGTCCCAGCCCTGACACACTTCATCTTCACTGTCTGACCACGGTGAGACACATCAGACATACTCATGCTGGTGATATGCAAACTCAACAGCCTTGCTGTTTTCTGCATTCAAATCCAACGTGATGATTTGACCTCCAAATATAGAATCTTTCATCTCAGCTTTTTTGCTCCAAGAAAAAGAGGCACCTTGCTAAGATCAGCTCTCATGGAAAAGCACAAACAGAGGAGGTCCTGGTTAGGCAGGTTCTTGTAGTTCTGTCTCACAAGCCTGTGTTATGAGGCTTTAATAGCCTTGGTACTTGTGACTGTTATGGTGAAACTGCAAGATGATTCTCAGTATCAAAATGATTATGTTGCATGGCAACAGAGTCAACAAATAACTCATGCATGAGCTTCAATGCTATCTACACAGAAAGCTTTTCAGTGCATTGTGACGCTACAAATGTGTTATACACAACAACATAAACATGCAGTGCGTGCATCTACTGGATCTATTCGAACTGCCAGATGCCTAGGCATGATTAGAAATGACACTAAATTACCCTCTTTGCCACTGTGTCTTGCAGGCTACCAGACTTCTACCAGACTTCAGCCCTGGCAATCTGTCAACAGACAGATCACTGCTGAGAAAACCCTGCCACCAATCCCTGACAATTCAGTTCCAGGAATCCAAAGCAGAAACCTCTCAGCTGATCTTAGTGACAGTAGTAACAAATAGGTATTGACCTCAGAAATGACAGAAAGTTCATCTTGAAAAACTATCCTGCTGGAGGATTTAAGGTCATCTCCAATCCATGAAACCCTTCATTTTTTGTCATGACCGAGGACATCATCTGTATTCTGTGCCAAAGAACAGCCTGAAAATCAGGCAGGAGTTTAGATGGGCATTGTGGGGTTGTATTAAAAAAAGAAATGGTACCTGCACAGCTGGAAAGAGCACTAATAACAGCACTGATATATCTTGCTTTGGGAGGATGGATAATTAATTCCTCCTGCCAGAAGCTGAAGGCCTCGAAATGAGTGTGCCTTGATCCTCCAGGGAATCCAGGAGTGCAGTTTAAGTTTTAGTTAGTAAAACATAGCAAATTATACATGCCTTACCTAAGCCTCAGTCTTTATTTGGCTGATGTCAACCTCTCCTACCTTGACGTGCCTTATGATGCAGTTCCCTAATGCCCTGGGACCTCCTGACAGCCAACAGACCGAAAAGAAAAAAAATAATAATAACCTAAGAATAAATCCTTAATAGCTTCAGGATACGTGCCCTTGCTGCCATAAGACTTCAATGTAACTTGCAAAGAAAATGAAGCGTCACAGCCTGGATGCAGCAAAACAATGCATTCTTCTGAAAACAAAGATGAAGAGTGTTGGTTTTGGTAAAAATAATTGTGAAAGCAAACCCAACGGTCATACAGACTGTGTTGACAGCACACTGTGCAGTTCACTTCAAGGAAAAAACAGGAAGTAGGAAGAGATTTTATTAGCATTCAAATTTTTGTTCTATGAACAGCTTTTAAGTCATCAGTACAGGAAGGAGAGGCCCTGTGAGGCTGCTGCTGCCCGAGGAGATGGTGAAAGCCGCACCTTCGGGGATGGTAACGCGTACCAGGCAGTCCCAGCCCCCAGCTGAGGTAATGAGGTATCATTACAGCATGCACGGAGGAGGGCATAGCATATGCTTCCTGTGATATTCACGGCCCAACTTCTCTCTGGGGACTTCTTTTTAACGTTGTTTTGTTTTCATTTTGCTGTTGTTGCTTTCTTCCCGTCATATACTACAGCGTTCTGAGAACGCCGAGAGCTGCGGATTCCCCCTTCCCGAGTGAGACCAACTTCCAGCCGCGGCTCGACACCGGGACACCGCGGCCCAGACGCGCCGCGCAGGCGGGTGCCCCGGACCCGGTCCCCATTAGCATCCCCGTGCGTGGGGTCTCAGCGGAGGCCGGGCAACGGACCGAGGCGCTCCCCGCAGCCGGACAGCCTCGGCGCCGCCGCCCCACCGCCGGGAACCGAAAGCGAAAGCGCCGCCGCTTCAAAGCGAGTGAGCCCCGACCCCCCCCCCAAGCTCCTGCCTGGTCCCGGGGGCAGCACACTGCGGGGTCGCACGGCCTCCGCGTCCCCCCCCCCCCACCTCACTCACCGAGAGGCTCGGTCAGAAACCCCGGGGACGGCGAGAAGGAGGCGGAGGCCAAGGCGGAGTCCCCCCACGCTGCCCCGCCCCGTGCACCGCCTAGGTGGCCCCGGCCGCGCTGCCGGGACGTGGAGTCCGGCGCTAGAGCCCCCCGAGCCCGGGGCCGCGCCCTGCAGGGGCCGGGGAGCGGCGGGGGCGCCGCTGAGGCCGTCACGGGCCGCGGGGCTCCGCCGAGAGCGTGCGGGCTCGGCACGGCGGGAGCCCGAAGTCCCGGTCACGGCCTGCGGCGGCCCCTCCGGCCGCTACCCCCAGCGGCGGACGGGACCCCGGCAGCCTCGGGCGGCGCTGCCGCCCCGCGAGCGCACGCGCTGGGCTCGCCCCTGCGGCCCCAGCCCCAAGGTTGGCAGTAGCGGCCGCTGGGCCCAGCACCGCCACTCTCCCGCGGCCGGGCGGCTAGCCCCGGCCCCAAGCCCTCCCCTGGGCAGCTCCGGCGGCAGCGGCGCCGAGCAAGGCGCCGAGCAAGGCGCAGGCGCTGCCCAGGGCGGCTGCAGCCGCAACAAGACAGACCCCAACTGTACCACCGCCGCCTCAGCGGCTGCTGGGGGGTTCAAGGAGCGGCCCCGCGCGCCTTATGAGCTTCTGGGTGGGAGACCTCCACGCCGCCAGCCAATCAGGAAGCGCGCAGCGAAAACAGCTAGCCAATGGAGACCCGCGTAGCCACACTGCTCTCCCGCCCTGTCCTGCTGTCCCGGATGCTGGTGGGAGGGGCTTGCTTGGCCGCAACCAATGGGGAGCACAAGTGTTGTCCCAGAATGCCGTGCGCAGCGCGCGGCGACAGCCAATGGGCGTGGAGGACGCGCTGGGACACCGCAAGGTGAGCGGGGTGGGGGTGCGCGGTCCTCTCACAGCCGCCGCCAGCGGGAGCTGCGCAGGTGGGGCCGGGGGCCGGGGCCGCGGCCGCGCCGCGCCGCGCCGCGCGAGGCGGCTGGAGCGGTGCTGCGCCCTTCGCTGGGCGGCGGAGGACGCGGGTGGCTGTGGCTCCGCCGCTTTCCGCCGCTCCCCCCTGGGTCTCGGGCACCGGGCGCGCTCTCGGCGGGGCTTTGGGCCCGGGAAGGCGAAGCCGCGGGTCCGCGAGGCGGCTGTGCGGGGCCCGGGGCGAGGGTTAACGGGGCGAGGGGGTGGGGGAGGCGGGACGGGCGGCGGGGAGGCGGCTGCGGGGGCCGCGTTGTGCGGCAGCCCCGAGGCATGGCCGCAGCGCTGCGGTTCCCGGGTCTTCATTTGTGGTGCTGTTCTGTCTGTAATAGGTAAACCAACATGCAGACCCCCGTGGCGCTCCTCAGCTCTCCAGCTCTGGTACGTTGTCTTTGTTCAGAGCAGAATAACGACGTTTGGTGGGGCTATGCAGCTGCGGAGGCTTTCCCCGTGGTGCTGGGCTCAGAATGCTGGTTTGGACAACCCTAGATGGGACGGCATCGTGTGGATTTGTTTTACTGCGCATTGGATGAGGAGGGGAAACAAGGTGACCTCTGGTGACCAGAGAGTGATACCTACGGCTTTAGGAGACATGCATTAGACTGCAAGCCTAAAATTTTCTTAAATTACAAGATAACTGATTATCACGTAGATACTCAGTCATCTTTTTGTCTCAAAGTGTGAACTAAGAATAAAACGTATGGAGTCATAATAACGACTGAACTGTGCAGTAGCAGCAGTGATACTCACTGTACTGCAGTGCATGGTTTGTGGTGGTATTGCTCATGGATTTCATCCAACTGGCTAATCTAGAAATACTCTAAATTAGCACATACCTTGTTATGAGTCTTGTTTCATTCTTGAGATGTGTTTAAAAAAAACAAGATTGTTCTTCATAAAATATCTGTTTTGAGAATTAGTGTGGACGCGTCCAGCTATAGGTGTTAATTATCTGTGTTCTGCTTCAGTTCCGGTGCTGTTCCAGGGCTCTGGCCAGGCCAGTTCCAGTGTCTGTTTTCAGCAGGCCTGAGACTCAGACTGTACAGGTAAGACTCTTATGTGGTAAATTGACTCCTTTATCTCTGTGCTTGCAGTCTGGGGTACTTGATGGTTTCTCCTGAGGTGGAAGAGTAAGTCTGTATATCAAGAGGATGGCTAGTAAGAACACTTACCACTGATCTGGGCTAGAAGCTGGCTTAGCAAGTTTGGCTGTTTCCTGCTCTCTTGAGTAGATGATAAATGGTGATTAAGAATTTTATTAAAGGAAGTTTTGTATTTATGATTGTGTCATTATTAACATGTTTCTTCTGTATCCCGCAGCCAGCTGGTGTTTCCTATCCACAGCTGTCCCGCCGCGAGTTCCAAACTGGTGTTGTCTCCAGGGATATTGACACTGCTGCTAAGTTCATTGGTGCAGGTGCTGCCACAGTTGGGGTGGCTGGTTCAGGAGCAGGTATTGGGACAGTGTTTGGCAGCTTGATCATTGGCTATGCCAGGTAAGTAAGGTGCCAGGCTGGTTTGAATTTATTCCCTTCTTATATCATTAAATTTGTTAGATGGATAGAGCTTTTCCTAGAATGTATGTTCGACTCCACATGTGTAGTATGTATAAGCAGATACTGTGTTTAAGTGAAGCAGTTCTTTCTCATTCCAGCCATTGGCTGCCTGCCATAAATCTGGTTTGTGCTCCAAAATTTGTTGACTGTGTGGCATAATCCTGGCTTTTGGTGATATGGGGTCTGTTTTGTTTTCCACTCTCCGTGGATCTATTTTTTCACTTTTTTTTTTTCCCCCTTGTGTACCATGCAGGAATCCATCTCTCAAGCAGCAGCTTTTCTCCTATGCCATCCTGGGTTTTGCCCTGTCTGAGGCCATGGGTCTCTTCTGTTTGATGGTGGCATTCCTTATCCTCTTTGCTATGTGACAACTTCTGGCCCTGGCTGTGGCTTTCATCACTTTGTCCTCTGCAGTTTGAGTCTGCTTCCATCAGAGTGTTCAAGGCTGATAATTAAAGAAAAGATTTCTCTAAATAAACTGGTGGCTTTATTTTTTTCTTATGTTCTGGTCCATCAATGGGGAAGATCCTGGGGGTCGTTTTTGTATAAGTTGAACAATGTCATATGCTAAGTATAGGGGTACCCACAGACAAAGCAGAAGGGAGATGTGAAATGGTAGTGAGAAGAAAGGACAATAATAAATGCGAAGACAGCCAGATAAGAGAAGATGTCCTTGAACAGCTCAAACAATGCATCATATCTATTCAGAAATCCCAAGAAGTTTTGCCCTAGTAAAGCAAATACTTACGTGAGCTGATAAAGCATTGTTTTCTCCACATACTATTAATGAAAATGCTATATCCACTTTATTTTGCGAAGACAATATTGAAAAGGCGATGGATGCAGATGAGTGTACTTAGAATTGTAGTGTATTAAGGGCATTTGAAAAATTAAATAAACAGTAAATACACAAGGATTTACCATATCATCTGAATTTTCTTTCACAAAGAAGAGCTGGTTTCAAGGTCACACTATTCATAGGCTTCTTCAAAGCATCAGTTTAAATAAAGGACCACAGCTGTGGTCTTCCCCAACAGTTCTATGCCTCAGTTGTTTTAGAGATTGGAGTACACTAGGCAGGAGAAGTTCTAAAATCTAACCTGAATCTTGGACCTTGTGGTAAGTCAGCTGTGCCTTTAAGGAAGGTAGGAAGGTGACCATTTGGGAAGCTTGTCTGGTTATCTGCTTTAGGTAATTGAATTAATGCAGCTGCTGTGTATACTAAAGCCTCTGAAGCATGGTTGTGACCTCCTTGGGGAAGTGAGCGGGGTACAGTAACTGCTCTGTCTTCCTTTGTAAGAGCTGCTTATGCCCTGTGATGGTAAGGGAGTGAGACAAGGATTTTGACTTGTGCTTAAGAACAAACAGACAAAAACTGTCCTTGAGACTACTTGGAGAAAAGTGGCTCTGAAACCAAAAAGAGCCCAGAGGAGACTCCCTAGCTGAAGAAGGAGAAAGATTCTACATAGTCAGATGGTCTGGCTGCTAGGGACAAATGTGTAGTTGTGCAAAGGAGAAGACTGTCCTCTGTGCCCTTTTTTCTACTCTAACTGAGCCTCAGGTTTTGTCTTAACTATGCCAAGCAGCATCCCAGGCTGCAGTGGCAGAAACCCCTGTTGGCAGAGGGGGTGATACACGAGTTAACTTGTGTTTTTTTTTTTCATGTTTTCTTTAAAGAGAAGTCTTTGTAGAGCATTACAGACAGCTGCCACCTCTGAGACTGATCTAGGGAGAGACTGCTGCAGGGTTACTACAAGACTTCTCTAAATATCTGGGAAAGCTTATTTGTGCTTCCTGTGAAGCAGGAAGGCAAAATGACATGATCAGTCGAGGTCTAGAATGAACTGAATGGCCAGGTCAGTAATATCATGCTTTAGGAACCTTCAGTCTAAAACCTGGCTGTTAATAGCTGGCTGCAGCTATTAGCATGTCAGCCGCTCGCATTTATTGCCTCAAGAACACAGGGCAGCGTTACCTGACCTTTTATTCTTCCTAATATGGGTCTTTTGTGCGTGTAACTGTGGTTAAATACGATTTATTTATTTATTGTATCTCTGGTACAGCAACAGGGGTCTTGGAAGTGAAACGGGTCAGCAGGCAGGTGCCGCCTGGCGGTGCCGGAGGTGCACGGGGCTGGCAGCGGGGCCTCCTCCGCCGCCTCCTCTCGGCGCCCGCAGACGGGCCGAAGACGGGGGGGCCGCGGGCGCTTCCCCGCAGGTCGTGGCGGGCGGCTCCGCCCCGGGGGGGTTCGGGAGCGGCCTGGGGCCGTGCTCGGCTTCCGCCCTGCTGGGGGCTCGGCCTGCCTCCGCGGGCTGAGGCGTGCCGGAAGCGAGGCTGCCGCAGAAGCCGCTTCTCTCCGACCCCTCCCCGTGGAAGGCAAACGCAGCGAGCCGCCAGCTCGCGCTGCTGGCGGTGGGAGCTCGCGGCCTCCGGGGGCGGAGGGCCCGGGCTGTGCGGGGAGGCCGCCGCCGCCGCCCGGCAGAGGGCGCATTGCCCGCGCCGGTCCGCTCTGCCCTGCGGGGAGGAGGAGGCGTCTCCGCGGAAGGGCGCTCTGGCGCCAGAGGGAGACTCTATGGTTGCTTGGGGGAGCCTGCGCCGGTAGCGGGAGGGGGGCCCGGGGGAGGTGACGCTCTGGCCGGCGAGCGGCGGAGGCGCGAGGGGGCGGCCCCTCCGGCCGGACGACTCGTTGGTGCCGAGTCCCGGAAGCGGCGTTCCCCGAGGCCGGGCGCGGAATGGCGGAGAGTCCGGCCGCCGAGGAGGCGGCCCCGGCCCCGGCCGCGGTGCTGGCGGCAGGCGGTGGCAGCGGCACCTCGGCCGGCCCCGGCCCCGGCGGCGGCGCGGGGAGCCCCGGCGTCTTCATCCCTGCCGAGCTGTGGGCGGCCGCGGGCTTCGGCGCTGCGCCGGCGAGCGCCGGCGTCGCCCCGGGGAGCGGCGGAGCCCCCATCGCCGCCGCGGCCGCAGCCGCGGGCGCCGCGCTCCTCACGCATTCCGCGTTCTGGGACCCCACAGTCAGCGGCGACTGGGACAGCGAGCGGCCCAGCCCGGCCTGCCTCCTGCGGATCAAACGGTGAGAGCAGCCGTGGCCCAGCGGCGCCGGTTCCCGCGGCGCCCTGGGGGTGGTCCCGGCCCTCGCCCTCTGACGGCCCAGCGGGGCGCCGTGGAACCCCCGCCCCCCGGGAGCCGGGCCCCGTAACGCGGCGGAACCGTTGGGCTCGCGGCCGGTGCCCCCGGGTCGCCGGTAACTGTCCTCCGGGCCTCGCCGACCCCTCCCCGCTGGGCCCGGGGACAGGTCCCGGGGCTCGCCCTGTTGGGGCGTGGGGCAGCCCCTGGTCACCGCCGTGCCCGGGGGCTTTCTTGAGCGCAGGCCCCGGGCCTGTATTCGCCCAGGTGCTCAGACGAGGACAGCTCTCGTGTCTCACCTGCCCTGGAGCCGCAGAACCCTGTACCTCCATCCAGGACAGCTTTCTTCTGCTGCTCTCGCTGGTGCCTGTGGCTGCTAAGCGCTGTGGCGCATTGCCCAAATCCTGCCCTTGGGATCACTGGCTGCTTCTTCAAGATGCTGTTAAATGGGGAGGGGAGCAGGCTTCTCTCCCAGTCCCCATCAGCAGTCAAGTGGAGTTTTGCAAGACGTTTATCCTAAACCTGCCAGTAGTGATGCTCTTTCCTGGTGGTGCCCACCTAGTTGTCTGCTCCCACTCTTTAAATAATCATCTAGTTAAATCTGGTGTGTTGATAGCCTTTGATATTATGAGCAACGTGGTCTTTTATTGTTAGAAATACTGGCAGTGTTTCAACAAGCTCTTCCTCTTCCTTCAGAGCAAGTATTGCTGCCTGCCAGGCTCTTGCTCATCCTTGTTCCGTTGCCTGTTCTAGAGCTTGTATAATGTCTTCCAAAGATGGCACCAGGTGTTTTGTCAGTTTCCGATCCAAATGCCAAAAACACTAACTTCATATTGTTAGGTAGGAAGGCAAAACTCTCCTGTTGCTCTCACACTTGTTTTTGTTCTTGCCCTAAACCTCTCTGAACTGTGGTTGCTTCCTGGACGGGAAGGTCTAGTGATAGCTTGTCCTGGAGCTCGGTGCAGCTCTGATTATGGGGGGAACCTCTTGGCAATAAAAGGTGGTGGGTGTCATTCAGTCTATCTGTAAACTACGCAGAACTGTACAGAATTTGTTATTTTTCAGTTCATTTAGTCCAGGAAAAACAAGGGCATTGTGATTAAGTTGCATGTATATACGCATCCTCATAATGCTTGAACCCATTGTTTGATTAAAACCAAATTTGACAGAGCAGTTATATTCTCAAAGACAATTGAGTCACTGTATGTTTGGGGAAAACAAGTGACTGGGTATACAAAAGATAGTCTGAGTGTGGAGAGGGAAAACATGGGGAGGGAAAGTTGACTGTTAAGCAACAAAATTCACCTGAGAGAAGTTTTATGTGCTTACCTTAGGAGAAGTTTATGGTTGAAGTTTTATATGCTGGAGTTGATCTGTGGTAAAACACAAGGCAGCAGGTAGTCAAGGTGCTCTTGGTCTGATGCCTTGCTTATTGACTGATTGAATGCTCCTTGTACTCTTGAACTGCCTCAGCTATTGTTTAGAATAAGTTAAGAGAACTCAGCCAGAAAACAGACTAAAGAAAAAGAACATCTTTTACTTTGAGTTACAGGTTTCCATCTTTAAAATCTGTCCATTTGCATCCTTACACAGATTTGTCATCTAGAACATTCTGTGCATCAAGGGCTGATGAACGCCAGGGGAGATCCTGACTAATTTCTGTTTCCTTTGTTCAGGGATATCATGTCCATTTACAAGGAACCACCACCAGGAATGTTTGTTGTGCCTGATCCCCATGACATGACCAAGGTAAGAGAAGATTTGGAACTGCTTCAGGTTCATGCTCTTCTGCATGTTGCTGTTGACAGCTGCTCTAAAGATTCTCCCAAGTAGAGTATTTCCGTAGTATTTTGGGAGAAGTCAGGGTGAATCTTGTAAGAGCACAATGCACCTCCAGTTTTCTTGGTGATATTGAGATGGGCTGCATTTTAAATGGGAGGAGGCTATCAAGGAAACTGGCTTTGTGGAGAGATAACATCACAGGAATCTGAGAAGTTTCCACAGATAAAGCCAGCACTGTTTTGTGGCCCTATGAACTCTAGTGGAGTGCTGTTCCAGCTTGTTTTATTCTACTGATGTTTGAAAACAATCAATGGAGCATCTCAAAGAAGAGATTTGCTCTGTGGAAAGCCGTGGGCCATGGGGGATTTCTTGAGGAGTTGGAAATGAGAAGCACCTATAAGTTGCAGACAGTGCTGGAGTATCTGTAACCCACCTGTGTAAGGTGGAGATGTTTAACTGTTGTGAACTGGTAATGGGATTAGTCTCTGGGCCCAGATCCCGTCCTGCTGTGGAGCTGCCTGCCTGGTTCTCACGGGTACCAGGATCTCGTGCAAGTCTGACCTGCACAGCCACTTCCACCAGATTGCCTCTAGTGCACCTACGCCCTAGGGGCAGGCATGTCTATGGCCTCTCCTGCCCCAGTTCTTCCCCTCCTGGCTGCCTGGCTCTAGGGGGTTTCCAGAACTGGGAATTTCCCATTAAGTCTGAGGGAGTGCAGTGATCTGGGAGGGTGAGGTTGCTCAAACAGTGTTCGTAATCCAGTGCATTCCTTGGCTGGTGCTACCCTTTCTCCAGCCAATGTCACCTCATCTGGCTGTGCTGGTTTCTGAGAAAGTTGTGTGTGTGTGCATGTGGGGTTGCTTTTGGTTTCTCTGTTGTGCACTTCTCCCGCCCCCCCCTGACAAACTTGGTACTCCCCTGATTCCCCCAGTGTAAGCACCTCCTGGCTTAGGGCTCTTGGATTTTTGGAGATAGCACAAAGGGAGGGTCTTTGCACAGACAACAACTACCTCAGGTGTTTAGCTGTAGTTCTGGCTTCCCTTGGCTTGGAAGCCGCAAGTGCCAAAATGCCCTTCAGTGGAAATGCAGGTTTGTAGAACACCAGCCTTGGGGCTTTTAACTAAAATCCTAGGCTAAGTAAGAGGATCATTTAAGGAAGATTGCTTGGATCACTTTGGGAGGATTGAAAGGGAGAAAACTTCCATAATAGTCCAGTGGGAGAAGATTTCCTGGTACACTATTGAGATTTTTGAGGGTAATTAGCATGACGAGGATAGGGTCTTAACTTCAGATCCTGGCAGAGGATTTAACTGGTTACAATACGACCAAATCAGCACAAGACCATAAAATTGAGGAATGTTCCAGTTTTGGCAGAAATTCTGACGTTTTCTTTCTAAAATTAGCTATATTTTTTTTTCATATTTGAAATCTTTTTTTTTTTTTTTTAAAGCAGAGCTTACCAGCTGAACTGTGATCCGTTCTGGTTTGAGCTGTGTAGAGATGTATGGGAGGCAGCTGTTGTGGACTCTGGCCAAACCTCACGTTAGAAACTTGCTTTGCACATTGAGTGTGGCAGAGGGGAGAGAAGTGCGCAGCAGTGGCTCCCTCTAATGAGGGAAGGAGGGAGGGTTAAGTATGGCCTGTGTATGGTGTGTGCTTGTGGAAGATGCTGCATCCATACTGCTGCCTGGGTGGAGGTTTCTTGCCTTCCGTTGGCTTTGTTGAGGATTTGAGGGTGCTGCAGTTTTGAAGTGGTGCGCAAGATGGGCTTTTGTTTTCCAGATTCATGCATTGATCACAGGCCCATTTGACACGCCTTATGAAGGGGGTTTCTTCTTGTTCCTGTTTCGCTGTCCTCCAGATTATCCTATCCACCCACCAAGGGTCAAACTGATGACAACAGGAAATAACACAGTGAGGTTTAACCCCAACTTCTACCGCAATGGGAAAGTCTGCCTGAGTATTCTAGGGTAAGAAGAGACTTTGGCTGTTTTGGTGGGAAACCAGGAGGTAGCTGCAGGTAGTATTCTGCCTCATGCATCTTTTTCAATGCACTGTGCCCTGATCTTGCCCCAGATGTGTTTGATGCACATTTATGCTTCTGTAAAACCATGTGCTAGATCAGAGTCATAAAGCAGCCCAAATTCCTCTGAAATAAGAGTCTAATTTGTCTTTAAAAGAGCCTGAGAATGGAGAAAGGGAAGCATGGAGTTCAGTGGACACTGCTACTTTTCTTCTTCCCCATGCGAAGTCTTGGCCTGAGCACTGTGTTTCTTCTGCTCTTGCGCTTTGCAACCTGATCCTTAATGCTGTCTGAATGTAGGTTTTTGCGGTTTTAATTTCCTCTCTCCATGTGGGTTTAAAAATAAATAAATAAGATTAAAAGCCACTAAGAACTTCCTTGAGAGCCATTCGACTGCTCTGGGCTTCCACCTACATGTACATGGGGCTGAGTGGTGGGTGTAATGATTTGCAAGCGCTGCTCCCATGCTGCCTGTTCAAACAGGCTCCACTGCTGCAAATGCTTGTTACTCACCTACTTAATTTTTAAACATGTGAAAGTCCTGTTTGATTCAGTGGCTCTTAGGGCTCTACCAGAGGAACTGTGGCCATAGTGTGATATTCCTAATGCCAGCTGTGACAGTTTCATGTGCCAATAAAGAAAGATTTTTGCTGAGACTCTGGACTGGTGCAGCTGGGGTGTTAGTGTCCCTTTTCTTTGGGTTTCTTTGGCTGCAGACAGATACAGGCAGCTAGGTGTCGAAGGGGCAGTGGTAGCTTGAATTGCTGTGGGAATTTTATCAAACAAAATCTGAGCATTGATGCAGTTTATAACGTTGCCTTTGCTGGGATTGTTTCTGCAGTTCTCTGCATGTGCCCCTTAAACGAAAGCTGGTCCAAGTAGCTGATACTTGTCAGCTGATAGTTAATGGTCCAGGGCTGGGTGAGAGAGACAGTGTACTGGGAAACATCTCACTGTATGAGGTTTCTGATCCAATAAGCCGGATGCCAATGCCTGTGAGGCACTAAGGTGTGTCGGGCACATCTGTACCTCGGGGGTGTGAAGGCCCAGCAACTTCCATGCAAGCTGCATTGTTGCTCATGCAGTGTAGCCCTGTCTTGAAGAGTGAATAAAGAGTCTCAGCCTTGGCAGAAATGGGAAGCTGTGAATGAAAGGATTTAGGAAGAGCATATATGGGTCAGTACATCCTTGTTCAGCTCACAGGGAAACAAGTCTGTATCTGGAACTAGGATATTAAGGGCAAGCAGCGGAACAGCTTTTCCTGATCATGTTTGTCTATGCAGTTTTTTGCTACCTTGTATGTATTAAACAGGTACCTCGTTCTTACAGCAGAGCATCCATTAGTGTTTTTGGTGGCAGACTTTGTGCTGAATGTCTGCATTACAAACTGCAAAAGTGATGGTCTTGTTCAAGTCTTCAGAGTTAGATTTCAGTTCTTAAGAGTTGCAGGTTTTGATTTATTGTAGTGCTGGTAGGATGTGTTGCTTCAGGGTGCCGTGCGAGATGATAGCCATAGCTTTAAAGTGCCCTGTAAGGTGTTTGGAAATGTTACTTTTGCTCATCTCACATGTGGTGCCCTATGTATGTTGGCAGCAAAGTTCACCAGCCTCCTGCAAGCTAGCATACTCATCTGGTTGAGAGAATAAACTACCTTCAACCTGAAAACTTTCTTAGTGTCCAGTGCTTTGTATATCAGTAGCAGCTGTTGCTTTTCCTGTCATATTTCTGTAAGCTATAGAGGTAGTTTCACAAGCTTTCTGATCGTTGGTAGTTGGAGGGATGGTGGTCACTTGGCTGGTCCTGCATTGTTAATTGATGCTCTTCTGTTTTGATGCCTCAGCACTTGGACCGGGCCTGCGTGGAGCCCAGCACAGAGTATCTCTTCAGTCCTCATCTCCATCCAGTCTCTGATGACTGAGAACCCCTATCACAATGAACCCGGCTTTGAGCAGGTGAGACCTGAAGGTGGATCATCTCTGGTTCTGCAGCTATTTGTCTCTTCACTCTACACCTTGCTCCTGGTGGCAAATTCTGCTCTGGAAATGGGGGAGAAAACCAGGTTATGTCACGTGTCTCCTTTCCAGTTTGCTTTGCCTCTAGTCAGATCTTGAGAAGTTGCAACCCAGCTCTGGACTGGAGGCTGCTTAGCTCTTGTATGTGTTAAGTAACAGAAGAACAAGAGGCATTCAAGAAGTGGCTGAGGAGTTGGGATGGCTTTTCATTTCTCTGCTACATGACTCCTAATACAGCTTCCTTGAGATATAATGTTTCCTGCATGACAAACTGCTCAGGTTTTTATGTCTCCAGCATCCAAGAGAGGCAGGTTGCTGTGCTAACTTTATCAGCTGTCTGTCTCCACAGCTGTGTGAGTCCAAGGCTCTTTAGACATGGGAAATCTTGCCAGCTTTTCATTTGCAGTGTAAGTTAGCTCAGTGTACACAAAACAGACAATGCTGTAGTGGGTTCTTGCCTTAGTGAAATTCATCGGGCCCATGAGAGAGATACAAAGAATCACTCCAGTCACATGGACTTACTGGCCCAAATTCTGTTTCCAGGAGAGGCACCCTGGGGACAGCAAGAACTATAATGAGTGTATTCGGCATGAGACCATCCGAGTAGCAGTATGTGACATGCTGGAAGGAAAGTGTCCCTGTCCTGAGCCACTACGGTATGGAAAAGAGGCAGGGAGGGAACATAAGAAAGTGGGTGTGGGGAAGCAGGTTAAAGTTCTCTGGTTGCCCTTCCTGAGAGCTGCTACAGGAAAGAGCAAGTCTTTAACTCATCCTGGTCCAGTGAAGAGTGGTTTTGTTTCTTTTGAAATGGATGGCTGCATCTATGTGTTGTCCAGGAGCTGTACATTGACAAAGGCCGTGTTACTGTGCACAGTGGCTGCATCCTCTGACTTGTTTGAGGATCAACGTGCCTTCTCTTAGAGGAAAAAAAAAAATCTGAGGGAGAGAAAAGCAAAGCTGTTGTGGAACCACATGCAGAATCTGTTCAGCTACAGTAGCTGAATTTTGTAGCTGTATTTTGTTTTGTTCTGTGTCCTGCCTCGCTGTATCCAGTTAGTTGTCTGGGATGCCCTGTGTGGGTTGAGCTGTGCTGATTACATGGACTGCTGCTCAGTGGGATGGTGCAACCCTGGATGATGTGACCATTGTAACACTGTCATTTTCTGTTGACTGTTTGCTCTGATTGTGTTCAGGGGTGTAATGGAGAAATCCTTCATGGAATACTACGACTTTTATGAAGGGGTGTGCAAAGAGAGACTTTATCTCCAAGGTCAGACAATGCAGGTGGGTGGCAGACAATTTTCTTGTTGATTCAAAATTTTGATTCAAAATACCTAAAGTCACTTGTAGTTAGTGACAGACAATTGCAATGGGTGATGTGCAACAACTAAATGTGTGCGGGGTGGATTTGGACCTTTTTCTATCAACTGTACATTTCAACTTTGAATTAACCATGGAACTTGAGACCTGAGACATTCCTGTGAATAAAAAGCTACCTTTCCCAAGTCCAACATAGGCACACAGTGTTTTCAAGGCTGTTAGATTTCTTTCATTGCTGAACCTGGGTCACTCTCAAGGCAAGCAGGTGGTGCTTTGAGCAGTGGAATCAGTACAGTTTGCTTTCATGTGGATTTGGGGTTAAGGAGGGAAGGCACATGTAGGTTATCCAGTGCTGGTGGCAACTGAACTCTATTGCAGCATTCCCCTGTTGAGACACTGGTGGGATTTCTTTTCCTGAGGTGTCATTGCTCATACAGTAGATAAGAACTTTTCTCTGACACTCCTTGTTCTCTCAGATGAGGTTGAAAGTGGCTGGCTGGCTGAGACAAAAGTTCCTGGAGGAGGAAGGGGTGGGGGAACAGTGACAATATGGCAGACACATATAGACAGGTTGAACAAAGAAGCTTATTTCTGCAGGGAAGTACATTTTAAAGAATAGGTTGCCAAGTTATTTGCATATGAACACGTACGTCTTCCTCCCTCATCAGGCACCTCTTGTTTGACTCATTGAGAAATTACATTGTTAAGGAAAGATAGAGGTGATTGGTTTAATGATCTAGTGTCTCTAAAGATCCTTCTTTCCTGTAAGTACCATCATTGACTGTTTAATTCATGAAATGAAAGCACTCCTAAAATAGGAGAGTTCATGTCTGAAGTGAGAAATTCCCATAAGGAAGATCTGTGACAGACATACCTACAGAGAGTGCTGTACAGAGAGGCTGCAGTTTGTTGAGGGTAGAGGATTGTCAGGTGTGGCCAACTCTTCTTTATTCTTCAAGGATCCAGGGCTCAGTTGCTTTCTCCATGGGTTTACGAAGAACACTGTGACCTGGAACTGTGTTGTGCTCAGTTCCCAGAGGTAGTGACTGCCTTGGTCTGTTTTCTGCTTGCTTGTAAATAGTAGTACAGGAAGTATGAACACAACATGCCAGAGAGATGCCATTGTTGTCTTCGTTACCCTATATTTAAAATAAAGTCACTCTGTTCAGTATCAGTTTAGTACTTGCCAAATGTGCTGCCTGGTTAACTCTGGAGCTGCATGTTGGCTTGCACCAAAGAACTGCATCAGATGGGACAGGGTAAATTCCACCACCACCTTATATAGCCCTGGCAACGTGTCTTTAACCAGGAATAGGGTTAAAAGCAAAAAGTATTAAAGCAGCTGGGTGCCTCGATTTAAAATGACAATAGCAATCCTTTAATTTGGAAAGGGTCTGTAGCACTAATATAAAGTGTGGTCAAGTCTTTGGCCTCTGGATTTTAGAGGCTTTCATTTGTAATATTTTCCTGCCTCCTGGAAGTGAGCATGAGACCCGATCTTTGAAGTAGATATGGTTTCAGAAAGGGTGAATTGTGCCTGAGTGATCTGATGTCCTACAGTGAAATCACTGCATTGGTGGGTAAGGAAGAGTTAATGAGGTAATCTACTTTGACTTCTGTAAGGCCTTTGACATGGTCCCACACAACATCCTTGTCTCTCAGTTGGAGAGATGGATTTGATGGATGGTGTATTCACTGGATAAGGAATTGGCTGGATGGCTGCATACAAAGAGTTACAGTCAGCAGCTCAATGTCCGGATGGAGACCAGTGATAAGTGGTGGCTCTCAGGGCTCCATATTGGTACTGGTGCTGTTAAATATCTTTATCAATGACAGTGTGACTGAGTGCACCCTCAGCGAGTTTGCAGGTAACATAGGGAGGCTGAGTGGTGCAGTTCACATGCTGGAGGAGAGGGATACCATCTAGAGGGACTTTGACAGGCTTGAGAGGTGGACCCATGTGAATCTCATAAAGTTCAACAAGGCAACGTGCACGGGTTGAGGCAATCACTAGTATCAGTACAGACTGGGTGGTGATAAATGGATTGAGCAGCCCAGTGGAGAAGGACTTGGGGATATTGGTGGATGAAAAATTGTACGTGAGCTGGCAATGTGTGCCTGCAGGCCAGAAAGCCAATTGTATCCTGAGCTACATAAGAAGAAGTGTGGCCAGCAGGTTGAGGGAAGTGATTCTCCCCCTCTACTCTGCTCTCATGAGACCCCACCTGGAGTACTACATTAAGCTCTGGGGCCCCCAGCAGAAGAAAAATATGGACTTGTTAGAGCAGATCCAGAGGAGAGCCACAAAAAAAATTAGAGGGCTGGAACACTTCTCCCATGAAGAAAGGCTGAGTTGGGGTTGTTTAGCCTTGAGAAGTCTCAGGGGAGACCACATTGTGACCTTTTAATACTTGAGGGGTTATAAGAAAGATGTAGAGAGACTTTTTACCAGCGCTTGTAGTGGTAGGACAAGGGGTAATGGTTTTAAAATAAAAGAGGGTAGATTTAGATTAGGCATAAGGAAGAAATTCTTTACTAAGAGGGTGGTGAGGCACTGGAACACATTGTCCGGAGAAGTTGTGGGTGCTCCATCCTTGGAAGTGTTCAAGGCCAGGTTGGACGGTCTAATGAAAGATGTTGCTGCCCATGGCAGGGAGGTTGGAACTAGGTGATCTTTAAAAGTAACTTCCAATCCAAACCATTTTATGATTCTATGAAATAGTTTACTTCTTCAAGCCTGCTAGGAGAAATCCACTTCATATCTGCTTGGCCTTTTATCTGTCTTTGAAGTTTGCTTGGGTTTGTAAGGTTTCCCAAAAGACTCCAGACAGAAAATACCTGCAGTCCTCAACCTCTACCATGACACTGTTTAGAGGCCTCTTGGTCATATGACAGGATTTAACCTTTAACTATTTGTTTGTTGCCCAGTTACTGTACAGCTTTCTTATTTCTACTTCTTGCCAGAATGATAAAGGTCTATATTAATATATTTATCTATGGCTTCCTTCCAGGATCCTTTTGGTGAAAAACGAGGTCACTTTGACTATCAATCCCTATTAGTCCGTTTGCAAGGAATTCGGCAGAAGGTGCAAGAGAAACATCAGCAGGAGAATACAGAAATAGACTCTGAGAGCAGCTCCTCTGAGACAGAGACAGACACTCAAAGTTGCTCCAAAGCTTAGAGCTGTGTTACCAATGAAGAGGCCAAGCTGTGGGAATGTTGTCTTCACACTAGAGTACCCCTGACAGACTCAACAACCAAACCAATGCCAGAGTGGAGAAAACTACAGGATATCTTCTTCCATCTCCTTTTACTGCTCTGGTGGATAATGCTGAATGAGAAGACTTCATGCTAGACAAAGCCAAGCTTGTGACAGGCTACTCTTAAAAGGTACTTACTCTGATAGAAAGCCGGAGCATGTGGCATCAGGTTATTTTTTGAAAATATCTACACTGGTTATTTTTTTTGTCTCCATTTGATTAAAGAACGAGATCTAGACTGCGACTCCTCTTTACAGCTTTTCTGTTCTTAGACAGTGAGCCCTTCCCTGGGGCCACGCTGAATACAAAGCTGTAGCGGTGGGAGCGCTCTGTTGAGTCTGGGGTGTGACGGGGCCCAGGCACTACGTGCCTGGATGAAACCTTTTTCTGCAGGTTGGGAGAGATGGAGCCTCTCTGCTCTGTTGAGCCCATCTACCTAATGTCTTTCTTCTAGATGCTGTTCTAGACAGACCAAAGATAAAGAGCAGTGGTGGAATCTGGGCTCCTTTCTGAAGGCTTTACACAAGCCGTGGGTGACTTTGTCCACTGAGACTTTAGGCACAAAGGGTAGGATGAAAAGTGGAAACTGCAAGAATCCATAAATTGAGTGCAGATGTGTTCATCCTGGTGTTTTGGGGAAGGGAGAGTGAGAAAAACATTGGTTCAGAGATGGGGGGGGGTCACTAAAAATAAGTCTAGTTTGTCTATATCTTTAAGGTTTTGATTTGAATTTAGTATTCTAGAAATATTTTATTCTGGCTGCTCTGTTTGGAGCTGTTCCTTAACTGAAGTACTTCTCACTTTCCACCTCTCTAGTCAGTGTAATATTTTATTTTCCTCCGCCGTTCTTTACTACCACCTCACCCCCCACTGCTACCTTGATCCATCAGATTGAAATGCTAGAATAAGGGGCAACTCTAGCTAAGGAAGCCACTGTTTCTGGGTGGAGCTTTTCAGAGGTGTACACCTAGTTACTGACTGAAATTCCTTTGCCAAACTTGGCTGAGTGCAAGCTAGACAAGTGTTGTAAAGTTAACACTTCAGTGCTTTGAATGTTTTAGACAGCAGCTTTTTACTGTGAGGGGCAAGCCTGTCAGAGAAGTATCTGCTAGCTGCGAGTACAGTTACATGAAAGATGTATTCAATGCAACTTGGGTGGAGAAGAAATACAAAGTTTCTTCAGGTAAAAGATCCTGGTGATGACTGATTGCAGCAGTAAAATGTTTCATTGATAAATAGCTTAATCTACTTGTTTTCATAGGAGCTTTGATAGAAAGCAAAGTTGCACATTGTCCTAGGCCCTTTCCTTAAACACCTTCCACCAGTGTGGCTCTGTTTCAGACTCCCAGTGGTGGTGGGAGAATGTCCAATGGTCATCCTTGTGTTTTGTTTTTTAAAAAAAAAAAACACAACCATAGAAGGAGGGGCCAGAAAACCCCTGCCATGCAATGTACAAAAAGGCAATGTCCCATACATCACTGAATTATTTAATTATTTTCAGTCTCCGATTTATATCAACTCGTGTAGAAGTCAGAAGCCTGCACACTACTCCTTAAGCAGCTCTGAAAAACCTGAAAGGTGGAAACATTTCTGAACTGTAAGTGTGCCATTTAACAACTTGGGAACCTTTCCCTTTTAGCAAGCAACACCCCCTGGGTCTGTCATTGGTATGAGTCTGACTTAAAGCCTGTCTTCCCTCAAGGGAAAGCTAAACGTACATAGGACTCACTCAACACATACACCAGGTGAGAGTAAATGAAGCTGTGTTCACCTTGAAATAAGGTCTCAGGAGGCAGCAGGATCTCCTGGGAAGTCATGAGCTGTATGCTACTCTTCCGCCTCTGTAATTCCATTGTAAATGTCACGTTGTTTGTCACCATTCAGTAGCATTGTGGATAGAGCTGTGACTCTGCTGCCTTTTAAAGGCAGAGCTGGTTCTGAAATCTGTTTGTGATGCATGTGGCGTTACCATCCACTGATACAACAAAACAAGAAAATGCCTTATTGTGGACACTATTCACATAACTAGCATGTGGCTGTAAAAGAGAAGTATTAGTTTTATAGCTCTAATGTTGTCTGTCCTACCATTTCTGAATGTTTCCATTTCAAAAGTGACAATCCTCAAATGACTGCTCTAGGCAGAGATGTTTTAGCAACAGATTTTTAGACCTAATTGAGTTGAAATATATGCACAAGAGTCACTCTAAGATACCTTGTTTATATACTATTGTACATAAGATTTTTTTTGTGCAATAAAGTTTGTTTTGGCAGAATCTAGACTGTGGTACTCCTTAGTGAAACAAAGGCTCATTCACAGAGCAGAGGACTACAAAACAGTTTCTAAGATGCTTTGGAAATGTCACTGCTGGCTCTAAGATTCATTAGACAGTCACATATGCATCCTCTGAGACTGCAGTTGCAATAGCAGCTTATATATTTTTTCTCTTGCTGTGACAAGGTAATTAGTGTTTGTAACAGTAAGTGGTATTTCAATTCACAACAGAGGAGAAAATCCAAAGGTAAGCAAGTATGAATTAGTCCTATTAAACTTCTCAATCTAGACATTTTTAAAAAAAATTTATTTCAAATCCATTGTACCTGTGTTTTAGGTGATATGCAAGTAACCTCACAAGAAGAATTATATACACGCATGGAACACTTAGTCAAGGTATTGCCTCCTTAGCTTCCTCTGGAGTGATCTCCTGAGAGTACAGCTCTGTAAAGAGAGCAGGCAGCCAGTACTGAGGTTCTCCTGCTGCCTGCGTATCCAGCCAGGCCATTCCTTCCTTCAGCAAGTGTTCCTATTCAAACAGAGCAGAAACTGTGAGTAAAACTTAACTAAATGGCTGAGAAGCCATTCACAGGCCTCATCCCACATTTATTGTAGTGTAATGGAGTGTGCAGAACTCAAAATTTTTACTCATCTTGAGCAGGAAAAGATACAGTTTGGACATCCAGTCAAATCTACCCTGCATGTTTATGCAGGACCTGAGCTAACAAAATTCAAGTTTTAACCAAGACTAGTGAAGCCACAGGAATATCTACAACTCCTGAGACTCCCCTGTCTTTAACCTATGTTTAAGTAGTACATACCCTGCCTCAGGTCTATCACCTCTGCATGCTATGATAACACATCCTCACCATAGTGTACGCAGCTGTGCTGCAGGAACAGCCACTCTACCCTGTCACTGAACTCCACTGTGCACAAGAGACCTTCATACGTACCAGTATTTGCTTTGCACGTTCCATCTCCCATTTAAGACTGGACCTGATCTCATTGACTGTTACATAGCCCTTTTTCTGGAATGAGAGAGAAAAATACTGTGTGCTTATAGTCAATATTTAAGTCCATAGTTCAGATGCACATGGACAATTTTGCCTACAGGTCTGATCTAATCATAGCACAAGTTCTAGATTCACATTCATGCTGGAATTTGCACTTTCTACACCATGCTTTCCCCGTTGTGGAAGTAATAAGACTCTTTCAGGGTGGTTGTACTTTACAATCGCTTGGATCAATACCTCTGCCAGCTGCAAGACGACTGTGTGATCCATGTTCAGTTCAGCTGGTACAGACTGGACCAGATATGTTCCACCAACAGGGATAATCCCAAAGCCATTTCCCAAGACCTTCAGTTTCTTGATTGCACGAAGGAGATCATCCCTGAAAAGCAAGGGTTAATACAAGGCTTTAAACTAAGAGAGCCTCTCTCAAACTGCATCCTCAATTCTGTAAATGAGAAGAAGCTATAAGCTATAGCAAGTGGCTACTTGCTGCAATTTCAGGTAATCAACAGCCAAGAATTTCTTTTAGTGTGCATATCTTTGCCCCTCTACAGAAGTGCAGATTTTCATTAGAGACATTTGTAGCATCTAAGCTGCAAGTGCTAAATTTAAGATTCAGCCCAACTTACTAATTATGGTGAGTTGTGTCCTAACATTGATTTCTGTAAGGGCATGTATTGGTCCCTTCCTTATAGCTCAGACCACAGCAGCTTCAGCAGACTGTGACAGTAAGAGAGCTGGATTTGCAGGGAACTAGTCCTCTCCAGCTCAAGACAACAGTTCTTCATGCTTTAGTGCTCACTCTTGCTTTTTGAAATATTTAAGTCATTAACTACAGAGCATGTGTAAGTGGCTCAATTGCTAGAATTTGGAGTCCAATTAACAGCAGCAACTTCAAGCCTAGTTGAGATCGGTCACCCTCTTTTCTTCCACAAATGCTACTTGATTCCACCCTCCTGTAATATCCAGACACTCACTGGCTTACTTCCTGAGCAAACTTCCCTCTTCCCTTCAGCACTTGTTGATGAAGTTCTTCTAGTGTTATCAGACCTAGGAGTTAACAAAAGGGGACAGGAAAACATTACTGCACAGAAAGAAAACTACTCCAGCACAAGTAGTAAAGGCTCCTTTGTGTGTTTACCACTGAATCACTCCTGCCTTACATTATACAAGTGGGTTCTTCGTTGTTCCCCGTTTCAAGCCTTGGATGAGATAAGCATCTAGTCACTTCTGTTCCTACAATTAACATGCAGCACTCTGGTGTTGCCTTCTTCCACAAACTTATCAGACAGAGTTTCAATTGGCTTTGCTGTAGCCCACTCTTGGTCTCCGATTGCCCTTTTGGAGCGAAGAACACCTAGTATATTTTCATTAGGCACTTACCACTAGTAATCATAGAATCATTAAGGTTGGAAAAGACCTCCAAGATCACCTGGTCCAACCATCCCCCTACCACCAATGTCACCCACTAAACCATGTCCCTAAGCGCCAGGTCCAACCTTTCTTGAACACCCCCAGGGACGGTGACTCCACCACCTCCCTGGGCAACCCATCCCAATGCCTAGCCACTCTTTCAGAGAAGAAATGTCTCCTAATTTCCAACCTCAACCTCCCCTAGCACAACTTGAGGCCATTCCCTCTAATGCTATCATTAGGTATCTGCGAGAAGAGGCTGACCCCCATCTCCCCACAACTTCCTTTCAGGTACTTGCAGAGAGCAGTAAGGTCTTCCTGAGCCGCCTCTTCTGCAGACTAAACAACCCCAGTTCCCACAGCCGCTCTTCATAAGACTTGTATCCAGGCCCTTCACCAGCTTCATAGCCCTTCTCTGGCCATGCTCCAGGGCCTCGATGTCCTTCTTGTAGTGAGGGGCCCAAAACTGAACACAGTACTCAGTACTCTGGTGCAGCCTCACAAGAGTCAAGTACAGGGGGACAATCACCTCCCTGGTCCTGATGGCTACACTATTCCTGATAGAAGCCAGGATGCTGTTGGCCTTCTTGGCCACCTGGGCACACTGCCGGATCATGTTCAAGCAAGCGTCAACCAGCACCCCCAGGTCCTTTTCCTCTGCACAGCTTTCAAGCCACTCTGCCTCAAGCCTGTAGCACTGCATGGGGTTGTTGTGGCCAAAGTGCAGGACCCAGCACTTAGACATTTTGAACCTCACCCCATCCTGTCCAGGTTCCTCTGCAGGGCCTCCCTCCCCTCCGACACATCGACACTAACTCTTCTGGATATTGCTGTGATCCTTTAGAGACAGTCTTACTGCCAGTCTCAAAGCAGTAACTTACTGGTTTTGTACTCCTTCCAGATTGTCATTTATCACTGTCTCCCTTCCCACCGTACCAGGAATTACGGTTTTGTTACCTAGGAAGGGCACAGTTGGTTGATTTCTGTAGAAATCAATGAAGCTAGGTGACTACCAGTGGCACAGTGATAAAATGTTGTAGAAACAAAACAAGGGTTTTCAGGGGTGCAAGGAAGACAGAACCATCAGCTCCATATTCTGTGAAATCTAGTAAAGAACACTATGCTGAGTGATGCAACTCATTTTCTACATGAACAAGGAATACTCCCATTCTCCTAGAAAACAGACACAGCGCGATCCTCACCTCCATTCCTGTGTTTCAGAGCCAGGCAAACTTCAATAATCTGCACACCCAATTCATAGTAAAAGTCTCCAACTCCCAGCATTTCTGACCAGAATCCTTTACCGGCTGTGAAGCGAGAAAGGGGAAAGTGATTGGACCACTGGCAAGAACATCTTCCTTAATAGTTACTGGTACGAAGCAGCCTGCTCACAAACCTCACTGTGAGGACTCAGATGCCTCAGTGAAGAGTCTCCATTTTGGTCATCTCCACCTCTTTTGCTACCCTTTAAAGTAAATAGCACCTACAGGCATATTACACCAATTCACAAACCCCAAGAATCAAAATACCATTAGCTTTCCTCAAGGACAACTTCCACCAGCTCCACTAAGAACTGTTTACAACAGAAGAACAGTAAAACAAATCTTTAGTCATTAACCCCTGGTGCCTGCTCCTCACATGCCAGAGGATCCACTCCAATTGTTGCACACATATCCTGGAACTGGACCCGGAACTCTGGGCTTTTACGAATCTCTTGCTTGTGTTTGCTGGCAAACTCCTCCAAGTTGGTTTTAAACATGTCCAGCTGCTTAGACATCTGGAAGAGAATTACAGAAAACTATTTCTGTCTTAACACTTATTTAACACATTTTTTGGTGATCACAGACCCCATAATGCACTAAGTGGACACAGTCCTAAAGCAGCAGTCAAGATTCAGACATGCTGCTCACCCTGTACAAATGGCACCAGTGGACTCAAATAGCAGGAAACAAGAAAAAAATGCTTGATACAATTCACATGTGTATGCTTTAACACTGAATATAAACCAATATCAAACAAGAGTGGAGAGAAGACAAGGCTATTCTGAACCCATAGTTGGGCTCAGAAGGACGGCAACAGATATTCTGTGCCGTGCATGGCACAGAAACAACCCCACAGAACGGAGATGTTTCAGAGGTGACGGGAAGGGAGGCAGAACCCAAAGCAGGACACAAAACGAAGCTCAGGTCTGAGGCTGGGCTCACCACCACAAGTCACGCCACGGCAGGGGGGATCTCCCACCTGGGCCAACTGGTCTTCGGCCAGGACCGTCCCTCGCTCCTTGTACTTTGCCTGCAGGAAGAAAACAGGGCGCTGGGGACGGCGCCGGGAAACGGGCGAACAAACCCCAGACCGGAGGAGGCGGCGCTCCTTAAGGACGCGTGCATCAGAAGGACCCACGGCCCCGGGCAAGCGAGGAAGTTACCAGAGGGCACCCTGCGCTCCCGCCAGGACCTCCCTCCGCGGACCGGCACCCCACACGCCCGTCCCGGCCGCGGGCCCCGCCGCCCCCTCACCTCCGCCAGCTTTTTCTTGGCGACGGCGCCCGCGCCCACGCCCCGCCGGTGCATCGCGGCCCCTCCGCCGGCCGCGCACCTGCCGACGTCACCTCCCCGCGACGCGCGGCGCCGGCGCAGGGCGGGGGCGGGGCCTGTACGGCTCCGCTTCGCGGAGGGGCCCGGGGGTGACAGGGGGCTCGGGCCCCGCGGGGCGGCGAGTGCCCCCGGGCTGGGGCAGAGCCTCTGCTTATGCGGCCGGGGTCCCGCTGCGGGAGGAGCCCGGGGGGTGGTCAGGCCCCCGGCGTGCGGGGAGCCCCTGTGAGGGCGTGCCCGCCCCGTGCAGGGGGGCGCTAGGAGGGGGGGGGCTCCTGAGGCCGGTGTTGTGCCGGGGCAGCCCTCGGGCAGGGCTTGTGCCTGCGCAGCCCGGGATGAACTTTATCCCGCCCCCCCGCCGTTTCCGGAATCTCCAGGCGGCGGCAGGCCCGGCCTGCCGACAAACTGCGCTCGGGCTCGTACCGCGTTACAGCTCCGGCAGCTGCAGGCCGAATTCACCGACCCGCACAATGCAACGCGTGTTGTGACCCTTATGAGCCTTGCTTGGAATGACGCCTTTTTTTAAAAAGTAATTTAGTAACATTTTATAGCCCATCCCCAAATGAAGTCTTAACTAAATCTTATTTCAGCTTCAGGCTAAAATCTTTATTTCTTACATTGGCAAAGTGGACAATATGCATAGAACAGAATGAACAGAGAATATCTTCCTCCGTAGTGAGTCCGTCGATAGAGCGGAGAGCTCCTTGAGATAGGGTCCTGTAGTTACACAGTCCTAATGAAGCAGAAGCGGGAGAGAAAAGCATAAATCCCTGTGGGACCACACTTAACCCATTTTAATTTGGTTTCTACGTGAAACAAAGCATAAGTTATTGGCTTCTTTACCCACCAGTCCCCTCTGATACTTTCGAAATCCATTCTGATAGCAGGACAGACGTCTCAAAGTTAGTGAGCATCTAATAGCAAGTATCTACAGCTTTTGAGAAAAAATCAGCAACTGGTTAGGAGATAAATGCTTTTTTTTATTATTATTTCCCCCTCTGCGGGAAAGGCTGCAGGATGAGCTCAAAAGTTAATTGTTTTCTCTGGCTTGCTTGCTTGCTGGCCACTTAGTTCACATTGTCTGACCAAGCTGCATGGAATTGGCTGTAGCACAGAGCTGCCTTTTATTTTCAGCCTATTTGTGGCCAGTTCATCCTTTTTCATTCTTGTCTAACTTTTGCCACTAGCATAAATAGCTCTTCTCTCTGTTTCTTTTTTTTTTTTTTTTTTTTTTTAAACAGATGGTGACTTTGTTTCTCTCAGCCTTCATTTTACTAGAGCCCCTAAGATGGGCTCTCCATTTCCTTGAGCCTTCTCAGGACCTTCCCCTGGACATTTTGCATCCCAATTTCTTGTTGTATTTCTTTCTGAATGTCTTTCATATTTGGGTATGTTGAGTAGAAAAAGAAAAGTATTTTCTGTAAGTGGTTAGATGAACATCTAATTTTCTCATAAAAATAGGGAAAAGAATTTACCAACCTGCCTTCTCTAGACAGTCATAACTTGAAATTTGTCCATCCCCCAGTTTATCATATCAGTGATTTGAAGATTCTCTTGCAGAGCCAAACTCTGGCCAAAGCTCTTAACTCTCCAATGAAATTCAGCTGAGCTACACCATGTGAGCACTCAACAGCTATCAAAAGATGAGCATCAAGAACCTTTGGGGCAAAAGCTTTGTACAGTGCTGGAATGGGATCTGAAGGGATGTTTTTAACAACAGGAACAGGTAGAACAACCACTCACGTTGGTCTGCAGAGGTCAATCGACATTAGCCATGTCAGAAACTCCTGGTTCAAAACATCTTTCAAATCTTCTGAACCTTCCAGAGAAGTAAAACTGCAAGAAATGTGCCATGCCATAAAGACAGAGGAAAGGAAAACATCCAAATGTGTATATAACAATCTTATCCCAATTGCATCGAGTTCACAGGTATATTTTATTTTCCTTGTCGTCTAATACCTTTGACTTAGTGCATTGCTTGTCATCTTGTCAATCCTACCAACTTTTCGCTTTTTCTTTCCCTGTTCTTGGGAAATGAGACTGTTCTGCAACATTATCAGTGACAGTGGGGAGGAACTGAGGGATGAGCTGATTTAAGGAAAGAAAGCCAGGAGGATTTCTTTCTCTCTTTCTGGGTTTCAGCTGAGCATGATTCAGATTAGATACCTCAGGCTCTTGTCTCAGTTCATCTTTCTTCTTTGTTCACCACTTCCTATCTCCACAGCCAAGAGGATTCATTTTCTTCTTCTCTTATTTTTCAGTACTGTGTAATTCTTAACTAAATTTATTTGTATATATATAAAAAACTTTTTAAATCTTAAAAGGGAGTCTTTCGTCCCTCTATATTCTGAAACAGCCACGTACAAATCTCTGCCTCCCAGCCTAGATCAAGGATTAGTTAACTAAAAAGATCTGAATCCATATGGCATTTTCTTCATTATCTTTTCCTCCAGGCACCACTTAGATTTTTGACAAGGTTAGTCATTTGCTCCTTAACAAAAGTCCCTCTGCTGCCTCCTGGGCAGTGCAGTAGAGCCATGGACTAGGAGAGACAGTTTGAAGGAAAGGACACTATGCTCTTAGTAACTGTTTTTCTGTTCTGTAAAATAGAAGTGCCAGTGAAGAAGAGTGAATAAACGTACATCTTGGTGGCTGGGGGGTGTTCCCCTAAGCATAGCGAAACAACAACACAACAACAAAAAAACAACAGAACCTATTTTTGACATGATGAGATCCTGCTACAGAACACTGCTTTGATCTTGGTCAGTCTGGGATATCTAGCACTGAATATGTCTGTCAGGCTTAGGAGATGAGAAGGAACAGTCCTGTACCACCCCCCGCCCCTCCCATGCCCCATGTCCTCTCTTAAACGCAGCAGGCATCAAAACAAAGGCAGAGTGAAGCAGCATCTATGCCCCAAGCTCACAAAGGGAAGCCTTTGTTTCTGAGAAGGACCTTTTCACCCCACAAATTGTGTTTTTTATTTGCAATTAAGGAGATTAGGGGAAACACTGCATTTTTTTTAAATATTATTATTAAATGAGGCTAATCAAGCTGATTAATCTCTAGCACCAAAGGTGTGTGTGTCATTCTCCCTCTCCTTCCCTCCCCCCCAATCCTATGTAAGAACAGGTTAGAAAAATATCTGTCAGGAGTAGTTTAGAGCAAGCTGATCCTGCCTTGTAGGAGAGGTCAGACTAAATGACCTTTTGAGATCCCACAAAGCCCTTGTTTCTTTGATTCTGCATTTTCAGTATGAATAGCAATTCTCAATGTCTGATTTTCTGGGTGCTTGGCCTTAACACCTCTGTGAACCATAACAGTGCTCATTTCCCCCACCCCTGGGTCATCCCCTGCACCTTTGTTTCTAAAGCAGTTTTCATGCAAAGGCTGTAAAAGACAACAAATGCCCCCAGACTCTTGTTCTGGGTGACTGTCCATGACTCCCTGTAAGTTAGAGGTTTCATTCTCTTATCAAGAGACACTAGAATTGTGCCCGAAGGATGTGAGCTATGTGCAGTAAGTGCCTGTTTTCCTTCCTGACACAATTTTGGGACTAATCAGCAACAACCTGTTCGGTTTTGTAAAATCCCCTTCATGTTAAAGAAAGGAAATGTTTCCCTCATTTGTTGGCTTTTTTTTTTTTTTAAATAGAAAGTGCCCAAGAACAGATTTTTGTTTGGACTCAAGTGTCTAACCTTCTTTTTGAACATTTGCGACATGAAGTAAGATTGGGGGGCGGTGAAACACGCTACTGACAGGCCGTGGATATGCTGACACAGCACAAAGCTGTGCAACACAGAGATGGCACTCTCAGCCAGATGGCTTGGGAAATGAAGGTACTAGCTGGAACAAGAGAGAGCACCATATGGACTAAGTTACCTTCCTGAGAGGTACCTTTTAAGAACTAGATTGCATCGCCATCATTCCTGTAACCAGTGTAGATACGTCTGAATAAAACTGCAAGTGTCTCCAATGACATAGGTCAAAAACAAACTGGGGAATTCCTTGAGTCACTCGGGCATCTCTCCTGCATAATTTCACGTTTAGATCTCATGCTTTTCATAGTAAGAGTTTGTAGCAATGATACAATGGAATAACTGTTTTGTTTATTTTTGCCCTGTGGGACGATTTGATCAAATCAAAAAAGTTTTGCAGGAATGTATCAGTTTCATCCCAATTTTCACTGGAAAGTTTTCTTTTGTTAGGGTTTTGAATAGAATGGAATGGTTTTATTAGGTCAAAGCACTTCAGTTTAACTTCTCCATTACTGTAGTGTTAGTATGTTGCAGGAATGGATGTGCTTCAGCCCTGCCAAAAGACAGCACTTTGACTTTTTTAAAGTGCTGGGCTTTGATGAGGCTGTTCTGATACTTCCAAAGGAAAAAAACAAAAACAAAAAAAACCCTCAATCTTTTCTATTTTTGAAGTATGTATTTTGTGAGAAATTGTAAAGTTTTAGAAGCTTTTTTGTATTTTTTTGTCACTCATGAGACAATTGCAAAATATGGAATTCCCTTTTGAAACAGAAGTTGTTTTGTTTTCCTGTGCTGACAGTGTTATCACCAATTCCTGCCCTAAAACATCCCTTCAAAAATTGAACACTTGGGGACCTCATCCCTCCCTTGGGGACCAGACTTCGTCCTTATTTCCTATTCTGCCAATCTCACCTCTGATTTTTCTTGTTTTTTAGAAGCCAAGCAAAGAAGTCTTTGGCTTCATGGTTGCGCAGGTCCAAGCTTTGGCCATTCACAGCTGATACTTGTGGCTCAGCTTCTCTCTTGTATGTCTCAATGACGTTGCTGAAAAGGCAAAAATGGGAAGAAAGACATCGGCTTGAGATGCCACAAGAGGGTGCTGAAATGCTGCTTTTCCACAAAACCCAACTCCTTCCCACTCCATCTACCAAGCATACACAGAAGAAGACAGTGTTGGATAGAGAGAAGGATAGTTGTGCTGTGTGCCGACAGACAAAACACGCTTCAAGGACTTAGGAAAAAAAAAAAAAAAAGGAAAAGAAAGTCCCCTGAGAATCACTGCTGCAGTCCAAGGAAAATATCCTCAGCTCTACAGTATTCTGTAGCCATCAGTTGCCTGACAACAGCTGTCAGTTCAAATCATGGGAGCATTGAAAGTCTATGTACTTACTCGCTTTTCTTCTCTCGCCTGGCTAGCAACCATTCCACAAAGTTCTTCTTCAGCATGTTATCCATTGTGCGGCTGTAATCACTTGCCAGGGTGGCCTCAGAGTAGCGTTTTTGCACTGGTCTGGCACTGGGAGTCCTTCTACTTATGCTACAGTAAGAGTACAGAGAGTGATTCTTGCTCAGACAAGAAGCAAACACTATGCAGAATTTTGCTTGGGTTGCATGGGATTGCTCATGCATCCCCTAAGGTCAGCAAAGTTTTGTGATCACTTTTAATTCTTTTTTAGCACAGGTGATTGTTCCTGCATTGTAAAGTGAAGAGTTAACTAGAGAAGGAGCTAGCAATCTCCTCATCCATTTTTCTGGCTGCTAACACATTTGCAGCTCACATTTGACTTCTCAGGAGGAGATGAACTTGGGATATTTGCTGACGTCAGGAGTCAGAGTAGCTTTCCTGCCATAGCCTGATGGATATAGACTTTGACTAAGTGCTAAGACACTGAGTATACACAGATTCCCTTCTCTAGTGAGCTGCACACATAGGGCCAAGGGAACCTCTTCCTGTGTCCTCAAGAGCCTGAGGGGTGGACAGCAGGAGACAAGGTCCAGAACTTGAAGCCAGTGCTGGTCTGACAGTGTAGACGTACTTGGTGGCTAGCTAAGTTAGCAAAGGATATCAAGGCTGATCTTTTTTTAGTGTTATTATCTGGAATTGCAGCAACTCTTGCTGCTCTAATAGGGTTTCTTTTAGATCTTCTCATGTGGTAGTTGGAAGTTTTGTGGCAGAAATCAGAGGAAGAGATGGAAAGTCTTTATGTACCTGCTTTATATAACTGGTCATATTTTCAGAAGCTTTGAAATATCAAATGCCCCCTAGCCTTATTCATGGGAGACAATTACATTTTGTTTCTAGTTCCCAGCCAACCTTCACTTCCTGGTTGCCTTCCAGCTTGTTACTCCCAACCTGGCGCAATGTAGTTTTTAGGGAAAACTTGGGAGTTCTTGGCTCTGGTTCAAAGGCTTTAATTTGAGACCTCTCTTATCATTTGCTCATCTCTGTATGCTTTGCTGTCTTTCTATTATCCAAGAGCTACCTCAGGACTCATGTTCTCACCTATTTACCAAGATGCCAAGGGAAATAGTCTACTTGCCTCCAGTAGGAAGCTGGAAAAGGCTCAAAATACATTGTGGGTTTTCCAAAACACTTACCCTGAGACGTTCTCTTCCATCAAAACAAAGCTCAAAGAAGCAAAAAGCAGAGAAAGAACTTTCAAAGACATCATTTTCTTGGCTGATTTCTCTGTTCAAAAGCAGAGGGCAATCCAGATGCTTGGCCCCTGGGATACATAAGTGACATGACAGTGAACCCAAGGAGATGGGCAATGGTTAGGCATGTGCCTGCACTTGTAAACATGTTTCTTTCCTTGTCCTTGTGCTTGGAACAGCCTTCTCCAACCTACAAAGCTCTCCTTTGCCATTCACAGTCAAGTTACTCTTTCAATAACAATGCTCTTTCACCACAGTGGTGTCTATTAACATCTGTTCCCTATAGTTTTATTGCAGCCATCAAATTAATTGTGATTTGCCCATTTGTGGAGGCGAGGACATTGTATTGTTCCACATTTACAAGCTGGCCCTGTGGGTACCTCATTGTGCTTTAAGGGTCAATTCAATCTTAAGTATGTGAATGAGAATGCACGTTGGATCAGGCAATTCAAGAGCAAACAGGAGTTACATCATATCCTGCTTATCCCATACTGCAGTTCTGCAGGATTTAGCAGCCTGATCTAATTCCTGGGAAACTTTCTGTAGGGATGGATAATGCCTTATGTCGTGACTGGTGCCAGAGTCAGTGAATATCTGTTATGAAAAATATCTCAGGATAGTGATGGGATCAAATTCCAAGATTTATTAGTTTCAAGCTGTTCCTAGTCCTCATGTCCACAGTTCAGCTCAGTAGACCTTGGACATTTGAGCTCTTAATAACTATTCCAGCTCTGCAAACTCTGTACAAAAATGGTTTTGATCAAGGCTCATGGATGTATTTTATTGTCTCTCACCTCACTCTTTGTTATCAATATTTCTGGAATCTGCGTTGCACTGGAGAACTACTGTTAACAGGAATAATATAGTAACAAAAAGAAGTCTAGATCAGGACTTAGGTATCCCATCCTTCAAAAATTCATTCATACATTAGTGAAACTTTACTCATAAGTAGCAATTTGCATTCTTACAACTGCCCAATTATTATTTTGGAGAAAACAAGAATTTGTAAGTTTGGATGTTGTTCATAACTGAGGCTTTTTTGTTTGTTTGTTTGTTTCTGGAAAACTGTGACTTTTTTACAAATGTTTTGGCCTATATGTAGGCTGAATATTAAATGTGTTACATTATCTCAGAGATATCAAATTGAGAGGAATACTTTTAAAAGCAAAGGTGTTATATATTGAACAGTGACAAAACCCCTGAAATATTTACAGCTAAAGCCGGAAGAGGCAAATAGTTACAGAGTGTATTAATAGGAAAAGTAGGTTTCGTTATACAAAAAGCCAAAGAGTATTTTAAATGACAGTTGAGAAAAGTGTCATGATTAAACAAGTTTTCCCTCTTATTTGCTATTCATTACATATATCACTGTAGTTATGATGATGAATCTGAAAATAGCTAAGTCATTCAAGAATATTGTTCTGCTTAAGATAATTATTTATGAAAATAGGAGAGGACATATATTGTACCCTTAATTTTAAGAAAGGGTAGCACTTATTCTCTGCAGAATTTATCTAAGCAGCAAGGAAAAACAGTCTGCATTTTTGGAGATTGTAGAGAAACCATTCCTGAATTAATACAAGACCCCTTTGCCTGTATAATACTCAAATAAAGCTCAGTTAGTCCCGCCTGGAGTGTCGTTTACTGCTGTCATTACACTGTTTTGATTTTACAATTTGACTCCTTCACAAAAGGAAGAGTAGTATCTACTTGTGGGATCTTTACTACATGAAGGTCTTCAAATCCCTTGTGCAATACCGTCTGCTTTGGAAGAAGAGTTATCCCTGTTTTATTCATAGCTAAAAGGACACAAAAAGCAGCCAAGAACCAATTTCTCATCATTTCCCTGTGTAGAATATGTTTAAAGGGGCAGATCCCAGCCTGAGACTTGCCATGTACTGAATCCTCCTCTGAAATAACGGTCTTTCCCGTTACAACACGATGTGTACTGCTATAGTTCTTTTCCACCAAACCTATCAAGAAAATTGCTAGTCTTACACCACTTCAGGAAAAACTCAGCCGAAGGTACAGCTTGTTCCTACTCTGCTATAGATACTGTCTGACACTGTCAAGCACTGCTCACTCATCTTAGGAAAAAGAATAAAAAAAATATAGACTGATATAGAGCTTCTTACCTTTCTACTCCACTGAGGCTGCTCAGAAGATTTCAACCAGTTCTAGTGCTCAGAGGAGATCCTTCAGAGCCTTTATAAACATTAGCAGTGTGGGACCAAACCCACTTCCATGAGGTAAACAGGAAATCAAGCACCTACTCAAAGTAGCTCAAGCCCACTTAGATCTGCTTCATTAGGTCCATTGACCTGCAGAGCAGGAAAATAACCTTTAAAAATATGTTTACATTAATGGTAATTACACATTAGTATATCGCAAAATCAAGAATGAATGTGTATTGTGGACATAATGCATATGGTATTGATCTAAACCTTAATTCCACATAACACCTCCTTCCCCAGCAAAAGTTTTATTAATATCCATCTCTTCTTTTGAGAAGCACGAGAATCATCTTAGAGAGATCCAGTTTGCTGCTTCTCTCTCTTAAAATTCAAATAAATTTGCTAAAACCACGAGCTTCGATTGTTATTTTTGTCATCATCAGCATTGAGTCTGACTGTGGTCTGCAACCTCCTTGTGCAAACCTAGATACTGAAAGCAGTATCTATCCCCTAAAAGTTGCAATCTAAGAGGACAAAATTTGGGATGGATAGCAGCAGACAGGAAACTATTAGGAAATAGTGAGGCAGCATTGGTTAACGAGATGAATGGTGGTGGCACAGCAGCAGCTTATATGGGATCAAGGATGGCAGCTAAGTTAGCCTGAAGCACAGCAACTATTTTGACTCCTGTCCTGAACAAGTGCTTTATTATGGCTCTGTAGATGCTGGAGGTATGTGTCAGTAAGGTAACTACTTCATCTTGCCCTTGTACAGCTGGATTTAGGAGAGCAGATGTACCCCTGATGTTAATTATACCATTAAAGTGTAAGGGGTTAAACCCCACCCCCACCAGTTCTGCTGTGATTGTGTGCCTGGTAAGATGTTCTCTGTGGTGTCTGACCTGCCCTACCCAACCCAAGTCCTATCTGGTAGGAGAACTGGGCCTACTGCATTTTAGTATGTGAGTTGTGGTCAGGGGCTGCTCCACGGGTGTCCCAGCTGCTCCAGGATCCTTGTTGCACCCAGGTTTAATCTGTTGAAGGAACAGAGAAGGATTATCTTTGTGCTATTTTAACGCACAAGCTAAGCTCTATTTGCATCTTTTCTGAAGCAGTGCCTGTGGCTGGTTGTGCTGACTTGTAAAACATAGTCCTGCCTGTAGCTTAGTTCCCCTAAGCTGCCTGAACTTTTACAGGAGGTTATCCAAGTTACAACCTTCCCCTCAGGTCTGCCAGCACTTGTTTATGGAGTTCAGCTGAGCTGCTTGGAGCAGTAACCCTACACACCTGGATATAGGAGGGATATGTGTGCCTATTCTCCTGGGCTTGGGCTGGCTTAGCTACATCATGGATTTGTGCATGAAAGAAGTAGACTTTCTTGTTGGGCTGCACAAGAAGCAGACCTTAGTGGAAATGCAGTAATAACGGCAAAATTGAAGTATATCAATGATTTCAGTGTGGGAAAGGGTTTCACCGTGCTAGCACAGTGTCCATGATGTAGCTTGTCCTGAACAAATGCAGAAATCCAGCATGATTAAAGTACATGTCTCTGTGTAAAGCTTCCTACTTTGAAATTCCTTCCTGAAACATACTTTTTCTGCCCTTTTTTTTTTTTTTTTTTTTAATTGAATAGAATCATAGAATATCCTGAGTTGGAAGGGATCCATGAGGATCATGGAGTCCAGTTCCTAGGTCCTCAAAAGACCACCCAAAAAATCAGAGTGTGTATCTGAGAGCATTGTCCAAACACTTCTTGAATTTTGTCAGGCTCGGTGTTGTGACAGCTTCCCTGGGGAAAAACTGAGAAATGTTGTTGAGAAATGCTGCTGTGACACACTATCAGGCATAGGTTTGCTTCAACCACCACCTGTCTTCCTACACCAGAAGTGCATAGAGTGCAGAATGAGCATGCATCCAGCTTACTGCAGCCCTCCTTGGCAGAGCAAAACTCTTGCTACTCTGTAGTTACACAACTCCCTGGCATAACCAGCCTCTTGGGCAAAAAGTCTTGCATCTCTATTACATTAAGATAAAGGATCAGAAGGATATTTTTAGGGTAGATGGAGATTTCAGTGCTATTAGGGAGTAATTATTACTTTCACAGGAACTACTTAACATTTGGTTTAATCCTTTAACTATTAGTACACACACATGCCAGAGTGTTCAAAAGCTTTTCACCCATGCAAAAGCGTCATGCCTACTGTACTAAATGATGCACTGTAATAGTTAAAAGTAACCAATTCACACTCCTATCACAGTTGTTAATCAATAAAGTGGAGTAGTTTAACCTGACATCTTTATTATGTGTATTCTAGGTACTTCACTCCTAGCCAACTTGGATATCTTGTTTCTCCAAAGTATAACCTATTTGTTTTCCTCTCATTAACTGCCTCTGTATGATGTGAAGTTAATAGAGTGAAATAAATATCCAGCAACATTAAATGTTGACCCACTGTTCACAGTTATGGTTATTTCAGGGCATCTGCTCATGATCTAGTTTGGACAGCAGCATCACTCTAAAGTTTCTCACAATCTTTCAGACAATAAATAAATCAAAACCAACCCAAACAAACAAACAAAAACCAGGTACACAGATTCCTAAAGACAGACAGATACTATCTGCATTTCATTCCATCAGTGTGATATCCACTGATCAATGTGTAAAAGGATGAACATTTGCCTGCCAGTTCAGCTCTGAAAAGTGCAGGGGTAAGGACTGAACTGCGGGCATAGAAAAGGGCCATGTGCCCACATTTGCTTTTTTTCCAGTGTAACAGAGGGTCTAATTAAAGATGCAAACCTTGCTCCTCTCTAGCCTTAGCCCATCACAGCTATGATATGAGATAGCAATGCTATCCATAGCATTATCTGTGATCTGCTACATTCTCTAATAACAAGTTGTTTCATGAGCTTCAGCTGGATCCTGGCTTGGGACAAAGGGCACTTCAGATTAGGTTTCATCCAGCTGGGGCAGTTGTCTCCCTGCACATTAAGCAAGAGAGCTGGTGCTGCCCCATTTCACCATATTCTGCTGCAGAGCACTTAGTGAGTGTGACTTAGTGAGACAGAGTTCTCCTCTTGTCTGTGGCAGACCTGGCTTGAAAAGTTGTTTCAGGAGTTTGGGAGTGTTGGGAAGGTCACAGCTGTGCTCCTGAAACAGTCCTGCTCTGCTTTGAGACACTGGAACATCTCAAGGGCAACTTTGATTACAAAGCATTTCAAATATTAGATGTCCCCATAATCATGGAAAATAGGTCTTGAAGTGACCTTAACAGGTCATCCATTCACTCCCCTGCTGCCAGACGGGGTCAACTCTGTTTAAACCATTCTGAATGGATGAGAGTCTGATCTGTTCCCCCAAATTTTCAGAAATGGAAATACTGTGAACTTCCCAATAAATTTCTTGCAGTATTTAGCTGTAACCTCACCTTCAATGGCACAATTTACACCTCTGTCTTTTCCCAGTGGATATGATGAGTAAGGTTTTCCCTTTCCCTCTGGAGTAGTGCTGTCTAGTTGCTGTCTTGTGTGGCACCAGTTAGGGGATCTCTTCTGATAGAGAAGGATTTCAGGTGTTGCAGGTGACATGTGAAAATAAGACTTTCTGCTCCATTTTGTTTGCAAACGTTAGGCTGATCTGAGATTCCTGGCTGTATCCACCTATGATTGATCAGTATTAACATCTGCTCTACTCCTCAAATCACAGGGAGAGAAAGGAAGAGAGGATTTTTAGTTGTTGTTTTTCCTCCACCCTCATCCTCTCACTGAAATCACAGACATTGGAACAGCTTTCAAACTCTGGTCCTCGTTCAGGACTGTTTCTGTTCTTAACTTACCTTAGCTGCTGTCAAAGGCACAGAGGCTTGAGGCTTTTTTGGGGGGCTCATTTCTCTCCCTAAGATACCAGCTATGTTGTGCAGGGATGTAACTTCTACATGCTTTGTTTTTGCTCATCCTAATCCACCTTGGCAGACCACAAGGTCCTGAATATCAGCTTCTTTGTTCCAAGCCCTGATCCCACAGCACAGATCCATCTTTCCCCTCTCTCCTCCAAGGACTGCTTGGGCTCTCACTGCCTGCTCATAGCCTTGGCCAACATACATGGATCCTTTATATCAGAAGTAGCAAAGACTTCTGCCCTATCCCAGGTGCCAGAATTCTGTCAGGAGACTCAGGTTTACCAAAATGCACCAAAGGCAGCTTCAGCTCTAGCTGAAGGCAGAGAGCATTTGTCTGGTTCCTCATCTCGTCCCTGGTGCTTAAACCTATCCAACATTCTCATTTAGCTGCATATGGGACATGAGTGATGTTCTGGCTAGAGTTACAGTGGATCTTTCAAGCAATGAGCATCATTTCATCCTCTCTTCTGGGTTCAAACCTGCCTTCCCTTCCTGGGCTTGCAGGAATAGATTTTTTTTTTAAATTATTATTTATTTTTTTCACAATAGCAAAATACCAGATACGTTTTTAAATGCCAGTACTCCCTTTTAACTGAAAAACAAACAAGCAAACAAAAAACTAGGGCCTTTTAAAGCTTTTTGTGTATTCTTGATTAATTCAGCTCACTGGCGTGGCTGTCTCTGGTCCTTCATGACTGCTTTTTATTTTTTATTTTTTTAAAACAACAACCCCAAAACAACCAACCAACCAAACCAAACCAACACCAACCAAACAAACAAAAACACCCAAAACTGGGAACCACAAAATATAGGAACTATGGACTTCTACATGTCCCACTCTCCATCTATTTCTGTTTTTCTTGAATGCTTAATTTACACACCAGGAACAGGGAGCTACAGCACAGTAACTAGTGTAGCAAAAAGCCCATGTAACATCAGTGCATGACAGATTTATTTGGACCACAAAGATGTCGCTAGAGAAAAATCCAAAGACTGCTCCTTTTACCACTGTGCAGCTGTGCACTGTCATTGCTTCAAATATGTGGAGAGGTGATCTGCACTTGCTATAGCATCAAAACTTACATGTCTTGACCTTTTAGTTCTTTACCTTGTGGCAGCTATTTTAACATTAAACATATTTTACTCCATCTTTAAGCAAAGACAGAGCCAGAACTAAATGGCTGGAGAGACTAGAGCAGTGGAGCTGCAGGAAAGGAGAAGAAATAATCAGTCCTGATAAATCCCAAGTACATACCAGCAGGACAAGAAATTAGACAACACAGTCAATGGCAAGGCACCTGCCCAAGTGGCTGGTTCACTAGCATGAAATTATTTCCATCTTGTGCCTTTGATACTCTCCTAACATCACCTTTCCAGCAGCCCAGCGGTACTGGTGCCCCGGCACAGGCGGTGGTGTATGGTTCAAGGTTTAGATTGTGAAATGACCTATACTTGTGACCCACAACAGAAACTGTTGCTGCAGAGTTACCCACCTCCCGGGATAAACTTGTTTTGGGTTTGAGGAATTACACAAAAATGAAGTGGTATTAGTGGCTGAGCCTTTCATTGCCTCCTGGACTTCAGGGACTTTCAGAAAGTGAAAGGGTGAAGAGCAGTGAGTGCTGCAGTGCCCTCCTTTCTTCAGGGGATTTAAATGGTGACTTGAAATTAAAGGACCCCCAAATTTGTACTCACGTAGCATAAATCTGATATAAATGTATTTCTTTCAGACTGGAGGAAATTTGATACAAATGCCTACCGTTACCAAGAGGAAAATGTTTAATCTGTGCTTTATAAATGCTGTGAATGTTTGGAGGGGGGTTCAAAAGATCAGCTCCTTCTTGAAACAAGGTCAGGGGGAGTTCAGCAACGGCAGGATTCATCCCCCACAATGCTTTCTGAACTACGTGAGTTTTGTTTATCATTATACCAAGACAAAAACTTTCCTCCACCTTTCTATCCATCAGTAGGAGAAATGTCTGCTCCAGCTATCTGTCCAGCTGCTCACAGTGATTTTGAGGAAGAAAAAAACAAATTGACATGTTAGAGAGATCTGCTATAAAGAAGTGGTGGTATATTCAAAAGTAAAATTAAGGACGGAAATGAAAAATTAAAGGGATTCTTTGAACAGAAAAATTTCAGGGTTCATTCCAATAAGCGTTTTATTTTCCTTGCATTTAGAGTTTACTACTTAGCCAAAAAAAGGACTGCAAAATCAAAACTGAAGCAAATCGGTTCCGTTGTGGAGAAAAAATACCTATGCAAAGCAAGTTTGTTTTGTTTAAGTTTGAACACTTCTCTGAATATTTGCAAGACACAATGGAGAATTTAGGTTGCTGAGAGAGATGAGCACCTTGCCCTGAAGTGAACACAGAAGTAGCTAACAAACAGACGTAGAGAGGAGAAGAAAATAGCTATTTTGTTGTGGTTTTCTTTTTTTGTTTTAAAGGGACTCCATCTTTTAGTACCAGAACAAAAGGATTTTTCAGAATGTGAGTTGATTTTTTGGAGCCTGAGTTTATTGCAGCATTTACTTTGTTTTTAACTGAAGCAGTAAAATGTTTAGGGAATATCCAGATCTTCAAACAAGTTGCAGGCTTAACCTATTGCATCTTCAGCACTGTTTCTTTTGAACCTCCCATCTGAATAGCCCTTCCAGAGAGGAGAGGGTGTTTCCCATTGCTCAGCACCTTGCTTGGGGCTGAGGACACTCTTCTGCTCCTGAGCTTTAGCAAAACAACATTTGAATGTCAAGATTGTGTTTCAAATGCACAGAAAATCAGGAGATTATTAATAATCTACTTCAAACCTTAATTTTGTTTTAAATTAAACTAATAGTTTCATAGTAAGTTTGATTCTTATCTAATTTGTCCACTCAAGTTTTAATCAACTGGATCAACTAGATCTTCTTAGATATGAGCTGCTTTTTCCAGTGAAGAATGTTTCCACATAACAAAAACTCAACAGAAGTTGGTTTAAACTGTGATTCCACTTAAGTAAAAGGAAATATTTCCAACTGTAACCCTCACACTTATTCTGTTGAATTCTCACATACATTTTATGGACAGGCTTGCTCTATATTCAGATTATTTCTGTTAGCTGAGGTTTGTTTGAACTAGATTCTATGAAAATAAATTATTTTTTTCCCCTCTGTGACCTATGTGTTTTACTAAAAACTTTCAACCCATAAATATTTCATAGTAACTAATACATACATTCAAACTTTTGAAAATGAAGATTTTTTGAAGTTTCCAGGGTTTCCAAGTATATCTTTAATGTTGTCCAAATTAAACATTAGTGATATCACCAGAGATTAAAAACAAAACCAAACCAAACAAAACAACAAAATAACAACAACATTTTTTAAAACCAAATAACTGGCAGAAAAAATAACAATATATTCCATTCTATTTTACCACTAATCTGTCATAAAGATTATTTCTATTTTAAATATTTTATGCCTCAGATCAACAACAATACCTCACCAGACTGCAGTAATTATACCCTTGCATTTGAAACCTACATTTCACTGAAATCTTAGATGTATTTTTTACCACCCAGTTTTAACCTTGTACCTTAAAAAACAAAAAAACAAAACTCCAAAGTGGCAACAGTGATTATTTGGACTTACAGATAAATTGTAAAAACTGATTAAGAACATTTCTGCATGACTCAAAGATTTAAATCTTAAAGCAAACAACAAGAAAGCAAAACCAAAAAAATACCCCAAATCCAACAGCTTTTGCCCAAATTAGAATTTATTTATAAAATCATAAGCAGCATTATGTTGATACTGAGTGTGGCTATACAAATTTGAAAATGCTTGTAAACTTGCACAAAGGAATCAAGTACTCTGAGTGATTTTTACTACTGCAAGAAAATCCTGGGGGAGGAAAAAGGCCACACATGCTTTTAGAAGTGACTGTGCCTGGGTGAAAACTTTCTCAGCTCTTCCCTAGCTTCAGATATCCCACTGGATTTTTGGTGCAGTTCCTGGTAGCATTTAAATCTGCAAGAGAAGAAAGGTTTCCCTTTGGAGATGATTTTGCAGAGCTTGTTTTGCCCTATCTCAGCTGGGGCAGGGGTGAATGGAGTTTGGGTTGGAGGGCAGCCTTCTCCCTCATCTCCTGCCCAGGGATGAATGCAGCTCTATTACCCCCAAGCAGATCAATGATTTAGTCTCTGCTGTTTGCATTCTCTAAATACCTTGCATCTGGAATGCTCTACTAAGGGGAAGGAGTTTGACTGATAGCCTTCTTTTTTCAAATCTAAATTGAAGACTTCCTTCTTTGTTTGGATTTTTTTTTAAAGTTGGTTTCTTTCATTTCATTATTTGAAAGGATTATGTTACATGGGGAAAGTTGTCTGTAAACCAGTAAAAGCAAAAACAAAAGTATTCTGGTCAAGATTAGAAATAGATCTGAAGCAGATAGTGGATCATTTATTTTAGCTGTATTTGTGTGTGATGTAACTGTGGAAGAAAGTGAATATTCCAGTTTTCAGTCAGGCATGGCTTGAAGTGCAGTTTCCAAGTTGCATGAAATTTACTTCCAAATTTCATTTCTTTATTCTTTTCACCTATGAATTTTGAGCATGGATTATTCATTGGTAGCTTCAGAAGCATGCACACGGACACAGCAGTTCTTCTACAAAAACTCCTCTGGCGAGTTTGGTTTGGTACTTCCAGGAGAGCCAAGTAATGCAGCTGGAAGTATGGGAACCAAATTTCCCCTGGTGAGCAGCATCTACGTGTTTTTAAAGCAAAAACCCCGGTATAGTAGAATGGATCAGATACAGAAGGGAAAGCTAAGGACTCATTGCTTTAAATTACTATTTCCCAGTTTTGTTATTATTCATTTTATTGAGTTTCCTAAGTGGCTGTAGCACAGAGCACATAGAAATGTCCTTGGGTATGTGCATCTATTTTTTAAGGTTTACACGGCAACTGATTCTTGAATAATACCAAATTTATTTACTAACAAATTCTCCACGTGGCTCTTCCCCAGCACTGCCGTGGCTGGCATAAAAATAGTAATAATAAAAAGAAATGTTTAGAAATATAAAGCAGCACAGCACATCTGTGTAGTACTGAGAGAACAACCAAAGAACCCAGGCGTACTGCTAGTGCCGGTCCCCCCCCCCCCCCCCCCCGGGGCCTGGCCCCTCCGCGCGGCCACCCCGAAAGGCGGCGGGGGCAGGCGCGGGCGCGGTGCCCGCGCAGAAGGCGCGGAGCTGCCCGAGATAAGCGCGCCCGGAAAGCCCTGAGCCGAGCGTTTCTACCGATACCCCAAAAACTCGTGCGTTCGGAAATCATTTTTCTGTGTTTGTTGTTTCTTTATCGGGGGGACGGGGAGAGCGGGACCTTCGGTCCGGCGGGCAAGGCAGGCAGGAGCGCGTCCTGCTCGGGAGCGTTGCGTTTAATTGCAGGCGTGGAGGGGCCGGCCCGTGCCTCTACTTGCAGCGCCGCAGGAGGGAGGCACCCTCCCCGCCCGGCAGCATCCCGGGCAGAGCCCCCGGTGCACCGGGGTCCCCCGCCCGCCCCGTCGGGGGAGGCAGGAAGGCGGCCGGGTGGGTGAATGGGGGAGGGGGGCGCGCTGCTATTTTCAACCCGTCTCGAACCTAAATATAAAAGTATCCAGAAAAAGCAGGCGGGGAGGGAAAGAGGCAGGGTCTCGGGAGGGGGGTGTGTGCTCCACATAGGTCACTTGGCCGACAGGGCGCGCTCCCCTCCCGGCCCGGCCTCGTCCCCGTCGGGGATCGGACCTTCTCCATCGTGGGGCCCTTTTGTGCCGGGAGGAGCCGCCCCCGAAGGCTTCCGCAGGGCTGCACATGAAGGGCTTAAAACAATACCGTGGACAATAGCCCCCCCGGGGGGCTCCCCTGTTCACCCGGCCGCGCCGGGCCGCCCCCGGGGGGCGGGAGGGCCATTCTTCCACAACCCCACTCCCCTGGCGCCAGGGGACCGCCCGGCCCCTTTGATGCCGAAGTTTTTTACACCCAGAAAAATCCCATTGAGGCACCGGAGAAGGCGTGGGGGAGGGTCGCGGTGGGGGAGGGGGACTGTAGCAGATGGTAAAGTGCCTCCGACGGGACGGGCGGAGTTGGGGGGGGGAAAGGGGTGGATGCGCTCCTCATTCCTAAGGGTGCGTGTGCGTGGAGGTAAATAGCGTAGTATTTAAATTAAAATAAATAATTAAGTGGTGGCTGCCCCCTCCCCCCTCGGCCCCTCCCCCCGGGGGCCGGGCCCTCCCGCATCACCACGTGGCTTCCTCCAGCAAACATTTTCACTCATTTTCCAGGTCGGTTTTATTTAGAGGCGGTGCCCGGCTGCCGAGAGGCGTCCGGTGACACTCTAGTGCCACTCCACCGACTTGGGGGCCCCCAGAGCCGGCGCCACCGCCTCCCTGCCCTCCGCCACCGCCCGCCGGAGCCGCCCGCCCGCCCCGCCGCCCCCTTCCCTGGGATCCCCCCAACAGTCGCCGCACCCCTCTCCAAAGACAAATCCGTCAATCCAACAAATCAAGCCAAACAAACAAAACCAAACAAAATAAAAAAGGAGGGGGCTTAAAAAAAAATCACCGAGCCCCCGCCCCTGTTGTGGGGTGGCAGAGCGCGGCCGGAGTCCGACGGTGCGGACGCACGGTGGAGCCCCCCCGGCAGCCGCGCTCCGAGTCCCGGCGCGCCGCCGCCCGCCCGCCGCCCCCCGCCGCCGCCCCGCCGGCAGCCACCATGAACAAGCTGTACATCGGGAACCTAAACGAGAACGTGACTCCGGCCGACTTGGAGAAAGTCTTCAACGACCACAAAATTTCCTTCAGCGGGCAGTTCCTGGTCAAGTCCGGCTATGCCTTTGTGGACTGCCCCGACGAGCAGTGGGCCATGAAAGCCATCGAAACTTTTTCGGGTAAGCGGCGTTCTCTGGCCCTCTCTCCCCAGTCCGCTTTCACCTCCCCGGCGAACTGCGGACACCCGCGGGGCTCAGCCCCCCGCCTGGGCCTCGCTCACTGCACAACGGGGAGTGGGGGGGCCTCGTGCCCTCGCTCCCCGTCGGGGTTTGCATCGCGGCGCGGCGGGGGCAGACCCCGCTTTCCCTCCCAAGCGTTAGCGACGAGCAGTGTGGGGGTGCAGAGCGGGGCCCCCCGCAGCCTTTTGCCCCGCGCCGCCCCCCCCATCTCCGGGGGCACCCCCTGGGGCAGCCGTGGCGGGGGCAGCGCGGCGCCTGCCCCGGCGGGGCTCGGCGTGGGGGTCCCGTCGCGACACGGGCGGTGGGCTGGGACTTTGGCCATTTTGATTTGAAACTGGGTTTCCTGGGGCATGTGATGTGTGGAGTAGCGCGAAGGTCGCCATGCTGCTCGCAGACAGAAAAAAGCTCCCCGGGAAGCAGATAATTTCTAAAATTTTTGAATATTTCCCCATGCCCAGGGCTCCTCCCGCTAGGCTCTTCCCATTGCTGCTCCCCTCTTCCCCTCCCTCCTCCAAAATAAATAAATAAACGAACGGCAAAGAAAACCACCCCGTTTTCAAAGAGAAATCCATTTCTGCCGTGGAGTTAACATTTCTAGTCTTTAAATAGGGAGGAAGATTTCTGCCTAGAGGAGTTTTGGAGGGATCGAACATACGGAATTAAATACAGACGAAGATTTTTTCTCAAAATACTATTCATTTTCTTTTGGTCAAAGCAGACCAGTATGAACTAAGGAATTAAATATTCCTAAGGAACATTGTCCAGACAGCTAACTCACCACTCCCTCCCACCGCTTCCCATTTGAAGCCAGTCTTGTATTTAATAAAATGCACTTGTGAAGAAATCAGAAAATGTATTTTTGTGTGCTTTGTAGTAATTCGAATTAAATCAAAAGTTTCGCATGATAGAATGTTATCCAAAGCTTTCTGACCCCCTCCACCCAGATTATAAAACCAGACACATTTTGTTTTTAGGGAAAGTGGAGCTTCATGGAAAACAGCTAGAGATTGAACATTCAGTACCTAAAAAGCAAAGGTAATACAGTGTTCTATTTTTTTTTTCTGTTGGGGGGGGGGAAAAATCGTAAGATAAAGGAGGCAGAAAAAATATATCCAAATATGTGCATGTGAAATTAGGTACGGTAGAGATTTTACTTTAGGTATGTCCCCAGTGAGATAAGAGGCAGTTTTGAAGATGAGCATTTGATTCCTTATCTTTCTTTATTTTTTTTTAAAGAAAACTTTCTTTGTGATTAAGCTTTTTTGTTTGTTTGTTTTAAAAAATGGTTAAACAATTATCCAGCAACTCACCCAAGGTGATGAGTGACTGAGACGTTTTGGGTTGGGATTTTCAAACTTGTGGCACTGGAAGAATTTCCCAGCATTGCTCTTGTCCTCTGCAGAATGGGTGAAGTTTGTTGTTTTCTAGCAGAATTGTAAAGTTTTTGTTTGATTGTTCTTCATTTTAAAGCAAAATTTGCTGGGATTGATGGTGAAGACTTGAAAAGAAAAAATATGGGGTTTATTGCACTTTGCCATGCTGGGGAGGGATTTAAACCCTGGCAAGGGCAGGGTGCTGGCCCTAGCTTCTGGCTACTGTCAACTTTTCTTTTCGGGGCTGGAGCTGCATTTCTTCACGTTCTCGGTCTACCTGAGAAATGGCTTCATGGGCCTCTGGCCTTGCCTAGTCCAGCCTCTCCATGTTCTTGGCCCTTTGTTGTGTGCTCGGCTCATGTGCAGGATGCCAAGCCCTAGAGCAGCTCTGAAGAGCTCAGAAACTGAGCTGCTGAGCGCTGGGGGTGCTCAGAGTTTGTTTTTGCAGGGGCCTCTCCATGGAGATGCTGCACCCCTCTCTGCTGGGCGAGTTCATCCCAAACTCCAGTAGTCCACGTTGGACCACGCAGCCCGATTCGCCCATGTGATGAGGCGGCTGCTTCAATGCCTGGGCACAGAAGGAGGTGGAAGGGTGAACTCTTCCTCCTGAAACTCGTGGGGCTCCCTCACCACTGAGAAACCCATCTTGGGACCCCATTTTGGGGTCTTAACCCCCTCAGGGGGCTGTGAAACTCTGCACTGATTCCTTCCTTGGAGGGGCCCCTCTGCCCCCTCAGTGGGACCATGAGTCCTGGAGGGCCGATCCCAAAGGCAAAAATCCATTTAACAATTTCCTATCCAAGGTTTTTTTTTTGCAGCAAGACCCACCTCGTGGAAGGATGATCGATATTGCTCGTTACAGCACTCAGAGACTTGCTGTGGCTTAAATATCAATGAATGCAGGGGTATTATTGGAAAGCCAATTACCCTATGAAGGGTAACATAATGACACTCAAAAAAAAAAAAAGGGGGGGGGGGGGAGCGGCACAGAGGGTCGCTTTTTTTTTTTTTTCCCCCTCCCTCTCCTAGTGCTGCTGGATAATCAATAGGTTGTGGGGAGTGGAGCAGATTTCAGGGTATTTCCCAGCTCCCTTCTTCCCCCTCTGACTTTTCCTAAGAGCACTCCGGGAGAAATTCAATGGAAATGTAAATATTTCTTTGGTGGCTGTAATTCAAAGAAATACTGGTTGAAACTTTACAATAGGTGGAAGCAAACGGAAGGTTAGTTAGCACGGTTTAATGAGAACCAGGAGAAATGCAATTCATTATATTTCGTTGCTAAATCCTGGGGTGGGGGGTGAGAGGGTGGCTTTTAATTTTAGCCCCATAGCCCGTGTCTGTTGCCTTTAAAGATACAGGAGACATTTTTTGCTGTTGACTTTCCTCATGTGCTTTGCTTGAAATAACTTCGTTAGCCGAGATTTGGTTGTTCCTTGCTCAGTGATTGCCTGCTGCAATGGAGCAGTTGCTACAGTTACTTTGTCTTAGTTTTGGGAGGCAAGTTTGTATTTCTGGGTCAGCAAAGGCAACTTTGGCAGCAGCTTGTAGACTTTGCTGGTTGTTTGCCCCCATCTTCGGTGGTGTGTGATGTTATGGCGTATTTTGCTATCCTCCCCCTCTGCTCCTCATTCTGGATGAAGGCTGAAATGATGGGATGGACTGCCTCTGTTTTGAAGTTGGTGGCTTCCCCCCCCCCCTTTTTTTTTTTTAAGACTGGATTTTCCAGTTTAAAGGCACATACGATATGGTTAATTAAGTATGAGCAGTGAGGACAAAATCAGATGGTTTTGGTGTGATCTGAAAAACTGCCCCCATCCCCCAACCTGATATTATTTTTTTGAGTGTAAAAATGTGGGAAAACAAGTCATGATCTATGGTATGCTTCCCAGATAATTTATAAAAGAAGAGCTTGTCTTTGTGTTTTTTTTTTTTTTCTTTGAAACTGCAAATACAAACGTTCAGGAAAACTGATTTGGGTGCTTTTAGAAATAAACATGTTCAATGAAATTACATATTGTAAGGAAATCTTTCTTGCTGGTGTATTTCCTTCATTAAATTTTCTCCCATCCTTAACTGTATCGCAGAAATGAATTAAAAAATAGAGAATTTGTTAATATGACATTAGAAAGAGTGACTGGTGTGTAGCTGCTCCAAAACTCACAGAAGAGTAAACTGATTTATAGCTGTTTAATTACAGTAAATTCTTCAAATAACACTTAGAGCTGCAAATTATCCTAATGATCATAGGAAACCATTTTGAAGAAATACTTTTAAAGTATTACTGTAAAGGAGAGCCATTGATGATAAACATAACATTTGATTAAAACCCCTCAATTTTAAAATTTGTTTAGACTTATTTTAAGTATCTTGTTGTTTTGGAGTTATTTTTCTGTAACTTTGCTGATGGAAAAACTTGGGGAAACCTAAGAATATTTTTTTAACCTGAAAATTTCTACATGCTTTATTCCTCAGAAGGTTAAACAATAAGAAGTTTTAAGGGGGGAAAAAAGTTCAGTTTTCCAACTCAAGATTAAAAATCAGTTTGGGGGGTTGGAGCTCCAAAACTGAAAAGACCTCAGTAGATAGTATTAGAACAAATGAATGAAGGAAGGAAGGAGGAGGGGCAAGGGGGGAAAAAAGTGAATCCATCAAGCAGACATTCCAAATATGAGGAATGTGGAAGTGAGTCGACCAGAGAGAATGAAACCAAGTAATTGGGGGAAAGAGGGAGTTTGGTTGATAACAGCCAGTAGACTTAAAACTAGAAGTTTTTGTGCAAGGTATTTTTATGTAGAAGTCATTCATAAACAACTCTTATTTAGAAGGGTCAGTGAGTTCCTGAGTAGAGGTGGGAATTATTAAATGTTGTTAATGACATGAAGATACAGTGTAGCACATGGAATCAGATGGAGAAATTTTAAAATTGCCGTTTTTTAAGTCTTTGTTTAAAATTAATGTTTTTGCACTGGAGAAATACTTTGTGTGTGCATGATCATACACTAAATTATTTATAATGAAATGTTTTAAAACTTGATAATAGCTACTATGTTTTCTTTGTATATATTAATCAGAAAATATGCCTTTTTCCCCTCGTATCGTTTGGATTCTGTGGACAAAATGAACTGAAAAAAGTTTTTGGTAGTTTTTTCATGTAAAATAAAGACTGTTTGAATACTGAGACAAAAAAAATCCTCTTAGGCCATTTCTAAGGGCATTCTCTTCCCCTTAAAACAGGTGTGCTTTACAAGTTATAGTATCGTTACAAAATTAGCAATACCCTTGTACACAGCAGTGTTTGAAAATTGAAACACAGGATGAATGCTTTTATCTGAGGATGTTTAATGTGATTTGGTTTGTTACTACTTTTCTTGATTACGAAAAAGGGTAATAATACTGAGTTTCTCTATTTTGAGTGCCCATCTTTGAGCTGAACTCTGCAATACTGAATTTACACTGCTCAGAACTGTGATCATTTTGAAATTAATGTATTTTAATATTTTCCAGCTATAAAAAATAGAAATAATTTGTCATTCAATGATGGATTAATAATTTGTGAGCACATTTCATCAATTCAGTTTAAAACTGGGATAATTTGACTAATTTTAACAACTTGGGAGAACAACTATATTTAACAATTTGCAGTCTGAAGTTAAAGAAATGCCTTTACTTCCCATTTTCCAAGTTGGAGCAGTAACTGGGAAATAAGTACAAGAAACTGCAACTTAACCATAAATTTTGTAGCCTCAAGTTTTGAACCAATAGAAGATGGATTTTGTCCTGCTCAGACGCCTGCTTCAAGTGTCTGATGATTTTTAAATTCAGAAGAAAAGAATTAATTTGGTGGCAAAAATAAATTCACTGCATTGGTGGCAATTGCTAGGGCTCAATCTGCTTCTCCAGTTTAATCTGTGTCTGTCTTTGTCTTTTAGGCTAAAAAACAAGCAAACAAACCACAGAGATATGGATAAGGGAAGTGGGGTTAAAGTACTCACTTTGAAAATTGAGACCTTTCATAATTAAAAATGTAGAAGATCTCTTCCCCCTCCCCCAGCCCAAGCCCCTAGAAATGTTAATGTTTTCCAGAGTTACCAGTAGGGTTTGGGAGAGTTCAGGAGGCTCAAGAGGCTGCTCAGGATGGCACAAGGTTAGCCCAGAAGTATGAAACTCCAGTCTGGGGCAGGAGGAAATGTCTCCAGCCCCTTTTCCTTCTGGAGATGGCATTACTGACTTGAGCACATGCCTTTCCTCTTGTTTCCAAATTTGCTGAATTTAGCAAATTTGGTATTTCTGCCTACTTCAATGCAGCCAGAAAGGATTTTTCCTGCTTCTCTTAATGATGCTACTGGTTTACAGCTTTCATGGCAGCTATAATACTCTAGAAATGGGGCCATACCTGTATGGCACAGGGAGAAGTGGGAGCTTAAAGCAACTGCACAGAGAAGCACCTGGGGAATGCCAGTGTCTCCCCCTTCCCCAAAAGTGAGGAGGACAGCAGATGAGCAGAAGGAAACCCAAATAATTCAGGGGACCTAGAAACGGAGGTTGCAGGTTTCTTTTGAGGAAAAGGCATTTTCTAGAAGTTGCAGAGACATTTCTGGGGTTTTGATTCACCAGAGAGGAAACTTTCAAAAGTTTTAGGTGAAAACTCCCATTTTCAGCATGCCTGAAGGCATTTAATAGGAGCTCACACCTTCACTTCAGCTAAATCGCCGAATCCTGAGCAGTGTTAATGCATGTAGCCAGCTGCATCTTTCAGTTTGTGTGTGAGGGGTTTCCCAGACACCAAACAAACTGAGCTAAAATAAGGGATGGGGGGGGGGGGGGAAGGAACAGCAGAATTATGAGTGCAAGATCCGTCCATCCTCCTCACTGCAAGGTTTATCACCAACTGATGGTGTCTGAGCCTTTGTGCACCTTTAAATTCTTATTGTGCCCAGTGTGAAGTCCTCAAATGTGGAAGAATCCTTCACTGAATACCTGCAGGTATTTAAAAATGCACTTGCTCAGGGAAGGAAAACAACTACAACAATATGCAGGAAAACAACTAGCATGGGAGAAAAATGCCTCAGAGATGGGGGTAATGTCCTGCAGCATTCTGCCTCTGCTTGGGATTGCTTTTACCTGCTCCACAAAGTGTTGCAGAGGCAGTTGTGGGATAGTCTGCTCAGTGGGAAAGTTTTTCACTTTTTTTTTTTTTTTTAAGAAGTTAGAAGCCCAGACCTGGGCCAGGGGTATGTTTTTCTCCTCTCCAGTAATCTGTATGTGGTTTTATAGTGACTGCTTTCCCAGGTCAACTGGTCATTACCAGCACATGGGAATTTAGTTCAGAAATCTTTGCTGGACTTTACCTGACAATTGCCAGCTTATCCTAGATGTTGTGGGGTTGGGGAAAATTACAGAGGCCTCCTCTTTTCCTTGTTTCTGTAAGTGGTGCTGTGGGTGTGCATATGCCTCTCTTCTCTGTTTCGTGTTTTCTGTGATGTGCAAGCCATTCTGCCTGAGCAGCTTTGAAACCTGTTTACCTGCAGACGGGGTGGCTGGGGGAAACACTGAGGTTGGTCTGGGATACCTCCTGGGTCCCTTCCCACCTGAGTTGTGCTGTGAACCTAGTGAAGATGTGTCAGACCAAAGCGGGCTGGAGGTTTTATACTGCTTGTGTATTGGTAATGCCCTTGGGAAACCGAAGTGTTTCTCTGTTGGAAAGTTAGTGTCAGGTGTTGTTTTAAGCTGTTTTTAAAACCAGAGTGTGTATTCTTCTGATTGAATAGCCTGCTGAACAGGAGTGGAAACCAATTTGCCATCTTTTTTATGTCCAGTGTCCATAGCACACTCTTGGAGATGCTGGAGAGGTCTTCATGATCCTAAGTATAAGGATTAAAAAGAAAAAACATGCTTTAATTGAAACCTGCTCAGTTTTCTATTCTGGACGGAGACAGTAATGAATGGGGCTTTCTGCACGGGGTCTTGAAAGGGTTGCAGCCCTTGATGCCACCATGCTGGCTCCTGCCAGCTCTTCCTGTAGGGGACACTGCACAATCTTTCTATGTTTCCTGGGGTTTGGCTTCATTTTGAATGTTGTGCGTGACACTGGCATGCCCTTGACTTGTGGATAGGAGGTTTTACAGGGAGCGCGTGGTCTCTGTGGGTGGGTGCTGGCTCTCAGGAGCTGCAGGTTCTGTGCAAGAGCAGTTTCTGGAGCGGGATTCTACCAGACTGCGTTTCTGTAGTACTGTGGTTTCAAGGTGCCTGGGGTTATCCCAGTGGTCTCTGTGTGCCGTGGAGGGCTTCTGTGCTACTTGTGGTGCTTTTGGGAAACCATCAGCTACCACTCACCCTTCCCTGAACTATTGCCTCTGGTCAAGCCTTCTACAGCCCCTACACTGGGGCTGCTCCCCAACACGGCTAATAAACCTGAAGAGCAGAGGACACTTCATTGATTCTTGCTCAAAGTGTGCCAGGACCTGGCAGAGCCTTGGCAGAGGGGGTCATTACTGAGGACAGGGCAAGAGCAGTCAGGAGGGCACTATCAGGGCAGTAGCACAAGCACAAATGCACCCCTAGCCTGCTCTGACCTCCTGATGCCAAAGAGCAGGGGAGTGCAGCCTTCTCAGCAGAAAAAGAAATAGTAAACAAACATAAAAATCTGTCCATCTGTTCCTCTTAGAGGAGCCCTTGTGATCCATCAGGAAATGGGTCATTTGTTTTATTGTAACTGACACTTGGGAGCTCTGACACGGTCAGACCTGAAACTTCACACTTTTCTGGCTACCTTAATTGTCTGGTCCTTATGCAGGAAAACAGTTTAAGGACATAAAATGTAATCCACCTGCATCTGTGGCAGAACTGGGTCCGCACTTTTTCAAGAGTAATACACCACATTGAGTTTACTGTGCTATGAACACAGTATGACTATAATAAAAGTAGCAGCAACCTCATGCACCAGGAACCACTCTGAGCTGACAAGGCTCCATGCAGAGCACAGCAAGATGCAAATCCTGCACCATCCAGGGGGTGCTGTGAAGTGTAAACAGCACTTGAGGTTACAGTGAAACTGATGTGCACAAAAAGGAGAAAGTTTGATTCTGATGCAGGTCCTGCAGCAGCTTCCTTTTACAAAGTAGGAAGTGTAGCTCTTAGGGGAGCAAACTCTTGTACTGGAGTATAAAATGGGGGGATGAGGATCTTGAGCCAAATAAAAGGAGATGGGAAAAAATGTACTCAGAGCCAGATTTTCCAAGTTGTACTTAATCATCTAAATAAAAGCTACGTTTTCAGGTGTGATTAGCACCTGATATGCTGAGTACTTTTGAAAAATCTGACTGGTGTGGTTTCTTCTTATTTTATTATTGAGATTTTGATCTGCTAGCTCTGCCAGATGATGCCTGGGAGGTTTAAGCAGTGACTGTCCCACCAGGTCCTGTGTCTTCAGCCCCTGGTGCTGCCCCAAAGCATCTGAGGTGGGGGATGAATGCCATCCATGCAGGCTATCAAATCCAGAAAAGTTACTTGTCCCCCTACTCTTGTGCTTCTAGCTGTGTTGAGAACCATTGCATATAGTGCTTGTGCTGAAAGGCTTGTAAAACTGGGAATTTCAGTAGCATGGTTCCTTCTGGTGAATGTGCATTGAAAATAAATCTGGATTTGTGGATTAAATGCGAAATAAGGGACACTAAGTTGTTGCACAGGGAGGTGGGGATGATTCTCCCGTCTAGCTCTCAATTTTCTCTGACTTGTCACCTGCAAAGCATTGCCTTTCCTTAAACTCTTTCATGAATCAAGGCTGTGGGATCAGACATTCTGAATATGTTGCATGCAGAGAACTACCTGCAGGTAAATGATAACTATATTGTAATATCACAAACAATAAGCAGCTTTTACCTGAGGTGCTGGGAAACACTGTATTCTAAACAGGAAAGCTAATGGGGTGGGATGACCTTTGCTGTTCTGCCTTATATCCAGGACTGTCAATCTTATCCTAATTATTCCTTGTTTAATATTGGTCATGTCCAAGCAGGCTTGATCACCAGAGTGGGTAATAGTCATGTGTACACGCATTTATATAAATATACGTGAGAATGTATGTTTTCTTTGCTATGAAGACACTAGCTTGTGTTTTGTGATCTCCTGTGGTTCAAGCCTCTGGCATAAAAGTGTATACAAATTGGTCAAATGAGCAAAGAATAAAAGAAATTTGTGATCTCCACTATAAGGAAGAAAATGTGGCTGCTATACTCTTTTTATGGAGTTGTTTGTTAGGGTGTAATTTCACGGAGAGCCATGAACCTCACATAAATTTTCTGCTTTTAGGCTCTTATTCACAAGTCTCCTAAGGACATGCTTTTAAACAGGGAAGTCATCTTTTTGAAGTTAATGGGGCTGCTTCAATGTTAAAATGAGGCATATGCTGAATTTGAGCTTAAGTATACAACTTTATATGAACTTTATATAGTCATTGTTTAGCGTTCAGTTACAGCTGAACTAATAACAAATTTCTCTGACATCTGTAGCCTATTCTTGATTATGGCAAAGATGCAAAGTAGCTGTGATTTTTATATTTGATACTTTTTGTGGAGAGTGAATTTCTGCAATTTCTTTAAAACTATAGCTTGAATGAAGAGTTTGCATCAATGAGTTTTTATCTGTCTTGTGATATTGTTTCTGTGCCTTACTGGTTGCACATGCCTGCATGCCTGGCATGAGTATTTGCACAGTGCAAATTTTATATTTAGTTTCCCCAAAGTTGTTCATGCAACTTTGAAAGCTACTCTCTGCTGCTGTTTGTACCAGTAAAACTTGACTTGTGAATGTTTATGGAAGGCAGACAGGAGAGAGGGCATGAACATGTCTGTGGGGAATTCACTTAGGAAAAAATCCAGATCAGATATTCAGACAGCTTTGTGCTGGATTCCCCTAACTGTGCAATGAATTTATTTGGTGTATATGTCAGTTTGGCTTTTAATGTTGCCTATGCCAAAGTAGTACTGGTGGGCTTTAAATGGCTTTGCTTAGGCATCCCTGTAATAAGATGAATGGCAATCAAGTAGAAAAGCTTTATTTTTGCTGTTTTCAGCTCCTGCTCTGTCCTACCCAAGCTTCAGATTTTTCCTTTTCTCCTCTCAATCCTGACACTCTTTCTTTAAAAACGAAACAAACAAAAAAAACAACGGGACTAACAAATATAAGATGGCTTTCCCTATCTGGAAAGTTTACATTTCTTCTGCTGAATAAATTCTTCTTCCAGCTTTGGGAGAAGGAAGAAGCCAGAGTGGTTTAACCACCCTGTTGTTTAACCTTCTCCCAAACCATTTAGATACCTAAGGAGGAGCCACAGCAAGAAACCAGAACATGGCCACATACATGTAGACTCTGTGGGTGCCTCTGGCTTCTCTGCGAGTTTATTGGCATCTTTCCTCCTGCTCCCAAAGGGTGATTTTTGTGGGCTCTGCATGGGAAATCTTATTTTTTAGTGAGAACCCTAGATCATGTTTTCTTGGAAAAGTTTTGCTTTGCTCTCACCTCCTTTCTGAAGAGGAAATACAAGAGAAAGGGAGTATGGCTTCAACCAGACTTGAAGAATTCTCCTATTTAAAATTTATGTTGGAAATGCAGGAAAAGAAGTCCCACATGTACTCTTTCATACCAGTTTTTCTTCTCTTTACCTTCCCTTAGAAAGAACAGAAGCATTTTGATTTCACTTGTCAATGGAAAAAACATAATACTTTTAACCCAGCTGATGCTCAACTGTAGTCTTGGTACCAAACCTGCTCTCATATTTCTGTCTTCCTTGCTTGTCTGATCCCTGTACGCAGACCCATGAAAGCTCGAAGGGGCTTTGGGAACTTCTCACAGGTCTGTGTCAAACTTCATGTCTGATGTGATGGGGGATGTGATGAGGGATGCTCACAGCTGTTTTGCCCTCTACAGGCTGTTGGAGGTCTGAAAAAAACACACCACCTCATCAGCCAAACCGGGAGGACTGGCAGGCCTGAATATGGCATCGCAGGTTTTAACTTGAGTTTTGGTAAAAGATTCTCCACCCTTGAGTTAGGTTCATAAGATAGCATAATCTGTGTTGTAACTTCTGGATTCTCACTAGACTCCCTTGACAAGTTCACTTTGATCTTTGAGAGCTTGTCTGTATGCAGTCATTACACTAGTTTAACCTGATTTAGCTTGAAAACAGATTCAGTGCCATTGGCACAGAGCCATGCATGGAGACTCTGATTGATTTTTGTTGCAGCTTTCTCTGACAAATCTGTACCTGCCAGCATGAGGGATACAGAACTGTGCCCCCCTCAGGGAGTATGGCGAAGTGAAACATCAACTCCTGCTGTACTGCCACAACCATCAAACCTGCACACGCCTGTGCTGCCTCTTCTGCCTCCCTCATCTTCCTCGTGGCACAGACCTCCATCAGAAATACCCCCAAGTTCTCATGCAGTTTTGCTTCCTCTTCCTTTCTTGCATGGTACTGGTGTGTGCTTAAGCATCTGAAGTTGTGAGGAGCCTGAATCTTTGCAGCTTCCCCTAGTTGCAAAAAAATAGCTCAAAGTACTCTGAGCCTGCAGTAAGATCTCCAGTAACAGACCAACACCCCACTGTCCTTGGTGGACTGGAAGCACAGGAAAAAAAAAAAAAGATGGCCCTGGCCATTTTCTCTGAGCAAAACTATATGAAATGGGAGTGACAACTGTCAATCACCTGGTAAAGATGCTTAAATATAAAGAAATTAAAATGGTCTGAGACCCACCATAGAGCATGTATTGATGGGGTTTGGGGTTCCCACTGACGTCAGCTGCATGGGGGCTACCCTTGGCTGCATTGCAATGTTTGTACTCAAATTGAAGCAGCCCCGAGCCCACAGCACCATTAGAGCCACTGGAAACCAGTTAGAAATGCATCCTGGGAACTGGAGGAGGGCAGATGTGCCCTCTTGTGGCAAAGAGAAGTAGATGACACCCAGTTGAAACCTTGGCCCTAGCACACCAATGAAGGTGGTATTAACCGGAAAGGGGTTGGTGTGACCATGCTTTAGGTTTCACACCATCTGAGCTTTTAACTTATGCATTGTCAGATTTGAGGGGGATAGCAGGAAACATAGTAGGCTGACACATGTTGTGTTGGTGGCTTGAGTCAGAGCTCCTGGAGGCACGTGGTTGACTGAGAATCCACGCTTAGTATCTTTTCTGTTCAAAATCAGTCATAGTGGGTAAAGAGAGGTGGTCTGAAATGTGGTGTGAAACTGCAGGTCTCAAAAGAAAAAAAAAAAAGCAGTATATACTTTACCTCTTGTGTGCTTTTTTTTATTTAGGTGAAGTTGGAAGTGCTTGCTTCAACATTTTGAGGGCATGCAGATGATACCACATGTTCCCTTGCCCTGCTGCTTTGGCAGATGTTGTATTCTACTGTTCCCCAAAGTAATGGTCTCAGAAGTGCTTTGAGATTCACAGATGAAAAATGAGTTGTGGAATAAGACACACTTTCTGTCTCCTCCTCAATATGTAATATCTGCAAGACAATATGCCTTTAGGCATTGCATATATCGGCAGGCTTGTAGCCCAGCTAGTTCTTGATTGATGCCAGTACGAGCTCAAGGGCCAGATTTGATTAAGGTTAGCTTGAGATTTGCAGTTTTATATTTTCTTAAGGGATGAAAATCTCTCAACTTGTTTCACTGGCTGCTCAGTGAAGTGGGACTGAGCAGAGCCATGGTTGGAGTCTGCTGGGAAAGAACTAGTGTATTATCCCCTGCCTGTTTGTCAGAGGCAGCATGTCCTGTTCAGTTTTGGAGCTGGGTTGCCAGTTGTGGGGGCTTACAAAATTTAGCTGGGTTTGGCTTTGGGTCACGTTCATAGCATCAGAAAGAGCTTTTCAATAAATGACAACTTGCCAGCAAATTGGAATTGGAAGATAATGGATGCATTGTATAAAACTCATCCATCTTTCCTCTATTACTTACTGTTAAACTTGTCCTGTCTGCAGATACTTGATGTATTGATTTGGCAAGGACTAACCCCAGAAGTCTGGGGGATGATTAGAGTCTTCCTCTGGGTGTGTAGAATATAAAGGTTTTCGAGATTTCTTGCATCTTTTGAAGCATGAGGTGTTGACTCCTCTCGAAGGTTGACACTTAGCTGGGTGGACATGGCATGTGCTTCGTGCCAACACCATCTACCTGGGATCAGTGGGGAAAATGGAAAGGTAGCACAGCAACTTTGTAGAGGAAGGAATTTAAGAGAGTTTTTTTCCAGCACTGGGCATCAACCAATTCTTCCCCTGCCTGAGATTCAGCAGCTCTTTAAAAAACAGGAATGAGTTCTTTTGGTCTTTCAGAGGGTTGTTCGTGGACAACTTCTCATTCTCACCAGCTCCCTGAAAAATCTTGTCAATTATTAGGTATAATTCTCTGTGTACAAAGCAGTTCCAAAAAAGAGCTAATGGGGAGAAACCAATTAAACAGATTTATTAGTCCAGGATCAAATTCTGTTTGCCGAGATGATTGATGGAAAGGTTTATCATGTTCTGCTTGCTTGTCAGAGATAACTACCAACCAGGGCAAGTTGGTCTGTATGATATTCGTGCATGGAGGATGCGTATGCATTTCTCCAAAATCCCATGGCAGGTTCACTTCTGTGTTCCTACAAGAAGCTGAATGCCTTTGTTGACTTCCTAAAAGCATGATCTCAGAGGGGTGTTTTGGATCACTTCTCTTGGCCTCATTAGCAAATCTTCAAGGTATGAGCCAGGTTTTTTCTCTGCCTTTTATTTTTTTTTGCTACTGCTGTTTTAATGTTGTCATGTATTTGCATATTTCTTTCTCAACCTCCTCTTCCTTTTATTCCACCCCCAAATCTCTCTCTCTAGTTAGCCACCCTGCAGCTCTGGCTTTGCTCTTGCACACACAGCTGGAACTCTCATCTCTTGCCTTAGCTGGGATCCCCAGCTAACAGCAAGCACTGGCTTCAGAGTTTTTGCCACCATGTTGTTTATGGATACGTTATTGCTTTGTGAGGTTTTAGGGTATGAGGACAAGCAAGTCACTGGAGTTGGAAAGAAGCAAGATAGTGGCTCAGAATAACAAAAGATGGTTTTAGAAAAAAGGGTGTGATAAGAGATGTGTGTATTGTGATGAAGGATGTTGCAGCGAGTGAAGTTTGCTTCACTGATTACATTAAATTAAGGTCTGGGAGAAGGTGTTGGAGGCATGGAGATGGTTTTCCTTTTGCTCTATGGGTGTGTGTATAACTGTGCCTCACCTGTCCAACTTCACAGTCCAGGTCATGGTCCAAGTCCACCTCAGTTAGCAACTCCAGCAGTGAAGCCAGGCTTTGAAGCAAGGGGCACAAATGTGCACGTGGGAACCCTAGCGACGCTGCTACTGGGACATCCGTGGTGGAGAGCAGCACAGCCAGGAGAGGGCAGTGATGACCTTAACTCTGGCAGAAAAATTCAGCGCTGTGGAAAAAATGCCCTTAATTTGGGGGTCTCCCAACACTTGTCTCCCCCCCCACACAGTCCAATCCAGATCTGCATTTTTTTTTTTAGCTCATGTGCTTCAGTTTAATATACTTAATGTTTCATCTGGATGTTAATGCACAAAACAAATACAGTGCCTCTTAATCTCAGAGCTCTGAATTTAGGCTTTTCACAAGCTCAAGGGAGGACTTTCCTCTGGTTCCTTCCCATGCCCACATTCCTACCAAATCACAGAGGCTATGAAAATTAAACCTGGACCTCCTGCACCTCTGAGAGGTTTAGATTCAGAAAAAAAATCAAATATCTGCCTCTGGGTAAGTATGTCTCAAACTTTAGTGATTCTGCTTCCAAGTAAGGAATTATGATCTCTAAGCTTGCTTCAGCATCATCTGGTGAGTTTTTTTTCCTCTTGCCTTGCTGATGTGTGCCTTGTCTCTCTGGGAAGTCCATGTGTCAGTGGGTTTAATAGTACAAGAACTGACTGGCATGTGGGGAAGCTGAGAGCCGTGTTGGATTGGAGGGCGAAGCAGAAGATAACAGGCAAATTGGCTGAAGTCTGGAGGCTGATCCCACCTGAGTGGGTGGACAGCTCCTGTGGTGCCATGTTGTGCTCAAAGGCATGAGAGAGACCTGCTGTGGTCTTTGAGCAGGTACCTCCTTTTCTGTGCTTTTGTTTCCTTGTCAGTGAAGTGAGTGTAGGGATGTTCATGTCTCACAACTACAACTTTTCTGAGTCCCTTGGCAACATTTGTGTCTTAGCAACCACATTTTCCTATTTAAAAATGTTTAAAATGTTAAAAAAACAACAACAACAACACATTAAGCACAGGAATAAGTGTTTTCCTGAATCAAAACTTAACTAGATGAATGAAATGCTGTTAATTGAATCAGGGATGCACTGTGTTTTCAACCCCCAAATTTGCATAACATTTCCATTTGATTGAAAAGCCCTCATTAATGTTGTTCAGTTCTAGTAGGTTCTCCCAGTGTCTCTGTCTTTGGCCATTCTCTTGCCTTTAGGAGTTCCAGAAATGGTTTCAGTGGGAGATGGTCATGCTTGGTTGGTGTTCAGGGCTGTGAAGAGCCTGGAGCCTGGCTATACTTTGCTGGAATTACTCGATCCCTCAGTGCTATTGTGCCCTTAGTCACCTTTGCTTTGAGAAATATGTGGTGAGGTATAGAGAAGATCCAGGAGATATCAGATGTAAGGGAGATGCTGTAGCCAGTATCACACAGAAACCATGTCTGTTGCATGTGCAGCTCTGGTGTGTCTGTGTAGCTTGACCCACCATTACTGACACTTTAATACAGACAGAGGGTGGAGAGAGCATCAGGTACCATGGCAGGGGGGTGAGAACTAGATGATCTTTACAGTCCCTTCCAACCTAAACCATTCTATGGAAAGTAGCTTTCCTGGGTGTTCACTGCCATGCTGGTCAGGTGCCACCTCCAAGTGCATGTCCCAAGACAGCCCTGTGCTTCAGTGTGACCTCCCACAGACCCTGCGCTAGCACCCGCCTTGTCAGTGCATGGCATCAGCATGATAGGGCTCCTCCATACACTCCCCACACCAAATCCTCCAGCTGCCTCCTGCAATGCTCAGGGCTAAATCACATTGGAAAACAATCCAAATCCCTCAGTAGTGTCCCTGTCTGCATCGCGAAGTTCCATGTGCTGTGAGGGGGGGAAAGAGGTGCGTCTGCAGGTTCAGGTGGGGAGATGAGGGTTTTATTCTAACCTCTGTTGCTGACCTGCACAGTGGCTGTGTGGGTGCAGTGATGCTCCTCTCCAAACATCCAGCTCTTCCCCCTTGACGGAGAGACTGTCTGCTTCATCTTGGTTGGAGCATGTGGTCAAAAGTTTATTGGGAGGAGGCAGAAGCAAGTCTCACTGCAGCTTCTTGCTGAAAATACACGCACCTGTGCTGGCAACGCAGCAAGGAGCAGCTCTGCCCCTGAAAGCATCCCTGTGAAAATACCCCATGAAGCTCATGCAAAAGTGAAGGGAAACTTTGAGCAAGAAAAGATTGTACCAATTCTGCTTTGCCATCGCTTGCAGCAGCCAGCCCCATCCTCCTGCTGGCGCCCAGCCAGGCTGCCTGCTTGTAACTAGCTAGTGCCCTTTTCTTGGGTCACTGCCACTACTGCCATGCCAGTCCACTCCAGGGGAATTGCAAGCAAATTCTTAATTAAGTGGGAGGCTCTGGCCACCCTCTTGAATGCCAGGGGAGATCCCAACAGCTGAATCTGCACTGGGATATTTCCCAGTGAAATTTAAAAACAAACAAACCCATCTAATTTTGAATTGTTAACAATGATTCTGCCTGCGGTGTGATCAGGGTTTTCTGTGAAGGATGCAGTGGATACCAGCACTGTGTGCTGAGTGGGATGTGCTGCCCATAGTAGAGATGCTGTGCAACTCAGAGTGCAGCTGCTGCTGTGGCACTGACAGCCAGCAATGCTGTGTGAGTAAGGAGGGCTTTGGGTGTGTTAAAAACAGAGCGTGGTTTCCACCTGGTTTCAGGATTGTCAGAGAACAGCAGTGGGTATTTTCTGAATGAACAGAGCTCTTGTTTTGCTGCCTCTTCTTCAAAAAAATGATCTCTGCATTAGTTTGTCCATTCTGGAAAAGAGGTTGCTGCTGATCCACTTTGTTCTTGAACCATGCAGTCTGTCCAGGTGCTGTATTGATAGGCACAGTATGAGAGGGCAAAAAAATCTCCGTGGTACTGGATATTTCAGGATAGTCCATACCTTTTCTGGACACTCCAGGTTGCTTCAGGGCTCTTTGCTCCATCTCTTTGCTTTTGCCCCCCTGTGAGGTTTAATCTGGTAGTGTGTTCAGCTCTTGAGAGAGAGACAGTTGAAGGAAAAACCCAGGGAAGACTTTGACAGAGTACATCATGATGTCCAGGAGTCACAAATACTAAACCCAATATCCATAATATGGAGCCATCTTAGCCTCCTCTTACAGTCTGGTTGCATCACGATGGGTTTTTATTTTTCCAGTGAGCCCTATCCACAGCTCAGGAGGATTTGTGGAAAGCACCAAGCTTTTCTGTTTGTGATTCCAAAGATCTTGGTCTGCCTCCTGATTCCTCAAGAGAGCCAGGATGTCTGTACTGGGCTGCCAGGCAGCTGTGCAGGTTTTTGAGGGCTGAAGAACTGACATAGTTGAATGCTAAAATCCCATTATCACAAATAGCAATATAGGCATGAAGCAGGAGGATGGTGACACTGGGATCTGTTCCTGGGACTCACATTTCCTCTCCCCTTAGAGCCCTACAGCTGTTCACCCTCCTCTTTCCTTTCCCCATTTTTTCCCTTTTCCTTTTTTATTTAATTATTATTTTTATTATTTAAAAAGTTACCAGCACACGGACAGGAACTGGCCAGACTTGCAAACAGACATTTTTACCAGGTGGTTTGCTCTGCATCAGATCACCCCAAAGATTTTGGATGTTCCTGCTTTTGGCATAAGGCAAACAGCACAGCTGGAGGCCGTGGGGACCTCCTGCCATCTCATGCCAGGTTTATCGGGTGATTCCTGCCTGAGGGATGCAAGCACAGGTGGTGCTACATCTTTGTTATACAGAGCCCCTGAGCCAGTCCCAGCTTGCAGCTGAGGTTGCGTGCACTGAGTTAGATAGCTGTGCAGAGGGAGGAGCTCCCTGGGTTTGGCACATTATGAATAAAAAGCTGGGAATCACCGACAAGCAGAGTTGTTTATTTGGAGTAAAGCAGGAGGGAGCAGAACCAGGCTGTCGCATTCAATGTTCTGAAGAGTGACATTCACAACAGGGTTCAACATACAGTGGGACCTGCTTATAGTAAAGCAAATAAGATGGATTTATTTATTCATGACTTCCTCTGTAATTCTAACCACAGCTAGTGCCGAGGGCTTGGAAGGAGCCAAATCCAAGCAGGGGCGGCTCTTCAGACGGGGTGATTTCCACCTGCTGCAGGGAGAGTCCATATCGAGCCAGAACTTCAGAACTTAGTGAAAGGCAGATGGATGCAGTCCCAGTTCCACCTGCCTCAGCACAGGATGGGCACTGCAGTGCTGATGCCACAAATATTCAGGGTGCTGGCTCCTTGGATGGACATCTCTGCAGTTTTCAGTGCAGGAGGGCATGTGGGCTTACAGGAACCTGCTTTGTGTTTTGCAGCTCTGTCAGTTGGGCTGATAAAACTCATCTCTCTATCCAAGCATGCCCTTGCTGGGATTTAATATTTGTATAATATTATATTTATTTGTATTTTATATATATATATATATATATATATATATATATACACATATATATATATATATATACACACATATATAATATATATAATTATATATTATTATATAATATTATTTGTATAATATTTAATAATAAAAGATTTTTTCTCTCCATGGTGCATTTGATTCTGGTCACAAACGTGAAGAACACATGCTCTGCCTGTGCAAATGCTTGTAGGTAGCTAGGTGGAGAAGTTTCTGTGGCAGGGGTGGATGGTTGGAAATGTAGTTTCTCTGTCAGTTCAAATTCTTTTGTCCCTCACTGGACTGTGACATTCTTTGCATTCTGAATTTCTTAATCTCTCTCCTATTCATTTTGGGATGTAGATAAGCATGTAAACAAGAGATCTGGTCTCTTAGTGTCTCTACTCTCCCCTTTCTTCCTGCACCCCTCTGCTATACCTTGAATTTTAAGGGTTTGGGTTATCTGTTCATGTCTCCTCCCCGCCCCCCCCCCCCCCCCCCCCCCCCCCCCACCAGTTTGCATCCATAGTAGCAACAAAATTTGGTGTTTCAGAGCCTTGCTGATGTTTGAGCTGATGAGAGTGCTGATTATTTATGTATTTATTTCTGTGCTTCTTTAGGGCTTTCAGACGGCAGAGCAATCCCGCATCTTTCTGGATATTCCATCCCTCCAGTATGAATCTAAATGACTTTGGGAAACATCCAAAGTTGATTTGTTTGAAACCAACCAAATCAGCCCTTTCAGGCATTTTGATATGTGTGAATTTGAATCTGCAGTGTAGATCGGAGGATGTGCTCAAGACAGATGCTTTTACCTGACATGATAAAGGCGCTTATGAGGAATCTTTACCTGTGTGCCTAAATAATACTGATTGCTTTTGACCTTTTCATGCTGAGACCAATTTATTCTCATTGACAAATGAGCTGGGCCACCTTCTGAAGTTGTGTAATTAGAAGAAAAAAAAAATAGAATCTCATTTTCTCTCCTTTTTTGGACTATTTCACACATTCACAAATATTTTGGATTTGAAGTTTGGGTCTGTGATGAGCTTGTCCAAGTGTATTCACCCAAAAATAGTGCTGCCAGTGCTGAGCTGCCTGTGATGGTCATGCCATTTAATCTCCCTTTTCTTTAGTTTTCTTTAGGGATCTTAAAGTTCCATGTTCTGCTGAGCAGCTTGAGTGTGTATAGGGGTAGAGACTGTCTCCCACTGCACTTAGACACTCATTTCAGATTGGGCCTTTAAATTAGATGCTGAACTTTTAGAGGGCTAAAAAGTCAATCCCACAGGGTGTTTTGCAGCAACATAAGCAGGAGGCCAGCAGACATTTGCACCTTTAACTCAACTCTGCTTGGACCAAAGCTAGCCGTGTTTGTGCATTTGCCCTCACAAAGCTTCATCCTCCAAGGGTGTAAGCAGCACTGAGCACCTAAGGGTGTTACTGCTGTGAGATGAATGTCTCACTGGGTGTTGTGAATTAGGAAATCGAGGAGGCTTGTCTGAGTGCTCTCCGCTTCCCTTTGCTTGTGCACAATGTGTTTTCTTCTCCTGTGGGCTACCAACACTGTAGAAGGTGGCAAAACCATATGGTGGAAATATCACAATGGTGAGGAAAAAAAAAAATTTCCTGGCATTTACTGTTGGCAAGGGCTCTTGGGGTATCAGCAGCAGCAGTTTGTGTGCTGGGGCTGGAATGTCCAGAAGGGCTCACAGCTGCCCTCAGCTGTCTGTGGCAGCTGCTGGGTGAGGAGTGGGTGGCAGGCAGCAGCACCTATAGGGTAAATTTGACATCAGAATTAAAAAAAAAAAAAAAAAAAAAGTTTCTACTTTGGGAAAAGTTAGGTTAGGAAGAGCCAAAAATTTGAGTGGAGAAGTGGTCTGAGAGTAACTCGTATGCTGGAGCTGAGTTTCCAGATGCCATGGCCATGCCCTGGAAGCTCCCTGCCAGCATTTTCTGACATCCCCAGAGTCTCCACTTCATAGCCTGGATTTGTCTCCAGTGTGGGGGGCAGGTTAAATGAATGCATGGTTCCCTTTTTGCTTTCTAATCATTGTAATTAATCTGTCAAATCTATGCATTTCTAGCTATGCCCTTGTTACGGCTATAGTCAGTGCAGAAGGGTTGGGTGGATTTTGGCATCTTGTTCTCAGAGAAGCTCACAGCGTATATCTAGCACCTACCAGGCAGTAAATCAGGGTGTAATTAACCAAACACCATCAGAAACCCTGGAAGCATGTGGGAATGCAAAGCTTGATTAAATACATCAATGAGGAACAGTTCAATGTGAGATGGATGAATTTCTGACACCAAATCTGGTTTTAATTGCTTTTCATTTATTTCAGGAGCCGGAAAATTCAAATCAGAAACATCCCACCCCAGCTGCGATGGGAGGTAAGAGGGGCAAGCGGGGAAAACAGCACAAGGACTTGCCACTAAGAATTTTAGAGCAAATTTAAGGCGTAATTCCCCCACAGGTTTCTGTACTTGGGATTAAAACTGATTCATCCTTTTCTTTGTTTTTATCTGGGTCTAATTATACTGGATCCTTGTGTCCACATCACTTGTTCCTCTTCTGCTACAAGAGTAAATTCAACTGGTATAAGCAATGTAAGCTACATCAACAAAATCCCCATTTATAATACTGTTATATGATTTATCTATTGTAGGAACAAAATGGATCCTTTCTTTCAGCCAGCTGCTGGGACTTTTCCCTGACTCTTTTCTACCTCTCTGCTCCCCACAGCTGGTTCTGAGGCCCGTTGACCCATTATCCTGGGGCAGACAGGACCTTTGTTTCTCAAATCGCTTATACTATCTTAATGTTTAGAACTCTGTCTTTATTGATTGAATGTATTTTCTGAGTCTATCCTGACTGTCCCCATGTAATGTAATTTTTTTCTCTGTTTTCCAGGTCCTAGATGGTTTGCTAGCCCAGTATGGCACTGTAGAAAACTGTGAACAAGGTAATGCTGAAAAAAGAAGCCAACTTGCTGTTACTTAGGTATTTTCTGTCCTGCGTATTTGGGGTGGGAGGATGGAGAGGACAGACACATGTTTTTTGTTTGTCAGCTGTATCCCTGGCTAAAGGTGTCAGGAGGTCTCAGCCTGGTCAATGGGTCCTTTAGTTGTTGTTGTTATCACTCTCAACCACTAAGAGGCATAGTCCAGCAGAGGCTGTGGGTAGTGCACATGGGTCTCCCTCACAGGTTACTGGCCAGCATCATTCTGCACCCTTGGGCCCCCCTCCAGTGAGCCACAAAGGCCACACAAATGTGGGCCATCAGCAGCTCTTCCAGGGAAGGTTCAGGATCCTCTGGAGGCTGGTGAAGGGACTACTGTCTCTGCTTAGCAGATCTTATCTCAGTCTCTAATGGTAATCAGTTGAGACAGGAGCTTAAATATTGCCCCAGAGATGCTTAATGCGTGTAGAGTTACCATAACCCTCCTAGATATAGAAAGGAGGGCTGGGGGGTGCAGCTTAGACCATCCCTGGGCTCCAGCAAGGGGTGGCAGGAGAATGGATGGAGCTGGCTTTGGCATCTTTGCTGCTTCAGTGCAGAGAGCAAGGACAGCCTGAAAAAGAGGAGGCTGAGGGAAGACCTCATCACAGTCTGCAGCTTCCTCTCGAGGGGGAGTGGAGGGGCAGGTGCCGATCTATTCTCTTTAGTCACCAGTGATAGGACCCGCGGGAATGGTGTCAAGCTGTGACAGGGGAGGTTCAGGCTGGATATCAGAAAGAGGTTCTTCACCGAGAGGGTGGTCATGCACTGGAACAGGCTCCCCAGGGATGCAGTCATGGCACCAAGCCTGTCGGAGTTTAAGAAGCATTTGGACTGTGCTCTTAGTCATATGGTCTGAATTTTTGGGTAGACCTGTGTGGAGCCAGGAGTTGGACTTGATGATCCTTGTGGGTCCCTTCTAACTCGGGGTATTCTATGATTCTATGACATACTGGTATCCTTTTAATAGAGCAGAAGGGGCTGTGCTGCCTGGAACAGTGTCTGTGGACGTTGTCAGTAGTACCAGTATGGCTCAAAACCTTGGACGATCTTCTCCTTTGCAGGAGAAAAATTTGTACACGTCCCTCACTGGGCTGGGACAGGACAGACCCTGGCCATCCTGAACATGGTCTCTCTGCTTTCCAGGTGTGCTTGGCCTGAGATGCTTGCATTGGCTCTAATTTCTGCTTCTTTTACTTGCAGTAAACACAGACAGCGAGACCGCCGTTGTTAACGTCACCTATGCAAACCGGGAGCAGACCAGGCAGTAAGTGCCTTGTAGCCCACCCAAGCAGCACAAGGCTGCCCTTACGTGGCATGCTGCTGTGGCTTTGTACCCTTTCCTATGTGCAGAAAATAGGATTTTCAGTGCTGGGAGTCACATTAACCCAGAATTCATAAACTTAGGGTAAAAATATGGCAAATCTTTGAGAAACACCCCGTTCCCTGTTCGGATTTCTTTTTATTTGCCTTCAGATTAAAGCCCTTTAGAAGACATCCAAGTTGTTAGGCTTTTTCTTCTGCAGTTCAAAGAGTAAAAACAAACAAACAACCTTTTCAAAGAAAACACAGATTTTCTTGTATTCAAATGATTTAAGGAATTGTGGCTCCAGAAAAAAGTAATACTGAGGCCGAATATCATAGAAACTGGTAGGTTCCTGGGTGTGAGGCAACATGCATCCTCTCTGGCTAACGGTTGTGTCACTGGGAGACTTTCAACTCCAATCCTTATCCTGCCTGGGGAAGATTAGGCTTTACACTAAATGCAAATGGAAAATTAGTTGGTTTTTCACCACTGTGTTTATTTCACTTTCCTCTTGCTCTGATGAAGGGCTCTGGAAAGCTGTAAAAGTGATGGAATCAGCACTTTCCTCGGAGGACAGCCAGGAGGAGCTAATTGATATTTTCATCCAGGAAGGTTTACGTCACTGAGTTGGGCATGTCTCAATTGTGGCCACTGTGGTCATGCCACAGTCCCCAGGGACATTGTGTGTGGTTACCCCATGAAAGCATCTGCTTCCAAATCACTGCCTGGCCTATAATGTTTCAACTGTCAAAGCTGTGGCCACCATGAACTTGCTGTGGTTGTATGTGTGGCTGCGCCAAAGCTTCACTGGAGCACAACCCTTTAGTTGTACTTTCTGTAATAGCATGGGACAGAGTCCAGCACCACAGCGTGCATGGAGCACAGCAAAGGTACTGCTCCCATGCATAACCAGTTTGTCCTGTCCAGTGTCTATCTGCACTGGCCCTGTGCTTTGCACTTGGAAATGTTTTGGATTTCCCTTGTTAGGAAGCCTGTAGCAAAAGAGCTTTTTGTGAGTAGATTTACTCTCAGGTCTGCAGCCTTTCTCACCTGGTTTTTTTTTTTTTTTTGTGGATGCATACACTTTATCAGGTGTTTTCCTCTGGAGCCTCCCCATCCTGCAGGGATGGGGCTACTAGTCTCTGTCCAGCCAGTTGCAGGGCTTTGCTTAGCACCACCACCACGAGTTGAGTCACTGAGCAGTTTCTGGAAACCTGCAGTTTGGATTGTCTCTGTAGAAACCTTGGGAGGTTAGAAGGAGAGCTGTGGGAAACTGTGGCAAGAGCAGTCACTTTGCTCTTGCTGCCAGCCCCATCTATCGACAGTTTACAGCTCTTGCAGCCAGTACTCAAAATCCCCACTAGGAGATGGGTTTGAAATATTGACAAAAAAAAAAAAAAAATTGTAAGGCAGAGGAGACCTGGAAATCACTCCCTGCACCTTCCTGTCCTGCATCCTTTGCTCTAGTCCCCTGACCCAGGGTTGGGTGCTCAGAGAGAGCCATCTTAAAACATTTTGCCCTATCCAGGCTGGGTGAAAAGCCCTGCCAGGTCTTCGTGGCATTGATGGCTTCTCCATGCACCATTCCCAATGCTTCCTCAATGGACATTTGGTGCCAGGGAGGGTTTGACCTGTTTTGGGTGGTGCTGATATGCTGCTGCTTGGGGAGGGACATCCACCACCCCAACCACTTCTCTCCTTGCTTGTCTTCCAGAGCCATCATGAAGCTGAATGGGCACCAGTTGGAAAACCACGCGCTGAAGGTCTCCTACATCCCTGATGAGCAGTCCATGCAAGGGCCAGAGAATGGGCGGCGGGGTGGATTTGGGGCACGTGGTGCTCCCAGGCAGGGTTCCCCTGTCACCGCAGGGGCACCGGTCAAACAGCAGCCAGTTGACATTCCCCTCCGTCTCCTGGTGCCCACACAGTATGTGGGTGCTATCATCGGCAAGGAAGGGGCCACCATCAGGAACATCACCAAGCAGACGCAGTCCAAGTGAGTCTGTTCTCCTCCCCTTCCCCTGTGAGCTGGTTTGCACCTTAATTAGTGGACTTGTCTGCAGTGATTTTTGAGGCTGGATTTCTTTGTGGAGCATGGGCTATTGGAGGATGCTCTGGCACTCCTGCTGTACAGGGTGGTATGTCCAAGAGCCAGTTTCCCATGCTGTTCCTCAGCTCTGCCTTCTGGTTCCCCATGTGTCTCCCTTTGCCAGGACGGCCCTGGCTGAATCACGGCCCACAGGCTCCTCACTGCTGGGCAGCAGAGCAACTTCAGGGAGTGCATGGGGAAGTCACTGGTTCAGCTGGTCTCATTTAGCACAAGCCTGCTGAGCTTCACCCGCCTGCATTTGGCCTACAATCTTGTGTTGACTACTGCTCTTCTCCAAGGAAGGCTTTTTCTAAGACATGAAGTGATGGACAATGCATCCCATCTCCCAGGAACATGCTTGTTCCACCACTTAATCACTCCTGTTATTTAATATAAATAGATGCTGCTGCCTTATTTGGATTTCTGTGTTTTGAGCTTATAGCTACCGTGTCCATGTCAAGTATTCAGCCCAGAATTAACTCCCCTTGCCTTTCCTGTGTGCGTATAACATAGTGCTTGATCTTAGGGCAGTCTGCAGGGATGCTGGGGGAGTAGAGCAGCCAGCACTCACACTGCTGGAAAGCCACAGAGCCTCTCCCCTGTGCCCCACCCCAGCATTGGTCCTGTGCTTGCAGGATTGATGTGCACCGAAAAGAGAATGCAGGAGCTGCAGAAAAAGCCATCAGCATCCACTCCACCCCTGAGGGCTGCTCTGCTGCCTGCAAAATGATTTTGGAGATCATGCAGAAGGAGGCAAAGGACACCAAGACGTAAGGTTTCCCCCTTCCCTTCTGTGCATGCATATCCTATCCACAGCTCTTTGCTGGGCTGCATTACTGTCTTAATACCTGGACCTGTGTGGCACTCCAATCTGCATGTCGGAGCCTCGCCTTGGGAGAGCTGGAGTACTTTGAGCAAGGAAACATGAATTTACCCTGTCACTCTGTAGTCAATCTCTCTTCTTCTGGCAGTAGTAATCTCTTTTTTTTTTTTTTTCATTCCTCTCTCTAGAGCTGATGAAGTGCCTCTGAAAATCTTGGCCCATAACAACTTTGTGGGGCGCCTGATTGGCAAAGAAGGGCGAAACTTGAAGAAAGTGGAGCAGGACACAGAGACAAAAATCACCATCTCATCGTAAGGCTCCTTGCTGTCTTTGGGAAAACCAGGGCAGAACTTTTCCAGCCTGGGGTGGATGGGAAGGATGAGGAAGAGATGGATGATGTGATGAAAGTGGGCAAAGATGCCTGTCCATCACATGGGAAACCAACCTATGGCATGGGTACTTTGGTTCCCAAAGCTGTCTTGATAAATCTTGGTATTATGTTTTCTTTATTCACTTCCTCTTCCCCTCTGTGCTGCAGTGGCCCATAGGTCTGGCTGGGTTTTATAGCCAGTGAGAATTGTTTTTTTCCTCTTGAATTGTATTTTTGGGGAAGGCTGGATGGACTTCCCAATGCAAACCATTATTTTGGTCCCTGCTCTGACTGGCACCGGGGCAGGTGCTGCCTTTGCAGTGCCTGCTGTGATGATAGCAGCTAATCTTCCATGAGAAGGGAGGAGGATGCACACACTGCTGGGAAGGCATGGCAGGGAGATGGTGCTGCTGCTTCACCAGGGTAACACTGACCCCCCCTCCCCCCATCAGATTGCAGGACCTGACTCTGTACAACCCTGAAAGGACGATCACAGTGAAGGGCTCCATCGAGAACTGCTGCAAAGCAGAGCAGGAGATCATGAAGAAAGTGAGGGAAGCCTACGAGAATGATGTAGCAGCCATGAGCGTGAGTGCAGCTCGGCTCAGGGACGGCAGCTCTGCTGGGCAGAGTTCCTGCCCTACCTCTCATCTGATGTGCGCTCTCTAAGAGGATGTCTTGGTAAAAGCAATGAGCGTTTCTCTCCTCTCACCCTCAGCTGCAATCTCACCTCATCCCTGGCCTTAACCTGGCTGCTGTTGGCCTCTTCCCTGCCTCCTCCAATGCAGTACCTCCTCCTCCTAGCAGTGTCTCTGGAGCCACGCCATACAGCTCCTTTGTGGTAGGTGAACACCTGGCAGCTAAAATCGCTCTTGTTTCCAGCTCAGAGATCTCCTCTGCATTGGGAAGATCCTTGCAATGAATGGGGCTGTGACTTTAGCATCTCTTGCTGTCAGCTGGCAGGTCAGGTCCAGTGTGGGTGCAGAATCTGGACCTTTAACTTATTGCAAATACAGTAGACAAAGTACTCACCCAGCACCATCGGGAGAGGCACAGCTGTCACTTGGGCTAGCAGAGGGTGGTTCAGGGCCCTTTACTGCCCAGATCCTCATGATGGCATCTGAGCCTGAGCAGTAACACTGTACCTGCAGCCTCCGGAGCAAGAGACCGTGCATGTCTTCATCCCTGCGCAGGCGGTTGGTGCGATCATTGGCAAGAAGGGCCAGCACATCAAGCAGCTCTCCCGGTTTGCAAGTGCCTCTATTAAGGTAGTGTCTCCCTGTCAAGGAGCTCTGTCCTGCCAGCACCTCTCACCAAGTGGGTGCCTTTCTGGTGGTGAAAAACACCTTAAAAGCCCAGGTGATGTGTCTGGGTGCCCAATCCTGCACTGCAGGGGAGGATGGCATGGCCATAATCCTGCCTATGCAACTCACTGCTGCAGTGACCGTCTCTCTCCTCCCCTCCAGATTGCACCCCCAGAGACGCCGGACTCCAAAGTGCGCATGGTCATCATCACGGGCCCTCCAGAAGCTCAGTTCAAGGTCCCTCCCTTTGCTGCCATCACTGGGAGGGGGGGTGGGGGAAGGGGTTTCCCAGTGCCCTCCTCCACTATCCCCTTCCCTGCAAAGCTGGGTGGGGAGGAACAGAATGGCCACCTCTTCCTAGTGTGCACTTTTGAGACTCCCCTGGACCGTGGCTTTTTTTAACACAGCACCAGCCCTCCTGGGGGCTGAGCTGATATAAAGCCCTGAGGAACTGGGATTTGATTGGGATCTGGCATATGTCCCTGGTCCCCAGGATGGATACCTGCCAAGCTGGGTGCACTGAGGTGGCGTGCGGGGATAGGACATCTTAAGCTGCACCTGATGCCACATTCCTTCCCCTCTACAGGCACAAGGCAGGATTTATGGGAAGCTGAAGGAGGAAAACTTTTTTGGACCGAAAGAAGAAGTAAAGCTGGAGACACACATCCGGGTCCCTGCCTCATCTGCGGGGAGGGTCATTGGCAAAGGAGGCAAAACTGTAAGCAGAAGTGACATTTGGAAGGGGATGAGAGCATCGTGGGGTTGTGATGTCTGTGAGAGCGCACCCACTTTGTGCCAGCACCCAGGGGAATCCCAGTGACAGATTTCCCAGTGGGATGGCTTGGGGGACATGAATGTTCTTCCCACACCATGCAACGGGTTGGTCTCTACCCTTCCGTGCAGGTCAATGAGCTGCAGAACCTGACAGCAGCAGAGGTGGTGGTACCACGAGATCAGACCCCTGATGAGAACGAGCAAGTTATTGTGAAGATCATCGGGCACTTCTATGCCAGCCAGGTATGGTCCTGGCAGCTCGGTGCTGGTAGATCCCTTAATGGCTCATAAGGAGTAGTGTTCACCTGTATTTCCTCCTATAGAAGTTTTTTCTGCACTTAGCTGTTGATTTTTTTTTAAATTAGGTGTCCATGAGCTGTCCCCTTTGCTGTGGGTGATGGTGTGAGATAGTGGGGGAAGGAGGGAGAGGTGTGGGCTTATGTGCACATGCATTCACAGAGTGTGATGTCCAAAACCCAACTTTTTGAGAAAACCATAGTAAAATAGGAGAGGAAGGGATCTCCAGGAGTTACCTAGCCCACCCGTGCCACCATGAACAATTCCTGCCAGTATTTGATCTCACATGTTCTTGAAACTAACCAGTGACAGAGATTCCTTTTTCCCATTCCACTTTGCAGTCATCGTTGGGTGAAAAAATGTCCTGAACTTTTCCTGTGACAGACTTACCTGTGCTGCCCACATCAACATCTGTCATGACATGCAGTGCTGTTTCCCTGCAGTTTAACAGGACAGGCAGGCAGGGGGAGAGCTAGGGAGTGGTGCTCTGACACCAGCACAGGGACCCTAGTTTCCCTCTTTGCTCTTCTTGTCCACAGATGGCACAGCGCAAGATCAGAGACATTCTGGCCCAGGTGAAGCAGCAACATCAGAAGGGACAGAGCGGCCAGCTGCAAGCAAGGAGGAAATAAGAGCAGCAATGACACCAATGTGAAAAGTGGAACAAGCCAATGCTGGGCTTAAGAGTGGCTGGGAATCAGTTACCATAGACAGATACAATTTTTCCTTTGACTGGTTGACATTAAAAGGCAGTTTGATTGGCTTCCAAGTTAGAGGGCTAGGTTAAGAATCAGACCACGTAATTTGATCCATTTTTAGCTCCCCATGCCAGAACAGCTACTTAAATGAACTGAGAGGTGCTGCAGTGCACTGGGAGAACCAGCTGTGCTGCTGAGGCTGGAGCACTGCCGGGTGCCAGGGATGGACAGTGCAGCAAACCTGCAACTGCCACAGCACTCAGCCCCTCTTCTGGGTGCAACATTTGCCTTCTCATTTAAGTAGCTTTTGGATGTACCACCCCATCCATCTCTGGCTCCCACCAGGGCTTCCCTGCAGTTGAATCTCCCCGTCCCTCCCTCCCTCTCCTGCCTTGGCAGCGTAGCTGATGGGTATTTCCAGAGAGCTTTTAAACTTTTTGGAGCATTTGATTTTGATTTTTTTTTTTAAAGAAACTGTAGCAAACTTACCAACTCCCATTGGTAACAAGTTCCATTGCAAGGGGGGATATAAAAAAAAGCCTTAGTGCCAAATGGATTTGGATCCCTTGGGAGCTCTGAACCTATTGAATCTTAGGAACACCCAAGGGCAAGCTGGAGAAGTTCTCTCTCACCTGTGCTGTGTGCAGTGCCTTAGAAGCCCGGACAGCACCTCTATTTTCCAGGATGACTTTTTTGTTTCATTTGTTTTAATGTTTCTTTTCATTTTAGGTTAGTTTACTTTAAAGAAGTTTCTTCTGAAGCCTTTGAAATAATGGCAGAAGTGGGATGTACAGCTTTAGCAGTGACCGTTTTCTCAGTAATCTTAGCTGTGTAGGTGCCAACCTGTTCCAGAGATGAGGCAAACTGCATGGAGAAGGGAAGGGGTGAGGGAAGTGATTTGGTTTTCCCTCCTCCCTTCAAGCAACAGCAATAAAACAACAATAACTAAATCAAAGAAAACCCTGCTTGGTAGGAAGTATGAATTAATCTGCATCTCTTTAATAATCAGATTATGTGAACTAAATGCATGCAGAACAGTTCTGGAGTTCAGGAGAAAGCCAAAGGGATTTGGGGGTGTGAAGGAGGAGAGATCTTTAAGGCTCTGGATATATCAGGCATTGAAAAAGAGCCTTGGCAGACTTGGCTCTTCAGTCCAGGTTTGCTGCTGAACCAGGGCATGCTTTTGCCCCAAGATCTCTGGCATTTGGCGCAAAGAGGGGCAGCAGCTCCTTTGCAAAGTCCTCTGCAGGTTGCTGGGGATGTGAACTCAGCCTCAGTTTCCCCACCTGGAGCAAGAGACTTGTGCCCTGAAATCCTGCTGGTGTCTCCAGGGCTCAGCCACAGGTGGGTGTGTGGCAACACAACTTTTTTGGTTTTTGCTTTTTTTTTTTTTTTTTTTTGAAATATCCAGGGGAATATTGTTAACAAACTTGGGATGTGCCAGTTTGTTTTAACTCTTCTGGGGTTATTTGATGTTCCCCTCTACCCAACTCTCTCTAGGTGGAGAAAAATATTCTTGAAATGTGGCACATTAAAAGATTTTTTTTCCTTATTTAAAAACAAAACAACGCAACCACCACCACCCTTCTTTCTGTGGTAAGAATAACTGTTCTCATGAGACAGTACCAAATATATACGTCAAACGAATGTAAGATGGTTACTGATTCCCGTCACTCTTATGAGGATTTTATATTTTAGATATATTTTAATGGTTTGTTTTTAATACTGAGTATTTGGAAGGGACAGTAACTGCTGTGATTGCCTCTTCCATGCAGGGTAAGGTCTTGTCTCTACACGGGGGCTGGGGCAGGGCTTGGTGTGCATTCCTTGCTGTGGCAGAGGGGCCCTGGTCCTGTGCAACCCCTGGCCATGGCTCTGACTGGAGCAGGGGGGCTGCATGCCAGGTAAAGCCCCTGTGCCATGTTTCTCTGTAATCCAGCCCAAACGCTGGTTGATGCTGGTTTTCCTGCAAATTGGGGTGGGGGGTGAAAAAGCAAAATTATTTCTGGCTCTGGGGGAAGGTGGCGCAGCTTGGAGCCTGCAGTGTGCTGTGGGGAGAGGGGCAAAGCAGGCGTCCCAGGAGGCAGGAGGAGACCTGGGAGCAGCCTTGGGCGAGCTGATTCAAGGCTTAAAAGGAGGGAATTGGAAATAAACCTCACACTGATGCTTTTACCATTTCTTTCTGAAATGGAGACCAGACCTCCCATTTGAGCAGACGTTTTCCTGGGTGCATCCTCCAAAGCGAGAACTGGCTTTGAATTTGGATCATGCAGCATCAGGAAGGCGGGTGGTTTATTGATAAGGGAACACGGCAGCAGTTACTGTCCTTTTAGACATTGCAACAACAACAAGGTGTAGGGGAAGGCCAGATATTGCTGTGTGTTTGAGCAACAAGAAAAAAATAAGGGGGAAAAAAAAAGCTACCTCAAGGTATGAAGTTACCTCAGCAATTTTTTTTTTTTTGGGGGGGGGGCTTGCTGATATTTTATATAAAAGCTGATAGTCTTGAATATTTTATTTTTTTAATGAAAAGAGAAGTTAAGTTTCATAATTTCTTATGAGCCAGGAGTTATGTGCAGGTAACCAAGTGTTATGAGCTCTCTATGGAGAACGACAGAAACTTCAGACATAGTGGAAAAGATGGCAGCAGCATATTATTTTGGCCTTTTCAAGCCAGAAATGAATTTTAGCATGACACAAGAGCTGTCAGATGTCGCGACTCTTTGAGAACTTGGACAAATTGGAGCCCACAAACTTTTTCAGTTGGAAAGACTTTTTTTTTTTTTAATTTAAAAACAAAAAAGCCACTGGATGAAAGGCCTTTGTCAATCCAACTCCAACAGGAAACCAAATTGTTAAAGTGCTTGGAATCAGAAATATTCTACTGAAGGCAATATGAGGATAGACTTGCCTTCAAGCACCATTCCTAGGCATCAAGCTGGCTATGCTAAGTGGGGTACATGGGGTTTGCTGATATTTTAACTGTGCCAGCTTGGGTAATTTTACAAACAGTTGTAAGCCATATCTTTCAAAATGCAAACAAATTGTCCTCCTGTGTTGACACAGAGGAAGTCTCAAACCATCTTCTCCACTATGATGCTGTTAAATATTTTACAGAGATTTACCTCAGTTTTACTGAGGACAAGCAATCAAAAAAAAAAGAGAACAACAGAAATAAATGGGAGCCAACTTTTTTATACAAACACACACTAAGGAGAGAGGAAAAAGTGAACAACCCTAATGAATGATAGGTGTGAACCTCTCCCTGTCTGAGGAGGTTCATGTGCTTTTTTTAAAAAAAAAAAAAAGTCCCATCTTGCTATTTTTTCATTATACCTGCAGGAAAACAACCCTTTCTTGAGTATTAGTTGGAAATATATCAGTGGTGGTAAAGTCAATTTGTAAGTGGCCAGCTGGCTCCCCAGCCTCACTCCTCTCTTCCACTCCTAAACCCCACAGAAATTTTGGGTGCATGAGGAACACAGGATCAGGCTCACCTGTAGTGATGGAGAAGTGCTGGCCCTTTTCCAGAGAGATCGGAACAAAGGAGCAAAGCTGGACAGTGGCAGCAGGAGGAAACCCCTGCCTACCTGTGCAGCACCTGCACTTGTGCCCCTCCACAAGAAGGTGCTTCTGCCTGTTTTTCCTTCTCTTTCAGAGACTGGCATTTGTCCTAGGAAAAACAGTTTCTTATTTAAATCTCTGGCTCTCTACTTTTTACAGCCTTGCATAAATCAGTGTATTCAGACATCGGTGATTATAATTGTATTTTCCAACAGCAAGTGTTTTTGATAACTGGTGCAAACTATCATTGAGGAAAAAAAAACACCCACAAAACACCCACAATACTGTTAATTGGATTGTTGCAGTGAGAAGATCTTGACACATACCTAAAATCTGATGATTCAGGGACACCTTTGATGCTTTTCACCAGCAAAGGGCTACAGGCACAAAGCCACCTCAAGGCTGATCCCTTTGCCACCATTGCCTGAGGCTGTCTTTGTGGCAACTGAGACATCACTGGTGCTGTCACATAAGAGTGAGTGGTTCTTTTGGGAATATCACTGTTTCCCTGAGGGAAGGCAGCATCAGCTGTGGTTTCATAAGGCAGACCCAGTTGCCGGGAAGAGGCAAGTCTGCTGCTGGCCGTTTCTCTTCTCCCCACGTTGGGGAAGCACTTAAATACCTGTTTAAATTCCTACTGATATCCCATTGAGTTCAACAGGACTTCTGGAAAGCAACTTTGCTTTATAAAATTATTCGCAGTAAGGAAGATGCCTCTAAGCACCTCTGTATTTCTCCAGAGCCAAGCTGAGCTGGGAACAGCTAAACCAGCATAAACCAGGATCCCCATCCAGACTGGTCATGAGGGCCAGGGGAAGGAGATGCAAGCAAGCTTTGAATTAGCCTTGGAGTGAAGAAGCAGGAAACAAATCTCTAGTAAAACCTGAAAGCAAGCAGAAAGGAGGATAACTGCTCTGCAGTACCTCCTTCCTGATAGCTACTCTCTTTGCACTGGAAAAATAGGCAATTTAGGGGGAACCTCCCATAGGAGCCCTTTAATGGCAAGAAAATCAACCCACATCCACTGTGCTAAATCTGACGAAACCAGACTGAGACACAGCAGGGACCCAGGGCAGATGCTTGCTTGTGGCTTCATCTTCACTGGGGACCAGGGTGATGAGCAGCACCAATTGCTCCTCTCCTGAGCTGCTGCCTCGCTTTTGTACTAGCAGATTTTTTCCCCCCCGTCATTTTATACCTCCCCCCCCCCCCCCCCCCCCCCCCCCCATCCCTGCTCCCTGCGAACCTAGCCCTGCTCCTCCTAGGTGCTGGAAGGGGTGCATGGCAGGTCAGTTCGTTTCTTGAAATTGTCCTTTCCTGTCAGTTTAGAAAGTTTTTAATTTGAGGCAGGGGCAGGCATGTAGAGAGCCTCTGGGATAGGAGAGGGAGTTTCTGCTTGCTGTCTTGGGGCTCGACAGATCGTGCCAGGGTGGTAGCTTCAGGCAGGAAGCAGTACATGGGTAGAGCACGGAGTTTGTTTCCCAACTGTGCCACTGGCTGGCTCTGAGGCCATAGGGCAAAATGGAAAGAAAGCAAATAAATAAATCTCTGTGCATCAGTTTCTCCCCAATGGGAGTAATACTTCTTACCTACCTCACAGGCCTGTTGTGAGGATTAACAAATTAATGTCTCTGAAGCACTTTGTGATCCTCAGTTCCATATACCAGGCAAAATATTGTTGCCAGGACTAAAAACCATGATGCTATGTGGATTTTGGGGGGTTCATCTCATTTTAATGCTATCAGAATCTTGTTTTGTCATTCAGCTAGGGAAAAGGAGTAAACAAAAAACAAAGCCAAACAAACAAAGAAAACCCAACAGTTAATGTTTTTCTCTTCCAAGTTCTGACCACTTTCTCATCCCCTAAGTGTATCTGAGGTAGGGAGGTGAGTTGGGGTTCAGCAGCAACAATTGGGCTATGCTCCCTCCTGGCAGTCATGATTGTAGTCTGACTGCACTGACAAGCTTGAAAGAGTTTTACAGAGTCAAAATAGATGAAAATCCATTGTAAATACTGAAAAGAAACTGCCTCTAACATACACTTTATGGTTCCTGGACATTACGTTTTGGTTGTGTTTTAAGTTTTGAGTGGGGAAAAAAAAAAAATCAGTATAAGTTAGTCAAATAGTTCATCAGTGCCAGAATAAAATTCTCTCTTAATTTCTAGCTCCAAATATTGTGTTTTCTAGCTTCTGAAAAAAACAGTTCAGAAATGCAGACTTGTTATAAAACAAAAAAAGACATAAATTTAATTTCTTTGTTTTTAATATAGTTCTTCTCTCTCTGTCCCCTGGTGGTTCACAGAACGTAGGCTTTTAATATTTTTGGAACTTTTTTTGTTTTCAAAAAAAATAGTAACTGAGATTTTGGGATGTGTGGGGATCTTTTTTTCTTTCCCCCATTGTGGCTTTTGTTTTGTTTGGATGAAATCAGTGTGAGCCTGTGAAAAGTGCAGGCCCCTGAGAGGGCATAGGAATATTTAAACATCCTAATAACGTGCTTGCTTCTGAAGGCTGCTTGGGCAGAGCAAATGGCTGGAATGTGCTGTGCCCAGCCTGGCCCTGGGCTTTGCTGACTGGAGGTGAAGAACACAGATTTGCTGTGAGAGAAGGGCATGGTGACTGACAGCGTGAATTAGCGCATGGAAGTTTCAATTCCATTTCAATTCAGCCTGATTGTCGAAAGTGGGTGGACAAGTGTCAGCTGTCCAATGCTTAGAAAACTGCCTCCAAGCAGGTGCTTGCAAATAAACATGTCCAAGGCTCAATTTAATTTGGAATGTCAGATGGGCAGACCTGTGCAGCAGCTCACTGGGAGCAGAGCGCCACGACAGGATAACTATTGTTAGGCAAAATGAGGATCTAAAGTTGCAAAACTCTCTTGAAGGACTTAGCTGCCATGGTACAGTGTGTAGGAGATGCACATCAATGATGTGTAGGGAGGGAAAAATGAATCCCAATTCAGCCTTGAATAAGCCTTTCTTACTAGTTTCAGTGTTTATTTTTTGTTTGTTTGTTTGTTTTTAATAATTTGTGATTATGGGTAAGATCTGGAGCAGAGCAAAACCACCCAGAGGCTCTTAAATTGCAGTTCTTGGAGAACATGCAGATGATGCAAGCTGGAAATGTACACATGCAAACTACCTCAAGGCTGACCCAATTGACGGACAGGGGAGGGTCTGGCACCACTGCCACGTGGGAACAGCCTCGGGACAGTCTTCACACACATCAGAAGACACATCCTCCCAGGTGGTGGAGAGGCAGGTTTGGTACCCTGTCCTTCCACCCCACAATTAGGGAGCATTGCAGTATGGAAGAGGAAAGGGATCTGATGAGGAAGGCTCCTGGGACCATAGGTTTGGGATAGTCACTGGTCAGGATGGGCGGTAAATTGGACTCCTTGAAAGTCAGCCCATTACTGACTTTAGTGTGCATTTGAACCCTGCTGCTTTACTGTACCTTACTGATTTTTTTTTTTAGTTTTTCTTGAAGACAAATACCTCTGAGTTGTGGCAGCGCATGCCAGGATGCTTTGCCTGGTCTGCAGTGGCAGCCTGTCCCTGCTATTGTGACAGAGCAGTGGATTATGAACCGTGGAAAGTATTTGTGTGCTGCATTAGCAAAGTATCAACATGAGCTAAAGATGACAGGAATTTTTTGCTAAAACAAAACAAACAAAACCACAACAAATTAAGACCCAGGAGTCAGCTGTATGACAGAATTGAAGCCATTTTTTGACCAGTTTGGGTAAAGGTTTTTGAAAAGCAACACTAAGTCCAGCAGGACATAGTTGGTAAATGTTTTCCATAGGGATTCAGCAGCATGGAGTGGAGAAGGGCTTGTCGAGAGCTGCTGAGCTCCTGTGCAGGCAGAGTATCCTGGAGGAGGTGGCGAGTAGCACTGGATGCATCGGGCTCCCGTTGCTGTTGGTGGATTGTCCCAGAAAATTGGTGGGATTGTCTGGAATCAGTGCAGAAGCTAACTGTCAAAATCACCATAATGTGTTTAAGTGTTTGTTACCAAGCAGTTAAGCATATTGGTTCATTTGAAATGTATCTGGATTCATCATGAGATCAAATTTGTTGACTTCAAGAGGAAATCTGGCCCTAAAACATGACACATACCCCCCCGCCCCAACGTTGCTTCTGTAACCAGCTCTGTTAGGCTGAATTGAAAAACGACAAATTTTAGGGTCACTCCAGGTGAGACAAAGCCCCAGATGAAACCCTAGAGTTTCTTGAAAGCCCCAAATGGCTGGTGCCTGTGGAGTTTGCCAGCTTCACTGCATGTCAAACACGGGGGCATGACCTTATATATAACCAAGTCATTTTTGTTTATCTACCTCTTAGCAACAATAGATTAAAACTAGGTAGTGGCAACTCCACATGCTGTAGTGTAGAGAAAAAAAAAAAAAACAACTCTTTTTCCAAAGAAAAATGTTCTTTAAAAATAGAATTTATGGGCTTTCTTTTCACTTTAAAGTGGTCGTTAGTTGAAAAAGCTCCAGACCTCAGCAGTCCAAACTGTTTAGTTGTGACTGATTTTTTTTTTAATGTTCAATCTTCCATTACTTTTTGCTTTTGAACTTTGATATTCACTTCTGTCAGCAGTAGAACATCCATCCTCCTCAGTTCCCCAGTATAGTGGGGCTGAACCCCATCTTGCATGGGTGGGAGATGCTAGGGAAATCATGCTCAATGTTTTTTTCTCAGTGGCCATGTGTTTATGCATCTTTTTTGGTGGAGGTCAGTGGCATCAGGTTGATGGCAGTGCAAGGGGTGTCCTGAGCAGCACATCAGCCATGCAAAGCAATCCAATGAATTGCAATGGAGCCAAATATGAGGTCCTGTTTTACTCCGCATCCTGACACCGGGAGCACCCAGCAGCACCTCGTCCATGGGACAGGTGCACCTAAAAGTGCTCCTCAACCCACTGGGCAAAGCTGTGTCTCTTTCCAGCAGCCACTCCAATGCAATTTCGAACTATTCCTCAAAAGAAGTTGTACGTCATTGTAATGATACTGGTTTTCCTCCCTTCAGCTGAATGTTTCTTTCCACCTTCCCCCTCTCTCTCCTACTTGCCTCATCTAATCTGTGTTCTTCCCTTGTACTCTGGTGTGAGGCATTTTGTTGGTTTGTATGTGGAGTTGGGATTATGGATGGATGTGGGCTCCATTTCTCTTCCAGCAAGGTTTTGCCACAAACTGCTTTACTCCACTGTTTTTCTGGTTGTTTTTTATTTTTTTTTTAATAAAGAAGAAAACAAACAAACAAACCAACCTAACACTGTTCCTGTGTGTTTTTCATCGCGTTGCGGGGAAGGAAGAAAGAAAGAAAGGTGCTGGTGGGGAAACGGGTGTCTGAGGACGTGCATGTGGTGGCAGCAAGGAAACCTTGGAGGTTGCCGTCTGTTCTTCATGGGCGGTGGGACCCAAACCTGGTCTGTTTCACGACTGGGGTTTGTAGGAGCATGTGGTATACTTTTCTAGAACCTCTGAGGGGCGCTGGGCACGGGGCTCAGGCCCTTTGCAAAGCCCAAAGCCCCACTTCGTTTCGGGGCACGGCGCGGTCGGGCCGTGCAGCACCGAGACCCCCGGCCCCTCTGCCCGCGGCCCACGCTGGGGACAGGGGCGTCCGGGCACGGGGCCCTGGTTTAAAATAGAAGAAACGAGGTCTCGGCGGGAGGCGGGCACGCCGGCTGCCGGGCAGCTGCCCGGGCACACGGGTACGCCGCGGGCACCGGCGCGACCGGACTGCAGATTTCGTTGGGTTTGGCGGCGCTGCAGAGCCCTGGCGCATCCAGCCCCTCCCCGGGCCCGCGGGGCGCGGTGGAGCGGTGCCGAGCGACGCGTGCGGTGGCGGGCGGTCTACCTGCGGCGGCGGCAGGGCGGCGGCGCCCAGAGGAGGCCCCGGGCCGGCCGCAGAGGCGAGGCTGGGGCGAGCAACCGGAGCGGCGGCGACGAGAGTCAAGACGCAGCGGCAAAAGGATTTTGTAGCGGTCCCATGGTGTAATGGTTAGCACTCTGGACTTTGAATCCAGCGATCCGAGTTCAAATCTCGGTGGGACCTCCCGCCATTTTTGTCTCCGCTGTCCCAGTAATTCAGCGGGAGGCGGGCGCGAATCGGTGCGGCGGCGGCGGCACCAGGCCTGCCCCGAAAGCCCTCCCGTCCTCCACTGGTAGCGGGCATCCGCACGCCTCCATTTTGTGCGGAGGCGACGACTCTCATGAGCGCATGCGCATGAGCACAGACGGGGCGGAGCTGAGGAGGGCGCTGTTCAGCTGCTGGCGCTGGTTGCGCGCGTGGAGTGACGCGGCCGCCTCCCCGCGCTGCTATTGGCTGGGAGCGTCCCCCTTCTGCGCTAAGCGGCGCCGCCGCTTCGGGGGATTCCCTAACGCGGGCTGCGGAGCGCTTCACCGGGCGGCACCATAAATGCAGCTGCGGCCCCTGCGTGGGGTCGGCAGTAGAGAAACGCTCCCTCCCCCCCCCCGGGGGGCAGCGCTTGGATCAGCCCGCCGCGGAGGGCGGGCGGAGGCCGCGCAGCGCCGAGGCGTGCGGCGGCGCTGAGCTGGCTCTGACGCAGGGCTTGGGGAGCTCAGCCGGGATTAACCGGGCGATCTTCCCAGGGCTCAGGAAACCCGGGCCTGTTTGAGACCTCCTCCTCCGGGATTAGGAGCAGGGATGGACAACAAAGCTCTGTTTTGGCACAGAAGCTGGTTTTCTTTTTTTTTTTTTTTTTTTTTTTTTTGTGGTAAGGGTGTCTGGACTGGATAAAGCAGGGGGATGCCTGAGGCTGCTTATCGCTAGGTTTGATCCGTGCTGTGTGGCAAGCTTGTCCTTTCCAGACACAAGAGACAGAGGCTGTGCTTCGAGTGCACACTGAGTGGATTTATTTAGTGTAGGCAAGAGAAAGAACAAAACCTTTATTGATTCAGTTATTTATGGCTAGGTAGGTACACAACACCAGATGCGGAGGATTTGTGTTAGTTCCCTCCTGAGCTGCAACGAGGAAGAACCTCTTTGTTGTGTTCAGGTTCCACAGGGGAGCCCCAGGTTTTGAGCCCTGTCTGAGGTCGAACAGCTGAGGACCTCCAGTCCCACGGCCTCCTGCAGGCAAGTGTCAAGCATGACCAGCAGTGACCCAGCAGCCAGGAAAGCACTGCAGCTCCGGATGGGTTCAGGAGCAATTTCCCTGTATGTGCAGCATTTAAAATAACCCTAAGCCCACCTCCATGCTCTTCTGGAGCCCCATCTGTGGCTGTTTTCTCCACCAGCATCATGAGAGACAAAGGCTATACCCAATATGCAATGGGTACCTTCTGCACCATCACCTCTTCCCAAACAGCCATGTCCCACGTGGTGGGAGAGGTTTGTTCCTGTGCTGAATTTGTAGCAATTATCATTGCTGTGTTTAAGTCTGACCTGGTGCATGTACCATCTCTGAGCAGAGGCTGTCTGGGCTGCCAGCTCCAAGTCATCCCTGTCACCAACGAGACATTGTGGGACAAGACTTTGCAGCACCACTACCTGTATGGAATTGGTCCATCCTCCCCACCTGCCCACAGCACAGCCTCAGCAGCAGAGGAGAGCAGATGGTAAAGCCAAGGCAGTGTTTGGAGCTGCCACAGCTGCAGGCAGGCTCTGACAGCTTGCTCTCCTGTGGCTGCTGGAGGGTTTCCCAGGGAGGAAGCGAGACCAAGAGGCAGGGTGAAGCTTTTGAACAAGCTGCCTGGAGCCTTGTGCCTTCCTGTGGCTCACAATGTGTTGGTTGAAGTCCCCAGACATACTCGGACCATCCCATGGCTCTAGATGCGTTGTGGATGTGAGCTGTAGTCTGTAGGAGCGATGGACAGCATTAATGGGCTGGGAGTATACATTGGAATAAAGAGAATAAAGCTTCAGACCTCTGGAAGCCTCAAACTAGCAACAGTATATTGTCTGCGTGTGCCAGCTGGGGAAACAGGGAAATAACTCAAGTGAGGTCCCACTGGGAGCATTCTTCTGCATTGAAGGGGGGGGGGGGGGGGGTGCTCAGCTCAGGGCTTTGGAGCCTATGCTGGTGTTGGCCTGCTTGGAGAAGTCTGAGACAAGACACAGCCCTATGGTTTCATTAAAGCCCAGTTTGCTGCTGCCTGCTAAAAATACAGAAGTTTTGCTTGGCGGAAACCAAATGTAAATCAGTTACATGAGCACATGAGCACAAAAACACACTCTGCTCTGGCTGCTGAACCGCATCTCCGGTGTTGGGGGGGTGGGATAGCTTTTTTTTTTTTCTTTCCTCTTTCTCTTTTTTTTGCTACTTTAGATGCAACTACATATTGGTTCAGGACTCCCCAGTGCCAAGGTCAGACTACAGGAAAAGCAGGTTTCTTAGAGTCTTGCCTCCTGCATGAAACAGCCCAATTCCTGGCCAGGGCAGGGAGGGAGGAGGAAGGTTGTCAGCTTATTGTACAGCCACCCTTTTCCTTAAAGGGGTTCTTGTCCTCTGGGACACCTTTCAACAGTGGGTCCTCTCCTGCCATGGATTCAATGTACTCCTTGATCTCTTTGCCGGTCTTGGAGACCTACAAGGAAGGAAGGAGATGCCCCACATGGGTTACGGGAACAAGCCTTCACTGCAGACCTGCACTCTTGCTCGTCATCTGCCTACAAACCCATTTGCTCCTTTGGGAGAGGAGAACTGTGGAGCTACCCATGGCTGTGGTATCCCCAAGAACATCCCCAAGGTGCCACGGACACTCCACCGTGGGGCTGCAGCCACAGGACTGTGAGACATGAGGCTAAACCCCAAGGGGATGCTTGTCTCGAGGCAAAAGGTTTGAACTCACATGCTTGTGCCTGTATATGAGGTTTAATTTCAGGGGGTTGTGGTTTGTTTTCCCTTCACAGCACAATCGGGTCAGAACATTACCCCAGGGAAAGCACATTTCCATTTTGGGTGAAATACTCACCATTTGCCTCTCATTCTTCACCTCCTTTTTCAGCTGATCCAGTTCCATCTTCAGCAGTTCCTTCTCTGTCATATCCTGAGCCATTTTGTCCTGTAACCACACATAAACGGCATGTGCTTAAACTATAGATGGGCTTCACCTAGGACACATTAGGACTATTACTTTGGCCGTAACGCTATTGCAAATGCTGGTAACATCTCAACTACCCTCATGTTGAGAGAGGGACTGAAGCTTTAAAAACAAAACAACAACAACAAAAAAAAAAAACACAACACACATTTCAAAACACTTTGTATAACATCTGCAGTAAGCAGATTTTTGTTTGCTTGTTCTCACTAGACAAATCAAGCAAAAGATGCAGTTTGAGGGCAGCTGAGGAGGATCTAGCGTAGTTCTTAAAGAGGTTTTTGCCTACCACAGAGGCTGTTTCCCAACAGCATGAGGTGGCCAGTTCAGTGGGGCCAGCTGAGCCCAGAGAAAAAACTAGGGATGTTGGATTAGCAGCCCCTTAGGAGGACACAGATGGGAATGCATCAAATTTCTCAGTGTCTCCTGAACAAGCAAAGCAACATAAATGCAAACTAGAGCTATCTAATGTGTCCTTTGCTTGGGCAGGAGCAGTTTTGCAGGTTTTCTGAGGAACTACCAACTCATGAAGACAGTGGCACCTACGGTAGTGTTTGTGCCTGGAGGAAGCAAAGCCACTTACCTACAGGGTCAAGGAGCTGCCCCCTCTCAGTGGTGGAGGTGTTCAGAAACCCATATGTGCCGACAAGATGCCGTCCTTTGCACCCTCACTCTCCTGCTGTGGGCTTGAAGACTCCTTTGTATCTCCCAGCCAGTAGCAGGGAGCAGATGTCTTTGGTCCTTAAGCTGATAATAGACTCAGGCAAATAAGCTGGTCAGGTGTTGAATATTAGCCTCAAAGCCCAGGGTAATCAGTGGTAGGGCTGCAGGGGAGGGCTGGGAGAGGGTGAGGATGGGAAAGGAAGGGCAGGGATGGAGGAGTGCTTTGTGGAGCTGATGGCTAAGGCACTTGGGAAGCCCCTGATTCCAACTGTGGATGTCTGAGTCTGTGTGGCAGTTAGATCCTGACCTGCCTGGCAGACATGGAGCAATGGGAACATCCCCTGTGCATACAGGGGCAGGCTTCACCTGTTTCAGAAGGGATGAAGGGGAGGGGAGCTGGGGCAAGGAAACCATGAGGGGCTAGGGAGCAGCTTGGGTAGCTCTTGGCTCTTGAGGGTGTGAGAAGCAGAGCCAGTGCTGGAGGAAATTCATCATTTCCCTCATCCTTGTACTCATATGTGAGGAGGGAGGCAAGCACTCATGGGTCTGTGGGCTCAGTAAGGGTGTTTTGCTGCCATCTGGCCCACGCGAAGTTGCTGAGGCTGTGAACAGAGCTCAGGAGGCCCTGAGGAAGTGCCTGCAGGAGGAGGAGGAAGAGAGGGTGGAGGGAGATTTTTCAGGCACCCGGGACTGACCTTCCTCAAACAGTGCTGGGAAGTGGGAATTTCATGCCCTTAGCCCTGCTCGGCACAGCCTCTCCCACTGTCCTGTGGCATTGGAAAACACAGTTAGCAAAGCGCCATAGGGGATGCTCTGCCCTTGGTGAGAGCAGGACAGGAGCTTCCACTGGGCCACTTGGCACATGGGCTCCAGCAGGAATTTGGTGGCTAAGAACAGCCTGAGCTGAGCAAGGTCAGGGGGCACAGCTTGATCCCAAATGGTGTGCACAGGGCTTTTCCAGGAAGGCAGACCTGGCAGTTGAAGCACTGCCCTAGGGGGGTGTATCTCTTGCCTGTCTGATAAAGGCAAGGGGAAGGAACTTCCCCTCCCTGGATGCAGTGGATCTGGGCTTGGCCTCACACCCTCTGGGAAGGCAGCAGCACCTCCATCCCCTGATAGTTGCTACAAGCTGGCTCCAAAATGCTCAGAAATGGGCAAGTTTGGGCTGTCTGGAGCTGAACTGCAGCATTGTCCTGGAATATCGCCCTGTTTTGAGCCTGCTGTCTCCAGTGTTGTTTGCTTTCAGGCCTTCTTGCTCCAGAAGCTGTTCCCCCTTGAGAGCCACAAAGAACTGCAGTTTGGAGTCTGGAGGTGAATACAGATATGCAGGTTGGGTGCAGGTGGCAGAGGTGGGTATTGGGGTCCCAGCACTCCAACAGCTTTCAGGCTTCCTCAGCTGCTTGCTCCCCCTGCACTGCAGGTTCCTCCATGACCCAGATCCTTCACTGTTGCAGCCACTCTTGTCCACTGCCCTGGTGGGATGGCTGCTGGCTGTGACACGGGGCTCCCCTGCTAGCCCACCTCCCCGCAGGGCCACGGTGAGCAGAGCTGGGGAAACGTTCACTTCCTCTCCTGGTGTTCCCCTGCCTCTCCTTGGCTCTCCCAGGGCCAATGCCTGAAGGCGGCTGGAGAGGTCATATGCCTGTGCAGCATGCCGGAGGTGGGGGCTGGGATGTCGAGGGACCCGCAGGCCCTGCGTCAGCACCGCTGTGAGCTTCAAAACCCGGTGCCGAGGCGGTTGGGGAGGAAGTGGGCGCTTGAGCCCGGCACCATGTCGGAGCTGCAGCAGCTGCAGCAGTGTGACATCCCAGCAGCCAGGCAGGTCCTGCGCGACAACCATTGCAATCTCCACCGGGTCGCTGACTACTGTGAGAGCAACTATGTGCAGGTGAGGGCATTGAGGGACAACATGGGGTGAGCTGTGATGTCAGAGTCAGCTAGGAGCCTTATCAAGCTTCTTATTGAGATGGTGGTACTTGGGGATGAGGGTGGGGGTAGGGGTAGGGGGTGGGGAGGCTGTTGTGATGATGAAGACTCTTGATGATGGCAGCTCAAGCCTCCCCACTCATTTCCTACCCAGCAGTGAAAGCTCTCAGGGTTTATCTCGTGCTTTGGTTTCCCCTAATGCTCCACAGATGCTTCTCTGCTCAGGTCTCCGAATTAGGACTAGGACAAAGGGAAAGTCCTCCAAGGGTTTTGATGCCATCAGAGATAACCAGGGAGGGGACCATGAACACCAGCTCAAGCTGTCCATGGGGTTGTGGAGGTGTCTCCTCACAGGACAGAAGCAAGCTGGGTACCTGCACAGGGCTTGTCCCCACCACATGTCCTGATGTAGAGTGGGCACAAAGCTCTGCTGCCATCGGCTTCCCTCCTCCTCCTCCCTGCCTTGATCCCCTTGTGACCAGCTGAAGGAAAGGTGGGGCAGGGGCTTTTGGGATGCAATAGAAGGGAAAAGGGTTGTTTTGGCCCTGTTTGCTGAGGAGAGTGTCATGACAACGGGGTCCCCTTGTGCTTTAAAGGATCCTCTCTTGGTGGCATCACTCACGCAAGGCAGAACACTGCATTGTGCCACTGCACCGGGATGGTGCTGTCACTGTCCAGGGAGGAGTCACTGTGATCTCTCAGTGCCAGAAAAGCTGAGCACTGCTGACTGTCTGGTGTTTGTGAGTCCTGCTGGCTGAGCTGGAGGAACTGTGATGCATTTGGAAAGAAGAAGCATCTTCACTCCCGTATGACCCCAGCATGCAGATGGTGGCAGGAGGGTGAACATGACATGGTGTGGTATCAGCTGTCTCAGCTTGGCTCACCAGGTGTGTTTTGCCCTCCAGGCGAGTGATAAGCAGAAGGCGCTGGAGGAGACAATGGCATTTAGCACTCAGTCCCTGGCCAGCGTAGCGTACCAGGTCAGCAGCCTGGCCACCACTTTTCTCCAGCTGCTAGACCTGCAGGTGGCCGAGCTGCAGAAGGTGGAGGCCAACATCAGCTGCGTGGCTCAGGTGTGTCTGTTCTCCAACCACTGACATTTCGTGTTGGGTCCATGTTGCTGTGAGATTTGGGCCCTGAAAAGGGTGGGGTGGTCTCCAGAAAAAGGGCCTGTTACTGAGAACATTAGGACAGCTTAAAAGGACTGGAGACCATCCTTCACCACGGTTTCAAGAGCCCATCAGAGCATCTTGCAGTGCTTGATCTCTCTCCCCAGGGTGATGGTGGTCACTCAACAGGTTGTTGAAGGACAAGTCCACCTGGGGCTCAGAAACCGTTGTCTTCTGCGGGTGTGTGTGGGGGGGAGGGAGCAGGCGCTGTCTCAGTGTGGGTATTTGCAAGTAACAGTGGAGGGGACCATGGGAGCTACCTGGGAAGCCACCTGCAGTGTGAAGCAGTCATGTTGGTTTAGCTGCTTTCTCGCCTCAATGAAGACTGGTCTCATCCTCTCGGAGCCTGAGGACACTGGCGCAGAGCTCTGCAGCCACCCACCTTCTTCCTGCTGCTTGAAAGTTGCCTGGAGCTTTTACTGCCGTGGAAGGGACCTGGCAGTCACTCTGGAAGCAGCAGGAAAATGGCTGAAACTTGCAAATCCCTCACCATTGTCTCATGCCTTCGCTCTTCCACTTTAGGAAAGGCCAAATCCACTGCAGGTGGATATGGTGGCATCAAGGGCATTGCTTGCCTTGATGAGATGTAGAAGAGCTGGTTCTGACCCCATGACTTCTATGGGGGCTCCACACAGGCCAGTGGGATCAGGCTGAAACTTGAATTAGGCCTGATCTCTGACTTATTTTATAGGCAGGGAGAGGGAGACATGGGGAGGTCTGTGAAGGCCTGGTGGGACTTGGAGATGGCAGCAGGACGTAGGGAGAACCCAGGAGGGGATGGTGGTGATAATGCCATCTCCACAGAGGATTGACATGCACAAGGAGAAAGTTTCTCGACGGGAGATTGGGTCATTGACCATCAGCAAGAGGTTTCCAGCCCACCAGAAGATCATATCACCTCCTGGCCCACCCTGCCTGGAGCCCTACTACAGGAAACCCCTCAACTTTAGCATCCTGGATGACATCGGTCATGGCATAAAGGTCAGCCTGGTGATGGGGTCAGCATGAGGAGGATGTCCTATGGAAAGGTAGAGGCTCAGATGGGCTTTCTCAGTCCCCAGTGACCTGGGGTTCTGCTGGTGGTGCACAGATGGGCTCAAACCCCTCCTGGATGGAGAAGTGTGTGTGTGGGGGGGTCTGTCTGTACTCTCCCTCAGCCCACCCCAGGACTCATCCCACTGGGGCTCAGTGGTCCTATCTTGGGGCAGGAGGAGAATAGGGCATGGTCAAATGCAGCAAAGACACACAATGCTGGAGTTGCTTGGCCAAGGCTGGCAGCAATGCTGGGGCCAGGGCTGAGCCACTGTGCTCTCACTCCCGAAGCACCTTTCCAGCACCGAAACTGCTCTCATCAGCTGCCCTTGCCAGAAGGTGCTGGGGGGGGGGGGGGAGGGTGGTGGTGGTGTTCAGCAGCATCACAAGTACATGCACAGTGTGAAACCACCATGGGGCTGGAGGGGAAGTGGTGGTGCTGGGGATGCTGTTCCCACGGTGGCAACACAGCACTGCTGCACCAGCACTTTCTGCTGCTTGGCTGTTTCCGTCAGCTGGGGCAGCTCCCAGCTCCCTGGACCACCTGGCAGCATCCCTTGGGGAAGGGTGGCGCAAAGACTGCAGGGACGCTGCTGCCCACAGGGACAGCACATCGGGGTGCAGTGTGCTTGTCATGTGTCCATGTTTCCTTATGCCTGCAGGACCACAGCACCCAGCTCTCCCGCACAGGCACCCTGGCTCGGAAAGGGGTTAAGTCAGCCACACAGTCTGCAGGCACCCTGGGGTGAGGCTTCCGGGAGCGGGGGGGGAGGGGGTGCAGCGGTGGGGACTTCATCTTTCTGGACCAGCTGTGACCATCACTGCTGGTGTCACTGAGCAGGTGACAATGGTGTTTACAGAGTCACAAGGTGCACTACACAGGTTCATGTGATGCTGCTGTCATTGGTGTCCTGTCCCTAACCCCATGCCAAGCCACTTTCTGTAAAGGAGGTGCAGTGGGAGGAGGAAGGGGGTTCAGCGGCTGCTCTGCTTGCAGGAGGAGCACCCGTGTCCCTGAGCCCATACAGCCACCTGTGGTTCCTCCGGGAAAGCTCTCCACAGCCTCGTCCACCTCTTCTCTGACATCGGTCAGGTACAAGCATGGTTCTGAAAGGCCCAGGGCTCAGTGGGCCTGGGGCAGCCATGGTCACCCCGCTGCTCTGGGGAGCTTCCACTTGCAGAGAGGTTTTGGTTAAACATATATATATATGTTTATATATAAACCATAAACCATATATATATGGTTTTGGGGAGTTTGAGATTCACTGCTCTAGTCAGTGCTCATCTCTAGAGCAAAAATACCTTTAAAGAGAGAGTACATAATGGGGAAATTGAGGTATGGAGTGAGGAAATGGTTTGCACACAGATGCTGAGGTCCCTGACCATGGTGACCACAGTGGGTGTCACCCTGTGCTGGCACAGGGGAGGTGTCTGTGTTCAAAGACAAGGGGCTGAGCCACAGATCTGGCCTGGCTCCTCTGACCTGGCATTGCCTCTGAACCCCCAGCTCAACTGGAGCCCTGGGAGACACTGGTGAAGGCATCCCTGCAGCACCACCGCTCCCGTCCCTCCCAGGGCCACCTCCCCTGGTTGCAGCCACTGTCCTGCCACCCTTACCTCTCCCCACAGACCTACCCCCCCCACCGCTGGGGGACTTGGCCTTGCCCCCACTGGACATCATCCCCCCAGGTGAGTGCTGAGGTGGTCCAGGGGTGCTCGTCATGAGGGAAACAGGGACACAACTGTTGCATGTGGCCCCTGTTCCATGTGGAGCCCTTTTTCCCCCATTGCTTTTTTTTGGGGGGGATTTGCAGTTTCTGATAACCTCAACCCACCGCTGCTGCCACCACCAGCTTTGCCTGACTTTGAGGATTTCACCCCACCACTGCCGCCAGATGTGGAGGAGCCCCCCTGGGTCCCAGCGAGCTACCTGGAGAAAGGTACAGCAGCTCCAGCCTCAGGTCCACCAGGATCCACCAGATTTCTTTGCCCCGTTGAGCCCCTGACCTCAGTCACAGCACCAAGGGAGCAACTCTGCTCCCCCTAGAGGACAGCATGGAGGGGGCTCACACCTTCTCTCCTGCCCTTCCTGGTGGTGAGTTGTCCTGGAGCTGGCCTTGTCCTGCTCCATGGCATTTCTCTCCCTCTTCTCACAGTGGTGACCCTCTATCCCTATGCACAGCAGAAAGACAACGAGCTCTCCTTCCAGCCCGGGGCCCTCATCTACATCACGCGGAGGTACTCGGATGGATGGTGTGAGGGCATCATGGGCGAGGAAGTAGGTTTCTTCCCTGGCAATTATGTGGAGCCCTTCTGAGTGCCAGGGGTATGCACCCTCTGCACCCCCAGCCCCTGATCACCCACCCAGCTCAGCTGCATCCACTCATGCTCAGGCTCCAAGAGATGGGGAGGGCTCTGCTATGCCGTTGAATTTTGGCTTTGCACACATGGTGTTCTGCACAGCTCAAAGCTTTTGCTGCAGCATGGCAAGGGCAGCCATGCTAGGGCTCCATCTCAGATGCTGCTACCCTCACTGCTGCACCCTGGCAGCCTCCAGCACCAAGCGCATCCCCACTGCCTGCTCCCTGCACCTCTCTCACCCATGTTTTATTTTTTAATTACACCAGAAATCACTGCTGATAATGTGGTGAAGGTTCAGCACTAGGGCAACTCAGCTGTCCCTCATGCTGCCTGAAACGTGGAGGGCAGCAAGCCTGAAATCCCTTGGACTAGCCCTGGTGATGCTCCTGGCCCTTTGGGAGGCCCCAGGGTATAGCAGAACCAAAGCTCAGAAATCATGAATGACCATGGGTGCAAGGAGGAGAGAAGCACTCTAGCAGTAACCCCAAGGAAAATGCTCGTTGTGCCCAGCTGCTTGAGTAACGGGGAGAGGGCAGGGGGGGCAGCAGCCGAGCCAAAAGAGGCCCAATCTGCAGAACACGATTTGTAACCCAGCCCCATTCCCCCCATCCCTGCCCCCCATCCCCCCCACCCCCCTTCTGCCTCCTTCAGCAGCCCAAGGAAGAGAAATGCCATGTACATGCACCTCACAGCCATTTCACACCCAGGTGCTCGTTCTGGATAAAAATAAACTGTGTATCTGTAATATATAGATATATATATATACATATATATGTATTTTTTTAATTCCATGGCTTCGAGTTCCACACAGTTGAACAGTGTCCAGAAGAGGAAGAACAAAGAGAGAGAAAAATTACATAAATGAGGAACAACTCAGGGCTGCTTTGGTTATTTCTTTACCGCTCAGATTTGTTGCCAGGATTTCTATGCTTTGGAGTAGTTACAAATCACCCTCTGGGGCCGTTAAGGCTGTGGATAAATCCAGGAAAAGCCAACACCAGAGAGCAACAAATGCTGCAGGTCCCCCCTGCAGAGTGCAATTAGAAGGGGCAATTAATACTGCAGTAGGGCAGGAGGGCACAGAAGGTTTAGCCTCCAGGGATCCAGTACCAGGAGAAATGCCAAAGCACCACACCTCCCTTTCCAGCTGGGGGGGAGTTTCAGCACCTCTTGACCAGGTCACACCTGAGGTCACAGGGGAGTCAATATGATTCAGCAAATGCAAGTAGACAGCTGGTAAGACTGGCTCAGTGTGGAGGAACCTGTCTGCATCAAGAATGCAGGGGACCTTCTGCCCTGGAAGTGAAAGCAGTGGGTGGAAGAAGAAAGTGAAGTCAGGTCCTCTTCCCTGTAGTGGGACATGGCCTTCGTGCCCATACCCTGGGAAAGTGGGGTGGGGGCAATGGGAGCTAATGAATCATAGAATCATAGAATGGCTCGGGTTGGAAGGGACCTTAAAGATCATCCAGTTCCAACGTCCCTGCCATGGGCAGGGATGCCACCCACCATATCAGGTTGCTTGGGGCCTCATCCAGTCTGCTCTTGAACACCTCCAGGGTTGGTGCATCCACGACCTCTCTGGGCAACCTGTTCCAGTGCCTCACCACCCTTTGAGTGAAGAATTTCCTCCTAACACCTAATCTAAATCTCCCTCTCTTTTATTTTTTTAGTTTAAAACCATTCTCCCTTGTTCTGTCATTATCTGACTCAGCAAAAAGTTGCTCTCTATCTTCTTTATAAGTCCCCTTTAAGTACTGAAAAGTTGCAGTAAGGTCACCCTGGAGCCTTCTCTTCCTTAGGCTGAAGAGCCCCAGCTCTCTCAGCCTTTCTTCATAGGAGAGATTAAAATATATATATATATAAATTTTTTTTTTCAAGGTACCACCTTTCCACAAGGCTTTCTGCTAGTCTTTTTTTTCCCCCCCCCAGAAAATAAAGTCTTAAGCAACAATTAACTCCAGCAAAAGGCTCACCAGCTGAGGAAGGTGTGGGGTGCATGGCAAGCTGTGGAGCCTGGGCAGCACAAATTTCATGGATTAGATTTCTAATAGCTTCCTGAAGAGGCAAGGAGCCCTCAGAGCATCAGGTTGAAGGTGACAGCACGCAGTTTCTGCGTGGCAAGCAAAGATGAGCAGGAGGAGAGCAGGGTGAAGTCAAGAGGAAGCATGTGCAGGGCTCAGCCTTCAGGAAAGCTGGCTTCTGGATTTTAAAGAATTGCTCTTGTGAAGTCAAAAGGGGAAAAAAACCCCACACTGTTAGTGTTGTCAAGCACCGACACTGGAGTTGATGTCCAAGCTGCATAGAGAAGGCGTCATCTCAACATGGCAATGGAAAAGGGAAAGGCTGGGGGGGGGGGGGGGGGGGGGTAGAGAAAGTGCTTTTACCACCGGGGAGAAAGGAGCGTGGAGAGGAAGGCAGGAAAGCAGCCCAGGAATCGGAGTCCCAGTGAGTAGTGCCAGATGAGCATGGAGTACAGGACCTGACCCTCCAGGACTCTCCTTTCCCAGATGCTTATAGTAAACAAGCCTCTTTTGAGCTATCTTCAACACTTCTTGAGGACCTCCTGGAGATAGCGGGTGACCTCTGTAGCTGACTCCCAGGGAACAACAGTGGCCTGGAAGGCTCCAGGTTGCTTATTCTCCATCTCTTGGGTCATCCGGTGCATGGGGTAGCCCTTCCGTGGGAAAGCAATATCAGCTGAAGTCAAAGTCACAGAAGGGCAGAAGTCATTGGCACCGTCTCCCACATAAAAGACCCTCTCAAACTCCACCTCTTCCTGGGCTCTCTCTGCCAGATACTCTGTTAGGATTTTGCGTTTGCACATGTTGGCTGGGCAGTCAAGGCACTTGTGGCTGTGGTAGGGCCCCAAGGTGAAGTACCCCCTTTTGTCAAAGCCGGATGGGTTGCTGAAGATTTTGCGGAAGAGAGAGTAGAAACCAGCTGCCCTCAGATTGCATTCAATGCCAAACATGTTGGCATCGGAGATGAGGATGATCTCAAAGACTTCATGGTTCTTGGAGAGGAACTGGAAGAGGTCAGGCATGCCAGGGGACAGGGGAATGTTCTCATATACAGTCTTGAAGTCCCCCATCTTGACACCTTGGTCTCCCATGTACGTCAGGACACGCTGCATGTACTCATTGTAGAAACCCTCGCAGAAGGTCTGCCGGATGTGCTCTGGAAGTGCCTGCCCTGGTGCTGCCCTGATGATGGAGTCATCACTGTTCTCATTGATGATGGTCTCATCAAAGTCGAAGATGAGGAGGTACTTTGGAGGCTGGGAGCTGGCCATACCAACACCCTGTGAGGTGGAAGAGTAAAGCCCAGCAGTTAGTGGGAGGTGCTTTGCTTTGGACCCAGCACAATGAGGGCAATAAACACAGTAGCAAGAGGCTGCCAACTCCACAGAGCAATGTTTCCTAGCTAAGTTATCATTGCCTGTCTTTTGCCATGTTGCTTGTTAACCCCACTGAGGGTTGGGGGAGGGGTGGGTAGTCCACTGCTGACATACCTTAGCCCTAACTCTAAGGTGTTTATCCTTCCTACAGAGAGATCATTTTGCTACTGCTAATTCTTTTACTGCAGTCGAGGTGGTTGGTGTGCTAAGCTACTGCCATACATGTCCTTCCAAAGGACATGGACAGCATGAGCCTTGGGGAGTTTATGTGCAGCAAGGGTCCTGGGGAGGGGACGGAGGAAAGTTTGCTCCCCATCCCACTCCTGTCACACCTGCAAAAAGGGATTTGTGTCCCTGTAAACCCCTCCTGCTGCTCCTTCTTATAGGCTCACCTGTTCAAGGACAAGTCTAGCTCTTCCTAAGAGGAAAAGACTTTGCAGGTTAATTTTTGCTCTGTTACCTGGACGTGGTTTGCCTCTGGGTTGGGCTCTGCAGGCACCATGGACTCCCAAAAGGCCCAGGGTAACTCAGAGCTGGGGCCTGCCTGTCTCTAAAAACAAAGTAAAACCACGTTGCTGACAATGTGGGAAGCCGGAGAGCCCCAGCCTCTCAGTGTTGAACCCAGCAGCATCTGCTCACTGCCCCCAGCTGCTCTCTGTGCACATCTCATGTGTGTCAAGAGAAGTGCAGGACAGATACTTTACTTTTGCTCCCTGACCCTGAGAAGAGACAGAGAGGTCAAAACAGATGAGAATCACACTGACCTTAAACAGGCATGGCAGCCCAACACCCTCACAGCACCTTTTCATTTTAAGACCATCACTCTCCAAGCACCGCTTTGATGAAGGTCCTGTTTAGGGCTCTCTGTGCTGGTCTCCTCACTGCAAACCACAAGGGTGATGTTGGTTAATCACTTTGTTTTCCCTGTCTGTCACCTTCGGATACCACATCAGAAGTCACAATGCACTCAGAAACATGCGGCTCCAGCTTGCCAACGTGGAGTGGTGCGCTGAGTTGTCTATGGCCTGCAGTGAGCTTCCAAGCTCGCGACCTTTTATACCAGGAAATAAACAACTAAATGACTCTGTAGAGAGCAGGGTGAGTGGGCATGCACCTGAGCCCCCTTAATTCTCCCAAGTGCTCAGGCTTTGCCACATATGAAAGGACCCAGCTCAGCAATATGGCCTGCCAACATGTCCTGTTCCGTGATTGTCCTGATTTTCTTCCAGTATAATTAGTTTGGGTAGTTTTTTATTTTTTATTTTTATTTTTAAAGGGAATAATTATCTTGGAATGAAAAAAGGCTCAGGCAGCTCCAGTAAAGACATGCCAGTCTGCTACCCCAGAGCAAAGTGAGGTCCCAGACTACTTTGCCTGAATTGTGCCGACCTCTTGTGGTCCATAGTGATAAAAACAGAGTGACAGAAAAGCTCAGAATGCCAAACCTCACAGATCAACCTGTCTGGGAACTTTGGCAGACAGTCAGAATGAGGAAAAACATACTGGAAAGTGGGAAATTTTAATTGTTTGCTAGTACCTCATCTTAGCTGAAGCTAGGAGGATTTCAATTTTTTTTGATATTAGCATCACAATAGGAAGTTTGTCATCTGAAGGTGATTTATTTGGGATGTGTCTGGTTTTAAGTCTAGCATCAGGCTATTTTGGCCACAAACAGTTCCTGAATCCACTAAAACAAAACATAACTGCAAAGCAAATGTAGCACACTGCAAAAGAAAGTGGTCACTCAAAATTAAACCCCAGCTTGAAATTTTGTAAAAGAAACTTCTTATGAAACCTTCAAACCAAAATCTAGTTACTCAGAATCATAGAATGGTTTGGGTTGGAAGGAACCTTAAAAATCATCCAGTTCCAACCCACCCGCAATGGGCAGGGATGCCTTCCATTAGATCAGGTTGCCCAAACTAACTTCTATGTTAAAATTTTCCATCAAAAGATGATGCTTATTAACAGACAGTATTTGAAACAAAATGAAGTTACAGACAGCCTGGAGGTGAAATCAGTCACTGTGATTTTCAGGTCCAAATCAAAAGAAACAGGAAAAAAAGTATTAAATGTGTGTGCAAGAGTAATTGCATTTTTTTTTCTTTAAATTCTAAAGTGGCATCAACAGTGAAAAAATCATTTTGGTTCAAACCATAAGGATGCATTATGGTAGCAAGTCACAGGCACGTGGAAAGAGCCCTAGAACAGCTGGTTAAAGCCCCCATGGATGACAGCAGTTACAGGCAGCTATAAGAGATGATGTGGCTATGACAAGCTTATCTGACTCCTGAAAGAGCTTTCTTGGGTCTAAGATTTTTGTATTTTGCAAAACAGAAAACAGAACAGATCTCAACAGATACCACACATGGGCAGATGAGGTTGAACATAGATATTATAGAAATCTTATAGTAGTTTATAGTCCCTTTAGTGTTTGTCATCTGAGGTTCCCCAATCCCCTTATATGTAGTCATCTCTCCCAAATTAAAGTTTTGTTATAAATATTTGAAAACAAAAAAAAACAAAACAAAAACAAAAAAATCTATGAGCTGGAGAAAAGCCAGGTTGGTTCATTTTAGCGTGGCATCCTTTTAAAGTTGACCAGCATGAGGTCTGAAGGAGCATTAGCCACCCAGGTCTCATGTGAATTTGCCCCATTGCAAGCTCCTTCCTTCTCTCCCCACCTCCAAGACATCACTTCGCTCTCACTGAAGTGCCATGGACATCAATAGCCCCACTGGGGATAAATCTAGCTGTGCCCATCAGTTGGAAAACAAAAATCAGTTGTTCCACCAGGCTCATTGCTCCCAGTGTTGCCAGCACTGACACTGCAGTGACGTCCCTGTTACCCTGAAGAGCCTCAGACCAGCCCCAGGGGTCTGAGGTGAGTGCTCAGGCAGCAGCATCCCCCATCCAGGTCCCTCCAACACACTTGAGCACCTGCAGACAAGTTCAGAGATGAAATCTGGCAGACAGGAAAATGAAGCATCTGGGGACAATGAAATATCCCACCCCTTGCTCTGAGCAAATACTCTCCTTTCCTGGACCGTGCAGGGTTGTGGCGGAAGCACGAGACCACTGGACCATTTTCAGTGTCAACTTGGATTCTTGCTGCCCCCATCTACTGGCAGGAGATATGAGTGTCCCTGCCATGCTTCAGCAAGAGGCCTCTTCCAATCTCAGCCCTCCTTGACACCACTATTAATTGCATCAGTATGTACATTACTTGTATGAGAGGAGGAAATAAAATCTAAGCCAGCGTTATTTTGTGAATAAAGATCCAGGATGGGACTTCTCACTGCTGGCCTTCAGGGTAAGGCTGGACAAATCATGTTTTTCCTGTGTGCTGTTTTCTCCTTACAATTTGGAAACATGAGATAACAGAATTAGAAGATCTTAAGAAATTGATGCTCTTTCTCTCCATCTAAAGATAACCAGGGTGAACTGTAGCTACACTCCAATATTTGGCAACAGCCACGTTAAACCCAGACTCTGCCACAAGGTGGAAGGCAGTAGAGACAAGACAAAATACTCAAAAAATGTCCCAGCTCTGAAGTACTCTGACAAATACAGCCAGGAGCATGGGGAGGCTGTGGTGCTAGCAGTCAGGGTGGGCACAGCTGACTCTGTATGGGCTGGGGGGCAGCCCAGGCTTCCCCTGTGGTGGTGGGGATGACCAAATCCCTCCACAACTTTGCACCTCAAGGCTCCGTGAAGCAGCAAGCCATGGTACCACTCCCACCAGAGCTATTTATACATGAAGATGACTCACCGGGCAGCTGCTTCCTGGAAGAGTGTCCTTCCACCTTCTGTAAAAAAAGAAGTCCTTCCAAAATAAAATAAAAGTGGTTGTGCTTCCTAACATTATTCAAAGCCTGAATGTTGAAACAGAAAATGAAACACAAAGGGTTAAACAACCAATTCAGGATGAGGGTCAAAATACACCTGATAAAAGCAGTGAGCTGTTGGTGTCACTGACAGAAGAATTTCCCAGGGTAGTTTATCCCTAAAATCTTGATGTTTTCTGTCCCTCCAGTCATCCTCAGGCACCCTTCTGCCCCACAGAGGCCCAGAGTGGAAAGACTGGAAACCAGCAGTATTTGCCGCCCTTGTTATCTCCACAGACTAGTTACTGCTGTGCATCCCAGGGGAACTCCGCCCCGCCATGGGATTTAGGGCTTAATCCCATAACGGGTTCAATGCAGGACAAGTTGCAGGGAGAAGAGCAGCACTGTGCTGCACGCTCACCCTCTGCTGCAGGATCAGGCCCTGTGCGAGCGTGGACAGGGATCAGCACCTGGTTTCAGAGCTGGGTACTTCTGAGCTTTGAAAGCAAATGGGGCACTGGGGCATTTCCCAGTTGTAAGAACAGTCCCTCAAGCAGATTTTAATCACCCTGCTTACTCCGCTCATCTGCTCCTCTGTTTTTGATGTTTTTACGCTTATCAAACCATTTGATGTTTCTGGAGCGTACAACCTTTTTTTTTTAAATTCAAAATCCAACCACTAACCTTTGGAAGACTTGTTTGACCACCCACTAGAACAGTACGAAAGGAAAAACAGAGTCCTGTTGCCCCAAAAGCAAAGGAGAGGAAAATATTCCTCTCTAGCACAGACGCCAACACCATCGAACATGTCATTGGGATCACTGGACAGTTTTGCTGCTCCTGGAATTAAACCAGACCTTCCTGTGTCCCTGGCTCGGCCCATTTTTTAAACAGCTCCTGAAACAGAAGGTAATGAGCAAACCAGTAACAAAATACCAAACACTGGAGCTCAGAGCAGCACATCTCAGCCAGCCCTGACCCCATCTGCACAGCGTGGTGCCTAATTCCTGCTCTCCCCTCCACAGCATCCTGTACCCCATAGCTCTCGCTACTCCCCGAATTCCCTTTGCAAGAGCAAATAGGAAAACACCTTCCCTGCAGGCACTGAGGCCAGGACTTGTCCTCCCAGCTCCCTTCCCATGTGTTCGGATGGGGCATGGCAGACACTCCAGTCACTCTGGGTGATGGGATGTTCCTTTCTTTCCCCCCTCTCCCCCCCTCTGTCTAGCAGGAAGCAAAACACAGCGTGCTCCCAGCCAAAGGCTCCCGAAACAAGCGTCAGGGCCAAAGCACCGCTCTTTGCCTCCTCGACTCTGAAAAAAAAAAGCTGAAGCAGGTTGTTTTGGCCCTGAAACGCTGCACTTGGGAGCTGACAAATGCCAGATCCGGACAGATGGTGGCCGCTTTGCAGAGTCCAAAATCAGCTCCCAGAGCCCAGCCCGGCGCCGCTGCTGCCGCTGGGCACACACGTCCCCGGGGGCCGGCGGGCACGGCTCGCCCCCGGGGGAGGCGGTACCGGGAGCGCTGCCTGACCCAGCCCGCCGGGACCGACAGCGGCCGCTGCTCCGAGTCCGAGACCGACGTGTCCCGAACCGCTGCCCACTGCCAAGGAGAAGGGCAGGTGCCGGTGCCAGCTCCCGTGTGGCCGCTCCTCGGGACCCGCCGGTACCGGCGACAGCCGCAGCAGGGCTGACTCACGCGTGATCGGTGCTTGGAGGCTCCTGCCGGGTACCGGTACCTCCCGGGAGCGGCACCAGCCTCAGCGGTCCTCGGGTAGCCCCACCGGATCGGTGCCTCCCAGGACCAGCATCAGCCGTCGGAGACTCCTACCGAGCGGGCACCTCTCGGCACCGGCACCAGTCCCAGCGGATCGGCACCTCCCGGAGGAGGCACCAGCCTCCCCCGTACACCGGCCCTCGGAGCCTTCGACCGGGGTCGGCACCTCCCGGTCCCGGCGCCAGCCGTTCCGGTGCCGACTCACGCTCGATCAGCCCCCAGACCTTCCTTACCGGGTCGGAACCTCCCGGGCGCGCCCGGGTCCCGCCGGTGCCCGTAGGTGCGCTAGCAGACCTGCGTACCCGCCGCGATCGGAGCCGGGCACCGGCGGCTCGGGAGCGCCTCGGGGCCAGCGCCGACGCCGGGACTGCCGCGAGCGCGGCCCCTTTAAAGCGACGCAGCAGAGGCACGGCGCCGCTCCACGGGACAACCGCAGTCCTGAAACGTCACCGCCCGCACAACCAATAGCAGCCACGCCGGCGCATATCAAAGGAGGCGGTGCCCGCCAGAGCCCCGCCCTTACCGACGCCCTCCCGCAAGCGGGGGCGCCGGCAGCCCCACCCCCCCCGCACGTCGCGGGCGTGCGGCCGGGCTTTGCTCCGAGTGCCTGGGGACATCAGCAGCAAGCAGCAGACTATTTTTTTCTCTCCTAGATATGGGCAAATTTGCGGGTTTGTAATCGAGCACTTCTGGGGGCTTTGCCTCCCCAGGCCGACGGAGGCTCAGAGCCCCCGGCCCGGGCGGGACGAGGGCCGGGCCCCCCCCCGCGCTCCCCGGGACGCTCCGTTTCTGCCGAGCCGGGACAGCGACGCCTCGCCCAGGGCGCCGCCGGCCCGGCGCTGCCCGCAGCCGGGCTAATTTTAGGCGCCCGCCCCGCCGCAGGATCGCAGGGAACACGGCGGCCACGTCCCCGCCCCGAGCCGCCGCCTGCTCCCGGGGCGGCGGCGGAGCGGTATCTTGGGTTTTGCAGAACGTGTAATTTGTACGGGAGGCACCAGCGATTAAAGGGGGCGCAAAGCCGAGCTCGTTCAAAGTCTGCAAGCGGAGGGCGTGGGCAGGGAGGGGACGTAACAGCACGGCCTTCACAAACATGTACTTAGGAGGCTGCCTGAGGTTGGGTTTTTGTCTTGCTTTTTAATTAACGACGTCTAAGAAAAGAAGGACACAAACCTCAAAAGAGCTGCAAAAAGCACGGCCTTCTGCTGCCTACGTGCACGCGTGGTACACAGGCTGGATGAGGACCACTAAGACCCCCCACCCCGGTGCCAGCTGCTCTGGGGAAAGCCACATTGCCGAAGTGGTCAAGCCTCAGTCCTTAGACCTTTAACATTTCCCCATCTCTCCAAAATTCGGTTCCAGCTCCAACCGACCAGAGCACTAGTGCAGCCCAACTGTTGGTATTTTGAGACCTCTCCTAATGGACTTTGCTCCCAGTTGTTAAAGGACACTAACCTTCACGTAGTGATAACTGCCAGCAGTCACTGTCCTTATAAAAGAACCCTGCTTATCAAGGAACTATTTTATCATCTATTTAGTTAGAGACATTTTGCCTTTTTGATGTAGAGCACACACAGTTTCTTCTGTACAGCATGGATTTTGATGCTTTTCTTTTTGCGTTAGCTCCCCCTTAGAGCTAAACCAGCTTCTATGAACACAGAAGTCTGTACTCAAAGCGATTTGTCAGTGGGTCTAAGGCAAGTGGGAAACTCAACAAGGGCAAATTCTCCCCTGCCTTCTGTTGCTTTCCTACTGAAAGGCACTAGGGCAAAGATCATTCCAGAAACATCACAGGCAGAGGAGTTTGGCAAGGGTGATCCAGTCTCCCAGTGATTTTCCACTGTTAAGAACTGTGGAGAGCAAGTGAGGACAGCATTCCCTACACTGGGCTGACTTGGCTCCTGGCAACCCCTGAACAGACAGGCAACCCTCTCATGAGTACACAATTTCCCCGCAATGGGTGTAACATCCCCATGCTGCAGGAAATTCACTGATATACACTTCTCTCCATGTTTGTCCTCCTGTTTTCTAACCCACAAGTAGATTGCATCAGCCCTTAAGTAACTGTAGGCTTACAAAATCCACGTATTTGTGTCTGCCCCCCCCCCAATTTCCCTCCTGTGACACACAAAAGTTAGGTTAGTCTTAGTTCAGTAGACGCCATGAAATCCATCCAGCCACCTGCTTCAGATAGGGTCCAACCCTTAATGCACTACGTATTTCGGGGAACCTCAGAGTAAAACTAAAGCTTTCCTTTATTCACAGGGGGGAGACCACCTCTACAGCTGTCTTTAAGGCACATGGACAAGGAATCTTCAATTGCAGCTAGTCACCTTGTGCCATCTTCTCAACATAGTATTATCTTACACATTATTTCTAACAATATACTTTTGGTGGCCAAATTATATATTTTTTTCTGATACTGAGCATACAATAACAAAATCCCCACCCTCAAAAAACAAACAAAAAACCAACAAACTGTACACTCCTTTTGTTTCATTTCACTACTTGGGGTGACCTTCCCATGCATCTATTTCTGCAGTCTCCCACAGTGCAGCGGCCGGGACACTGGACAGAAAGTGGCCAGCTTCACTCAGTTCAAGGCTAATCCAGTCAAAACTCAGCTCTCCCAAGGTTTCTCCAACTTGGGCTTCAGTTTTGTGCTTTGTAATGATAAGAATCAAGACAGACAGAAAAGACAGACAGACAGAAAGACAGACTCCCCAGAGTGGCTAGGTTCACCCAGCAATAGACAGGAACCCCAAAATTTCTGTTTTGTAAATGTTTGTTTTTATGAAAATAAATTATTAAATGGGGTAAGACAGTCATGCTCTGTAGCACTCCAGGCACCTTACTTGTACTCGTGGTCAGGGGAAAGGGTACGACTCCAATTTCTTTTTAAAGAAAATTTTATCAAATATCTAACTTAAATCCTGGGCAAGTTCTTTATCCTCTGGCTCACAGACCACACGGTGATTTATATTTCCCCTCCACCCTGGAAAATATGGATTCCCCCTCCCCAACAGGACTGCCACCTAGTTCTGACAAACTGAAAGAACCCCCCTGAGATAACTTGTTCACCAAAAGCTCCTGTCTCTCTAGTTAAGCATCTTGAGGGAGAAGCCTTATATTAAAAATTACAGTTAGGAAAGCATTTACAAGACTAATTACCACTAAGGATTCATGTAACAAACAGCTATGATATAAAATCACTACAAGGGATTAAAAGAAGCCAAACTGGAATTATGCAGCTCTGTATAAAACAGATTACTTCCTATGTTCGGGTCCATATAACATATAGAAGTCAGGGAACATAGGCAACAAGATAGGGCTTTTATGAGGTGGACTGACCTAAGAGTGCTTAGTGGCCCTAATTAGGAAAATTCAATTTAAATAATGTGAAAATTTGGGGGATCTGAGACATTAGCAGTTAATTAGAAACCAGCTTCAAAATTGGAGAAAAATTCCTAATTCAGTAAATTACTTCATGCAAAGATTCCAACATTGTTATGACTAGAGAAGCATGCTGCTGACTTCCTTCATCTACTTCATTTGCTTCTCTGAGTAGCTGTCAGTGACCTGCTTCACTGCCATCTCGTGGCTAATCCTCCACAAAATGTTCCTCCTGCAGTTCTCAACAGGAAGGACACAGACTAAATTCCAGCCTTCTGGGGAACAATTTCTCTGTGGGATGGGAAAAATCATAAGATCACAGAACATTCTGAGTTGGAAGGGACCCATGAGGATTACTGACTCCAATTGACTCCACACAGAACCTATGAGTTAAACCAAGTACCTAAGAGACTGGTCCAAACGCTTCTTGCACGCCAACAGGTTTGGGGCCATGACCACTTCTCTGGGGAGCTTGTTACAGTGCTTGACCACCCATTCAATGAAGAACTTTTTCCTAATGTCCAACCTGAACTTCCCATGACACAGCTTTAAGTCATTCCCTTGCATCCTCTCACCGGTCAAGAGATGAGCACCTCGCTTTCTACTCTTCAGGATGAAGTTGCAGGCAGCAATGAAGTCAACCCTCAGTCTCCTCTTTTTTGAGCTGAACAAACCAAGTATTCCTCATAAGTCATGTCCTCTAGTCCTTTCACCATCCTTGTTGCCCTCCTTTGGAAGCATTCTAGTATTTGCATATCCTTCTTATATTGTGTAGCCCCAAATTGCACACTACTCAAGGTGAGTCAGCACCAATGTTGAGTATAGTAGGACCGTGACGTCTTTTGATCAGTTAGTAGTACTGTGCTTGATGCACCCCAGGATATGGTGGACCTTTTTGGCCACCAGGGAACACTGTCAATTCATATTGAGCTTACCATCAACCAACCCTCCCAGACCACTTTCTGAAGGGCTGCACTCCAGCCATTTGTCCCCCAGACTACACGTACCACTAGGAACACACTGTCCCAGGTGCAGAATTTGGTATTTGCTCGTTAAATTTCATACAGTTGGTGATTGCCCAGTGCTCTAACCTATCAAGATCTCTCTGTAAGGCCTCTCTGCCCTTACGGCAATCAAGGGCTCCTCCAAATTTACTATCATCTGCAAACTTACTAAGTCCAGGTCGTTGATAAAAACAATGAAGAGAAAAGGCCCTAAAATTAAGCCCTGGGGAACACCACTAATGGCTAGCTGCCAGCCTAATGTTACCCCCTTTACTATAACTTTTTGGGCTTGACCCTTCAGCTGTATGTTCACCCACAATATTGTGTGTACATATCTAGCTGTAGGCTGGACATTTTGTTCAGGATACTGTGAGAGACAGTATCAAAAGCTCTGCTAAAATAATAAAATAAAAAATAATAAAATAAATATAAAATAATAAAATCAAACATATCCACTGCCTTCCCTTTGTCTACCAGACAGTCTAAAAACAGGTGAAGAAGGCATTAAATATCCCTGCTTTAACTTCACCCATTAGCACAACAGACTTACGTTCTCTTTAGTCCTTCTATAACCGTTAACATACTTAAAAACCACCCTTTGTTATCTGCCACAGTACTGGCCAGCTTTGACTCCAATTGATCTTTGGCTGTAAGAGTTTTCTCCCTACAGTGGCAATTGGCATCTCGCTAGTCCCTCGGTGTAGCCTGACCTTGTTTCTTAAGTCAACACATATTCTTCTTCTGCCTAAGTTTCAGGAGACCTCTGTTCAGCCAAACCTGCCTTCTGCCTTGCTTGCTTGACTTCCAACACATAGGAATTGCTTGCTCCTTCACTCTTAAAAGATGTCTTTTAAAAAGTAACCAGTATTTATGGACCCCAACACCCTCAAAAGCAGATTTCCAGGGTACCTTACTATTTTCTTGAGCAGCCTGAAGTCTGCTCTCTCAAAATCCATGGCAGTAGCTCTGCTGACAGCTTTTTATCACAAAGGATTTTAAACTCAACCATTTCATGATTGCTGTGGCCAAGACAACCACCATCATCACTTCACACACAAGACCATCTTTATTTATGAACAACAGATCTGGGAGAACATCCTTCCTAGTCAGCTCCTTTAGTACCTATATAAAACAAAAAAAGGTTATTTCATGTTTCTGGAATTTCCTGGACCTGTTTGTGTCTGCTGTATGATAGTCCCAGTTAACACCGGGGAAGCCGAAGTTGTCCATAAGGACAAGGGCAACTGATCTAGAGATTTCCCTTAATTCTTTATAGAATAATACATCAGTGTCATCACTCGGGCTTGGTGATCTATAGTACGCTCCCACAACAACATCCACATTAGCTTTTCTTCCAATCCTTACCCAGAGGCTTTCAACCACATCATTCCTAAGTGCAAGTGCTGCACAGTCCAACCCCTCCTTTACATGCAATGCTACCCCTCCACCTCACCTGCTCTGTCTCTCTCTCCTGAAGGGCCTGTAAGTGCCCATCACAACACTCCAGTCACAGGACTCTTCCCACCGAGTCTCACTTACGCCAATGATGTTGTACCTCCGCAACTGAGACAAAGGTTCTAGTTCCTCTTGTTTATTTCTCAAACAGCGTGCCTCGGTCTATAAACATTTCAAATGCACTGCAGTGTACCCAGTACCTCGTGGAGCAGAGTGAAAGCCCTCACCAGCACACCATCCCTCAAACATTGTCCTGCTGTTACACACCTGATCACTAAAAAGCCTGATATTATCCTTTTCCCCTTTTGAACCTATGATAGAAACGTGAGGTACCATGAGTTACATTAACTTAAACATCTGAATTTATCTTCTGTGACAATCTAACATTATTTGCCTTTTTTTTTTTTTTAAACAGGAGGCAGAGTGGATGGATTACTGTAAATGATGAAAATGTCTAAAAGGAATAAATGAAAATCTGAGACACTGTAACAGAACACAGTTGTCTTCCAGTAATAACAAAAAGCTTACATTTTCAGACAACACTTCAGCCAAGTATTTTCCTACGAACTAACAACCTTAAACTAGCAAACCTCTGATTCTTTTAGAAATCATACAATGGTTTATGTTGGAAGCGACCTTAAAGCTTATCCAATTTCAACCCCCTTGCCATGGGCAGAAACACTTTCCAACAGACCAGACTGCCCAAAGCCCCATCCAACTTGTCCTTCAATGCTTCCAGGGATGGGGCATCCACAGCTTCTCTGAGCAGCCTGTTCCAGTGCCTCACCATCTTCTGAGTAAAGAACTTCTTTGTAATATCTAATGTAAATCTACCCTCTTTTAGTTTAAAACCACTACCCCTTGTCCTGTCACTATACTCCCTAATAAAGAGTTCCTCTCTGGCTTTCTTGTAGAACACCACTCAGGGGGTCTAAACTCTATGTAAACTAGTATATTCTGACACACTCAGTTTCCTTGGTAGTGGCTGATGAATACTTTTTCTATTACAAACCTGCAACTAGAATGGACAGGTATCTACCAGACTTCCTTAACACCTTCTTCCCTCAGTGCACTGGTTCTCTTTCTACCCCCGGGAATGAGGTCATCTTGCAACTAATATCAAATTCAACCTCTCCGCTGACATACAATAAATTTTATTTTAGCACCCTGCAGGAACTGTTCTGTGAAAGGCAGGTGTAGAATACCTGTTGAAATCACAGATGTTACAGAAGAATCTGAACAGTTACCAAACTAGAGTTTGAAGAGGACACAGGCATTATTTTAAGCGTCCTAAGACCTTCAGACTATTAAGGATATCTAAGGTTGAACAGCAAGCCGATACCTTCATGCTTTGGCTGACTTGGAAGGTATAATTTTTCAGTCTAATTTTGTTTATCATTTTTCTGAGACCTCTCCAACAGAAACATAGGCTATGTTCTTTTCCTTGTTTAGCTTAAGTGATCAGAAACACATTGTGAGATGAGTAAGACTTCTGAGCTGCTATTTTTCCTGTTCATGTTTTTTTTTTTTTGCCAGTATATAGTACCTTCAGCATAACCACAAAGGGGCTGACTGATTCTCATCTCCTTTATTGCAATATACTCTATCCACTATCTGAAAAAACCTTACAGAGGAAAGTATGCAGAAAATCAAAAAAGAACTGAAAGGGGAAATGGTGATCCTGCGGTTATGGCAGTAGTCTGGATCAGAAATAACTCAGAACTCTGTCCCCAGCTGTCACTTGCTTACATAATGTCAGTGTCTCCGTTCCACATCTACAAAACATGGATATTTATTTACTCATCTGACAGTAATATACTAAATTTAATCACACAGGCTGCTCAAGTAGACACAATAGTAAGCACCACTGGAAACCCTTAAATAAGTTCTCTTCTACAACAGTTCTCTTTGAATAAACTTACTAATTTTATCAAAGCTTATGGAAAAAGTTGTATTCCCAGTAAAGGAATTAAGAAATTCTCACTTAGTGCAGGAGAGAGGCTGAAGAGTTTTAAGCATGGAGATGAAAGCACGCTAGTGCTTTTATATCGAAAGCAAGCAAAGAGCACTTCAGTTCATTGCCATGCACTGAGTTTTCCTTCAGGAAAAAAGGCAGGCTGAATTCCTGTTTGAAAGCAAAACTGGAAGCTACTCTGTAATATGCTGTCTCAGTTTTTCATTTTGCAAGCTCTCAGATGCGGCAACGCACAGCTGCAGAATTATTTTGCAGCTCAGTTCACAGACATGAACATGTCACATAGTTTTAACTCACATATCCCACTCAAATGTGCAGCACACAGTACCAGCGCACATGAAAGACTGAAAAAGATCAAGTTACTGCGGGCACTATCAGCTACCCCTTGATTATTACTCAGACTATAAGGTAAAGCAGCATGGAGGCAATATGAAAATGAAATTGCAAAATTAAGTGTGTAAACAGAAACAGCACTTATAACATTCAGTTTTGTTCAGGTCACACAAGCAAGAAGTCTAGTATAACCAACACCCATCCTTACTGGTTTTTTCAGTTCAAGGTTGTTGAGGGCAGGATTGTCAGTAATTTGGCTACTTGGTGTAAATACTGTAGCTTTCTCCTGACTTGTTCTCCTGACTTCAATGACCCTTTAGGAAACCAGACACCTAGTTCAAGAAAATTTAGATGTGTAGTTTATTGAAAAAACATCCTCTACTGATCAGTGTCAGTGTTATTACAAATTTTATCTTTGTGCAAAATCAAAATTAAAAAAGAAAACCAAACCAAAACAAAAACAGGGAACCATGCTATTGCTGTATAGGTTGACTAAGAATAAAAAGTAACATTGTTCAGAGTTCTCTAAGCAAAAGATAATAATTAACATTAATAGATCACTTCCACAGGGGACTTCTGGTCTGCTACCACACTCTGCCCAGGAGCTTTTGGCAGGTTTTTCAGGGAAGGGAATTCAAACAAAATAAACAAAAGCAGTATTTCCTTGTTGGTGGAAACTTTACATAATGTCTCAATTTCAAATGTGTTTGAACTGCATATTATAAGGCTCTTTTGCCACGGTACATGGTGAAGAGCCGTAGATCGTGAAAAATGGCATAAGAATTAGAAATGCAACCACATATCACACAAACCCATTTTCATGCTAAATTAAAGGTATCAGCAAGACATGGATGAAAGAAATAATTAGCAATATAATGAAGTAAGAGACTTTAAACTTTTAGACCAACTGGTGTTCTCAGGGAGCTTCATTTGACTACAGTATTTGTGTAACATAAATTCTCAGTACAGAGAGGCCTACATTACTATTTGTACGTACACAGGCCATGACTCGGTACAAAGGAAGCTATTTCCAATATTCAAAGAAATTTCACCAGAAGGTATTTGCTAATTCCAACCTGTAAAGGCAGCAACAGATCAAGAAAATATGAGGATTTACTTGCAAAAATACAGAGAGAGGTGAATTTTTAAAATGGAAAAAAAAGCCAAAAAAATCCCTCTCAAATCTTTATCCTCATTTGAATAGGCACAGCTAACAACAGAGAAGAATGCAACTCTGTTTGAAAAAGCACTGGTTACTTCTGAAAGCAGAGGGTACCCCTTGCAATCCACAACAAACTTTCTTAGGCACCAGGATAAATTTGAATAGGTTGACTCGGTCTGAAATTATACTGGAGAATTGGGAAATAATTATGAAAATAATGCAATTCTCATTTCTTATTCAGAATGATATTAAAAGCTTAAAAACTGCAAAATTATCCTGTTGCTACCAGGATGAAAGTCTTTATTAAGAACATCTGGGAACCCTAAGACTTTTTTTCTAGTGTCTATAAGGAAACAGAAGTGCTTGCCTTCTTTTTGAACTTCTCCTTCCATAAGGGTGGATTTTATTTTTTCTGCCATGTCTTCAATACACATATAATATACCATGCAACTTTTTTTCAGCACTTTCAACGGGCTTAAATCCAAAAATTAAATAATTTATACCTTCCAAGGCCTGCCAAACACTACTACCTATTAGTATCAGATTACTTCAAAACTGCCTTCTATTTCTATCTGCTAAAACAGTGAAAGTTGTATTAAGTCCAGATTTGAACACCCCTAAATCTTCAAAGAAAATTACTGCGTTTCATCCACATGCACACAAACTCTGGGAAATAGTGCATAATATCTATAATTACTCAGCAAAATATCTAGTGCCAGTCTCACTTTCTTTAACACACAAATATAATCCTTTAAAGACATGTGGCTATTGGTTATATCAAGTACACATACCTCCATTCTATGCTTTTCTAACCAAGATGCACAAGATCATATCCAGGCTTGAACTTTACACGAGTCTTCTGCTCAGCAATAAAAATTACACCAAACAAAAGAATAAAAAATTATATACCCATTAAAGAAAAAGAAAGAGAGCGATGAGACTGTAAGGACAGAGGTCTGAAGAACTTTCATACTCACTCCTGAAAAACAGTAGAGCTCAATGTTCAGAAGCGGGAAAACTATAAGAATAAAGTCACGTTCTCCATTAAGAATCACTCATATCTTAATCACAGTTTAGTACATAATGGGCTGGAAAAACTGTCGGTTCATTTCTCCATGAAAATGGGCAAACTGTTTATTTAATATACCTCCATCATCTCTCAGAGGTGCCACACGTCTCCCCAGTTTTAAGACCAAAACCAACTTTAAGAACAGAAACTTGATCCAAATTCTAATTTAGAAGTGAGATGTTCCTCATTGGTGGGTGTAAATAAATTGTGGAGACATATATTACTGTTTGTTTTAATACTGTTAATTAAATGAAATATGAAACCATAAAATAACCATTTAAACATTTTACAACCCTGAGCTCAGTTCCTAAGAGTACAAATTTGACATTATTTAGTGTTCTTGAGTGCCTTATTTGCACACTGCGTATTGTTTTTATCATTTTCTCAAAGGCCTACATACTGCGCAAGTAATAATCAGACCAAAAGTGTCAATGCAACACTATCTTTGTAAGCATCGAAACAGCTCTGCACAACAGCCTCTCTCTAAAACTCCTAACAAAATGGTACGCAGTCCCACTGACGGTGACACCACTGCGTACATTATAATGCAAAGAAACAGACAACAAATTAAACAAATTACAAAAATACTACTGTTTTTCAGCTCAGAGGTGAACTTGGTCTTTCACTTATTTGGCTAAAACAGACTAAATCTGTCAAAGGGAAGCACTATCTTTTAAACTGCATGCTTGTGAGTTTTACCTTCTCCTCTCCAATAAACTGAAAATTGCTATTACATGCTCAAGAGATGCAACTGGGCAAAGACAAAAACATCCAGATGGACTGCACTGTTAAGATATGAACTAATCTCCCAGTGAAAAGAGCCTGAATTCAGCTTAAAGCACTCTTTCAAAAGCCCGTAATTAAAGATGCAGTTGTCACCCATACAAGGTGGGTGACAGTGCTTTTGATGTGCAACAGCAATACAAATTAGGTCATCTAAGAAGCATCTTAGCTGTGTAAAAAGGAGAGTCAATAATTCAGACAGGCATGACAATACAAAACAGGTAATCACCACACTTTTATCCAAAAAGCTAAATTTATCTTAGATAACACACTGATTAAACAACCTCGCACAGCCTATGCCTTTATTAAGGATAAGGCACTGTCCAAAGGACTAGTGGTTTAAATTGCTCTAGAAAAGATACTGCCCTTTAAACTGCTCATCTTGGAATGCCTACCTCCCAATGATAGTGTTAATTCTGGTGAATTCTCCTTCTTAAAAATCTCATTTTAAAGATTTAGTAAAACTTTGCTTTAGGCTGTAGGATGCTTCGGAAAAAAAAATAGAGATGTTAGTCCCACTTCCCAGAAATATTCAAACCAAACCCAAAGTTTGTGTAATTTGTCTTTGCTCTTCTTGAGGGAAGCATTTCAGCAACACAAACCAATCCCTTAATTTAACAAACCAACCCCTTAATGTACTAACTATAGTAAAGCTAATATAAAACATTATTGTTAGCTTATCAACATATGCAAGAAGTAGTAAATGCACTTGAATACATTCCTTAGCGTTGCACAAACCCTGTAGGTGTGCATACTTATGCAAATTTAAGCAGAAGTGAAATGCCACAGCAAATCTCAACCTTTAATTTTGTGTCTTCTGTAACATCTATTTTCATTTTTCTCTAAAATATGTACTTTATAAACTACCAGACTGTAACACTTTTAGACCAGTCTATGAGCTTTCAGTATGTTTGTCACAGATGCCTAGTTAAACAGGTTAAACAGTTTAATCTTCTTCCACAGAAAGAATTCCTAAGTACCTAAGTCTTGGAAGGAAAAAATTATAAAGTGTATCATTGCTATGAACTAAAGAGAGAAAAAAGCAAACAAAAACCCCAAGAAAGAAAGAAAGAAAGAAAAACCTGCCCCAGATCTTGGAATTCTGAATAGCAGCCTAATACTGTAAATTTATTGAGAAGAAAACCATTTTGCAAAAACAGAATACAACTGATTTACCAAGAGGTTTGGTGTTTTTTTTTTTTAGCATTGAAAAATCATTTAATAATGGGCCTGATCATAAAATAGTGGAACAACAGAAAATATAGGCTGCAAATGTGACATGGAATGCATAGAACCTCTAGGGCGGACCAGCCACAGTAAATACAACAGTCATAATCACGACTGTCTTTTTTGTCTAGAAGATAAGAGTGTACACAAATATTATAGAGAAAACATTTAAAAAACACATTGTTTTAATTTTCAGAAATGCTGGCAGGGGCTTCAGCTCAAAACTGAATAGGTTTGTTGGGCCAAAATTGCCCATCCTGTTTCCTAGTTTCCTACGCTTGTTATGAAAAAAAACCCACAACATTAATGATTAGATGGTAGAAAATCATGAAAAGCATGAACTACAGAGCTAATTCCCAACAGACAAAGGATATAGTGTTTTAAAAACATAGAGCTTAACAGCAGTAACTTTGAGGAAGTAATGGTAGGAAGAATTTCCACCATTTCTGCTACCTTGAAAACTAAAAAAAAATTAATCCCATTAGCCACAGAAACCCAGTTCATTAGTAAGCAGAATAGTAAGTTAGACATCTGCCTATGAGAATATCTGGATGTATAGTTTGGTGGGATTTAATTTAAAAAGCAGCTCAGAAGAGTACAAATTTAAAAAGCAGCACAGGAGAGTATGAATTTTAAGGAAAAGAGGACTTACAGTATGTTGCCTTGGGCCTCTGTCTTCACTGAAGGTAGCAACAATTTACTAGATTGCATAATGCTGCTATGTTTAGTTTTAGTTGAAGAGACATACAAACCTGAAAAAATAACTGCTACACGAGGGTTAAAACAGATACATTTGGCATTCCAGCCCACAATTCCCAAACTAAACTTGTCATTTCCTCCTCATAGCCTCTCAAGATTATGAAACAGTGACATGCCTACAATTAAGAGTTTCCTATCCTACAACCGTAAAACTTAGATTTGCCAAACGTATTACTACAACCTCTAGAAATCATCCCATAATTTTACGCATATTACATTTATGGGATAGAGCTTCCCATGGTACATACACTACCAGCATTTTCTTAACACAGCAACTGAAACACCACTGTCTCATTCAAACTTCTCTTCTCACTTTTACAATCAGTCAGAAACACCACATTTATGATTTCACTTAATTCCCTTCTCTTAACAACTCCAGGAATTCCAACACGCAATCTGAAGAGCAGCATTTTATATGATCCCCCGCTTAAAACCATACCATGAAAAGCCATTAAAACTGGCTCTCCCACATAGAGAGAAAAGATGTTTGGCTGACTTGAGATACTCTCTCTCTAGCCCATTTCATACCTGACTCTGACTTAACTAAACAATAACCGGTATAGGAAGAATATGGTATCTCAACATCCTTGTCCAAAAATAAACCGTAAGAGAAACTCTGAAAAGGGGAACTTAAAGCAAAGAACACCCCCCCAAACATTCCTGCCCCCCCCCCCAAAAAAAAACAAAAGCCAACATAACAAACAAACAAGCAACAAAAAAAAAACAACCCACCAACCTACTAAAATAAATTACGTAAAGTTCTGAAATCAACATCACTTTTGAGGCAACATTTCCAGAGACCTCTTGGATTGCTTTCTTCTATGAAGCACCTTTTGCTGCTGTAAGTTGTATAGTTGTAAGAATAACTTTAACTATAGAAGCTATATGCATCTTTTAAGAATCACATTTCAATGATTATAAAAATTTATCTATTATACAACATAAGTCCAGCTACACTGAAAAAATTACACCGCTTATTGAAATACATCTCATTTTAGAAACAAACTACTAAATAGGTCTATACAAAAAACTCTAAAATAATTTCTGTAGTAAAATAAAGAGTGTGTTAGGAGAGCTACAGAAACAAGATTTTTTTTTTGTCTTCTTTATAATGCTCAAATATACTGTGATACGTGGCTGGCTCACTCCATAGCCGGCACCAAAAGCTGAAAAAGAATCCATTACAATACACAGTGATACAATTAATGCTCTGTATTAATCTCACAGCCTTTCCGATTAGTACAAAGAAAACCTGGGCTTTCTCCTCTTTGAGGAGAAGTCCAGGATATAAAAGCAAGCATACCTCATCAGCTGATATGAAATTATAAAATTCCACAAGTTTCAGTATCTGAAATTTTATAAAAGTCACCAGTAAAACACAAGCAAATTGGGGTTGAGTCCTGTTGATTCCCAGGTTCAAATGAGCACTGCTGATCCAAACCAGGATTTCCTCACTTGCTAACCAATTCAAAGGAAAAACAAGGATCATCTGCTGGGGCTAAGAGACGGACAAAAGTCCTCATCAGCTAACCCTCTGTACTTCCATGAGGGCATGTTTTCATGTGCATAAAATGGGAAAATGACTGACAGGAAGCCAAGATGTTAGTGGTGCTGTGCTGAACTGTTTTTTTCTGCCAAGTGTCGCAGAAAGTTGTCCTCACTCTGACCTCTGTGATTTAAAGGCTCACTCTTAAAAAGAGCTGGAGGAGGAGGTAAATGGGGAACAGGAGGAACCGGAAGATGATGTGGATGGTGAGGATGAGGATGTAGGTGGAGGTGTGAGTATGGATGGGGAATGGGGCGTGGAGGAAGTGTATTCACTGGGTTCAGGTTCATAGGTGGAGTTGGGGTGGTGGGTGTGTTTACTACAGCAGGGACTGTGGTGGCAGGAGAAGCTGTGGACAGCGCAATCTGGACTGCAGATGACACATTCACAGGGCTGGTAACACGGAAGCACTTCTCCTTGTGTGCCTTGAGCATGTTGGAGAAGCGAAATCGCTGGCCACACACATCACATGGGTAGGGCTTCTCCCCTGTGTGAGTTCGGCGATGTCTCTTCATGTTTGGGCGGCTGGTGAAGCTTTTCCCACAGATTTCACAGATAAAGGGCTTTTCTCCTATTGAGCACAGATATGGCAACTGGTTAGGCACAAAACATCTTCTAAGACTTCCTTTAGCATGCTTATACAAACTGTATACTACAAAATCTATTCTGACTGCTACGTTCAGCAGAGACAGCTGCTCTACAGAAGTCCTCAGTCTTTATGAAATCCTCTTTTTTGGATTTTGATGCACAAGAAAACCTTCTATAAGGCCTAAACTCTCAATTCCCCCAGCAGTGAATCACAGGACTATAAGCAGTTCTTTAGATTTAACGTAAATTAACATACTAATCTCTCCTTTCTGATTTTCTAGGCTGGATAACAGCTTTGATCCCAAGTTCCAAGGGATGGAATACAGATGGAAGAGTAGGAATGTTTTTGTCCTGGAAGTACCTGTACTTTTCTTTGCTAAGTTCTTACCAGTGTGTGTTTTCATGTGCTCATCAAAGTACTGTTTCATGTTGAAGTCTTTGCCACACCACTGGCACATGAACTGTTTGTGCCCGATGTGGATGCTCATGTGGGAGCGCAGCTGGTACTTGTACTGAAACCTCTCATCACAGTTCTGCAACAGAAGAACAGCAACCATGATATTCAAGCATCACAGATCAGAAAGCAAGGCAGTCACAGGACAGCATTCAAAAGTACTAAGTGAAGGAGTACAGAATACCTGAACTTCCCTGAACTAGGGAAACATCACTCCCACTTTTAAAAAGGGTATAAAGGAGGATCTGGGGAACTACAGACCAGTGAGCCTCACCTCTGTGCCTGGGAGGATCATGGAAAAAATCCTCCTGGAAGCAATGTCAAGGCACATGCAAGACAAAGAAGTGATCCGAGAGAGCCAGCATGGCTTCACCAAGGGCAAATCATGCCTGGCCAATCTGGTGGCCTTCTGTGATGGAGTGACTGCATCAGTCGACAAGGGAAGACCGACTGATGTCATCCACCTGGACTTCTGTAAAGCCTTTGACATGGTCCCACATGACATTCTGATCTCCAAACTGGAGAGGTTTGATGGGTGGACCATTCAGTGGACAAAGAGTTGGCCTGAAGGTCACACCCAGAGAGTGGTGGTTTATGGCTCTATGTCCAGGTGGAAGCCGGTGATGAGTGGTGTCCCTCAGGGGTCTGTCCTGGGACTGGTACCATTTAGCATCTTCATCAATGACATTGACAGCGGGATTGAAAGCACCCTCAGAAAGTTTGCAGATGACACCACGCTGAGTGGTGCAGTCGATACAGCAGAAGGAAGGGATGCCATCTAAGGGGACCTGGACAGGCTTGAGAAGCAGGCCCATGCGAACCTAATGAGGTTCAACAAGTTTAAGTGCAAGGTACTGCACCTCAGTAGGGGCAATCCCAGACTTGAGAACAGGCTGGGAGAAGAACTCATTGAGAGCAGCCCTACAGAGAAGGACTTGGGCGTTCTGGTGGACAAAAAGCTTGACACGAGCCAGCAGTTCGCGCTTGCAGCCCAGAAGGCCAACTGCATCCTGGGCTGCATCAAAAGAGGCGTGGCCAGCAGGTGGATGCAGCTGATTGTCCCCCTCTGCTCTGCCCTTTTGAGGCCCCACTTGGAGTACTGAGTTCAGGTCTGGGGCCCCAGCACAAGGATGTTGATCTCTTAGAGTGGGTCCAGAGGAGGGCCATGAGGATGATCAGAGGGCTGGAGCACCTCTCCTACGAAGGAAGGCTGAGAGAGCTGGGGATGTTCAGCCTGAAGAGAAGGCTCCGGGTAGACTTCATTGCACCTTTTCAACACTTAAAGGGGGCTTATAAAACAGATGGAGAGCAACTTTTTGCTCAATCAGATAATGACAGGACGAGGGGGAATGGTTTTAAACTAAAAGAGGGGAGATTTAGATTAGAGATTAGGGGGAAATTGTTTACTCTGAGGGTGATGTAAGGCACTGGAACAAATTGCTCAGAGAAGCTGTGGATGCCCCATCCCTGGAGGTGTTCAAGACCAGGCTAGATGAGGCCCTGGGCAACCTGATCTGGTGGGTGGCGTTCCTGCCCATGGCAGGGGGGTTGGAACTGGATGATCTTTAAGGTGCCTTTCAATCTGACCATTCTATGATTCTATGAAATCAGCATGGATACAGACCCTCACACTCTACGAATGCAGGATTTAAGTTACTCAATGGGAATAGAATTTGACCTGTGCTAAAAGGTCTGCTGCCACAATAGCCTTGACAAGAAGCATGGAACAGTCATAGCCTTTAGCTGACATAGCTGTTGGCAAAGCTGAGGGAGGGACACAGTTATGCCAACAGAAAAGTTCACTTAACATATCACTTGGAGGTTTTGCAGCTTTGCCAGATCTCTCTGCTGGATTACGGCATGCCTCCACTAGAGGACTCTGCTCACACAGGAAAACCAACAGCGGCTCTGTAAAGCAGGCTTGTGTTTCAGAAAAGCAGACAGTTTTCCAGCTTTAATTAATTGACATGAGGTAATTTCTTTCCCTACAAGCTCCTCAAGACGACTATGGCTGCAATACCACCATTACTACTCCATATCATGCTGAAGTTGTGCTCCACTTTGTGGACAGGGTGAGCCACCCAACCCGACCTGGAAACAGGAAGGGCTCTACATCAGGGCCTGCCTCCCTCATGTGATACCCACAAGCATCCCCATCACATGACCGAGACATTATTTGCCCTAGACATATGACTGGCTAAGTCTATACCATACAGATCTCCTTCCCAAGGGCAGGTGCAAAATTACAAATCACAAATACACATGAATGCACTAGCAAGATACTTCCCCCTTCCAAAAACATACACTCAGTTTAGGAAATGCCAATTTAGACTAGTCTTGTATCTCAAGGAGGTAACAGTTTGCAGTGATGCTGATAGTTTTTCCTCACAAGCGAAAATCAAGCAGCAATTTCTTTTCACTGTTGCCACCTCTGTCTGTTTCAAGTCACTGGGCGGGATGAACAGGATTACCATAATTTACATCATGACACTGCTTTACTATGAACACCGAGGGAAAACTGGCATTCAAATCTTGCTGTAGTGTGTACTAACTGAGAAAAACATGACAGCCAATAGTAAAAGCAAACCAAATACATCTCAGTTTGAGTTGCTGTTAGATGCACTCCTGCTGTGCTCCCCAAACAGAGAATAATTTTCCCCAAATTTTTATGGAACTGTTCCTCATCTACAAGTTAGTCAATTCAGTTTCCACCCATATGCCCTACTGACAGTGTTATTATTTTTATGTCTTATATATAATATCTAAATGTAAGAATGTTAAACAAAATAAATATCTTATATCTTTATATCTAAACAGATTAACAGTTGCTGCCTCACCTCACATCTGAAAGGTTTCTCTCCAGAATGCTGTAGGGAATGTACTTTGAGAGACATACTGCGTTTGAATGATTTTCCACAGGTTTCACATGTAAACGGCATGTCCTTTGTGTGTGCTGCAACACAACAGTACATTAGAGATGGTCACTACCACACAAACATTTAAGCTCTTGAATAAAATTTCTTCTCCGGTACTGAGAAGGAAAATGATTATTAGTCTTGCACAGCTTTTAAGTATATATATGTTTGTACGCATGTATGTATATACACACTTTGCTTGCTGTCAGTACCACAGATTGGAACATTTAAGCTACGGATAAACTGAATTTGCTTTTTTTTTCTCCTCAAAACCAGCAATTCTAAGTGAAGAACCACAAAGACACATTTGAGGCAGAAACAACAGAAGCACTGATCAATAACTCACCAACCATATGTTTTCGCACATGGGCCATAGTGTAGAACTTCTTTTCACAAATCTCACAAGAGAATTTCTTTTCTGCATATCCGTGGACAATCTTGATATGTTCGTGGAGGGACCAGAGCTTCTTGAATGATTTATTACAGGAAACGCACTGAATGAATGGGATAATACAAGGAAGTTTAAATTAGAAAGATTCAGTGATTCAAGTTTGCAGAGTTAATCCATGTGTCCTACTCCTGCATTACAAAAAGCAACCCAAACCAATGCAAAATGTTGTATATTGTCTCAGACTGCGCTACAGCCTACTCTTACTGTTTCACAGTTGAAACAAATACACTAAGAAAAGCCAGAAATTCTGATCAAGCACAATTAGAAATGGTGTTAATACACTGCATTTTGACACCACCCAAAGAGCACCACAGCCACTGTGCTACCTTATTTCCAAAACACAACAACATACATAGCTGGATGCAGCCTCCAAGGAACTGAGCAAGTCCTAAGACAAAAATGACGACTTCACAGGCACCGATGCTGCTGGTAGTCTAAACCATGGTGTGGGAAGAAGCCAACAAAGGTGGAGGAGGGTAACACCACCTAGTTGTTAACCCCCATCTGCCCATCCAGCCCTGTCTTTTTCAGGACCACTCTGAACCTCTTGTAACCTTTTTAGTTCTGTACAGAGGACAGCTTCTATCTTGCAGCTGTTGACCATGCAGAGAGTCTGTACACACATTCAGTACAGCAAAGCAAGTTGCTGCCTTCATGTTTTATGTTGCCGACTTCATCTTTTACGGTCTAACTCTTCATTTATACTTATCAGTAGCACTGAAGGTCTAAAATGACCACGTGCAAACGTTTCGACCTCTTCGCACAACTACTGTGAAACATTCAGAAAATCAGTGATGAGCAGGATCCACAGGCTTTCACACATCTCGTTTTTCAACAGAGTTCTTGCTAAAGACTTGATAAAAATCCTTGTGCAATTTTGAAAGTTCCAGAATAATCCAAGTATAAACTTGATAGCAGCCATACATGTGAGGATACAAAGTTATTTTCATCTTTGAAGTAAAGAAGAAGGAATTGTGGCTTGTTGTTTTTTGTTAGCTGTTGGGGTGTTTGGTGTTTTTTGGTACATCTCCATTTTTCTGCCTGTCAGTTACTCTCCTCCCCCAAGTAAGAACAGCTGTTTGCTGCTCACTGAAGAACTAGCAAATACTATGCCTTCTGACAACTTGAGTTGTTTCTTCTCTGCACAGGCAAGTTATGCTGCTTCCACAGTGCTCAAGTCTCTGCAGGCCTGGAAAATCTGGTACACCACTCACCATGCTGACTCCAAGGAGATCATTTACCTCTGAAAGTACCTACTTGGAGGCAAGTCAGGATCAAACTGTAGTCCGGGGTGGGGGACGGGGACGTGAGGCAGAACAGGACTCTATAGAGCAAAGTAATACTAAGAAACGATCAAAAATCATTTAAGGTTCAGTGAGACCTTGACGCTGTCAATCTAAATTACTTGCTGCTGATCATCAGTGAAATTGTAGACTGTTAACATCTACCACATGGAATCTAAGATGACAACAGAAATTCTGTGAGGGTGCTAATTTGGAAAGGATAAAAACCAGAAGTTACCTAGAAAAACAGACATATTACATCACTTTCTCAAAAAATACAGAGAAGACACAGCCATGTTTATCAGTTCAACTACCACTTACATAATGAAGCCATGTTTCTAGACAAAGCTCCGTATCTCCCTTGACATATATTAATGTATATTTATATACATTATATATTATATCCCCTATATTAATGTAACACTTTCCTATCCCTGTACTCCTTTTGCCAAGTGCAATAGAAAATTTGCAGGCAGCTGTGAAACATATTCCAAATGTTACAACAGACAAAAATAATTGCTGAATATATACTTATACTGAGAACTTGAAGACAACTAGTGGTGCTTCTACCACCTATGAATATCAGGGAAAAAATCTGGACCTGGTTCTTCTGGTATAGGATATAAAACAATTTCTACAACTTCTTCTTTCCTTATTCCTTTGGAGAAATGAATGTAACCCCTCAGAAGCACATGGGTGCATGGATTACGGGACGCTTCTCCATTCTATGCCACACATTTAAACTATTCATAAATTCTTGTTCAAATCAAAAGATTTAATGCTGTGAATGAGCCATCTGGATGACAGAGCATCCCTGAAATTTACATGAAAATGTTCTCTGCCACATAAAACTTCAGTTTATTTCAAAAATTGCAAGGACATACTGAAATGTTTGTGTATTTTACTATGTTCAAGACTCATTATCATATATTATATTCCTTCCTTCAGTCTTCCTCCTATGAGCTGAAACATAAGGAAAAATAGCATAGTGTTATACAGAGCTGCATTTGAGTCTTACAGCAAAGAGAAATTGCAACAAACATTTCAACCATCTCCCGCATAGTGGGAATTGAATACAAATTCAGTTTAGCATTTAAGCAAACAACAACAACAAAAAAGTCTTAAATGTTTCTGGTAAAACTCATTGGACAGACTAAAAAAAAACAAACTTGTTGCCCTACAAACTAGGAACATTTCAGCTGCACAGAAATTGAACCCCATCTGCTTCATCCTAGCAGTGGGAGTATTTCTGAAGTAGGTGGTTAACACTGTGCCTAGTTTAACAAGGCAAAAAAAGCTTGTTAAAATCGCCATATAAAACAACATTGCCTCCAGTTACATGCGAACATAGATGCCCATGAGCAAAGAACAAACCACAGATGAATGAGAACCTCTGACACTCTTTCCACAACTGTAACTTTAAAATAGTTCCATTACAACACGAGCTTCCATTGCTGTATACAATTAAAAGCTGCAAATCCTCTGGCAAGAAAGACCAGACATCTTTTTATGATCAGTGAGATTTACTGAACTTTTTGCACTGAAAAAAGGGCAGGCTCATGAACAGATTCAGTCACTGAATTCATATACTTCCCTATACATACATGAACTATAAGCAATGCTGTACATTACTTATGATTATTTCAGTAGGACTAAAAAAAGGTTACTTTTTAACACAAATCCAAATCCTAACTTCACTAGCTTCATTCTCACCTGCTTGCCTCTCCAGTATTGTAAAAATTTCTAATTACAATACCACATATACATCCTAATTTTGTTCTCCCTTGAAATGTTATCTGGATATAATATGTGACTGAGTATCAGGACACTGAAACTTTAAAGCTAGTGATAGCTGCAGGTGCTCAGCACCTGAAGAAGTAGGTTTTTTCCTGTCATGTGCACTTGTTTTCAGGCCAGTTACTCTAGAGTTTGACATGTGTTAAAGTAGCTTTGTGTTTTCCCCAACATGTAGTTAAATACTAGAGTAACTCTGCTAAACCAGACAACACTTGCATACTCTGTTCCCTACAATTTACTTCTTTTGGGAGACACCAAAAAGCGCTGATAGGTAGAGACAAGGTCTTGGTCAGAATCTGGTCTGCACAAGAGATTTCCCCCTCTGAAGTGTCCACTAGCTGTATCTAGGGCACAACAGAAGGTATGGAAATCTGGCAAGCAGGTGAGCAAACCTACCTGGATATTTTTTTCACAGTCTGTTTGCTGGTGAAGGGACAGCTCACTTTCTAGAACAAATTTCTTCCCACATTTGTCGCAGATCTGCATGCGCCTGTGAGTGACGTTCATGTGCTTCTCCAGGTACCAGCGTGTGTTAAACACCCTGGGGCACTTCTCACAGGTTAAAGTCTCCTTCTCTTCACACTTTGATTTCTGCACAGGTGCCTTGGGCTCCTTTGCAGCTTTCTTCTTACGCTTGGGGGGCTCCACACTCTTTCTACGACCCCTTGTAGTTCTGGGTGATGGGGAAGTTGTGGCTGCTGCAGCAGATGCAGCTCTCCTTGTTCTCCTTTGTGCAACACTAACTTTTTCCACTCTTTTCTCTTTTTTCTTCTGCCTCTCATTTTCCTCATCATCATTACTTTCTTCAGTGGCCTCTTCCCCACTGTCACCCTCCTCTTCCTCACTGCTGGTCTTAAGAACAGCAGTCTCTTTGGACTGGGAGGGGACACCCTTCTCCCCTTTTGATACATTTAATGTTTGGTTGTTAAGGTTTACCTCTACTATAATCTGCTCCCTTTTGTAAGTCACTTCATCTTCCTCCTCTTCCTCCTCCTCAGAGTCGTCAGAGTTTTCTCTATCTTCTTTCACAGCCCGGACTTCTCCTACTGATCTGTTCTCCCTGAAATACGGCTGCTCTTCTCTTTCATGGAGATGTGGTTTGCTCATTTTGCTGTCCACCAACACTGAGTAAGGGCTTCCTGACTCTCTCTTGTATACTTTGGTGGATAGATCAAGTTCCTGGCTGGCACCATGATAAAATGTGGGTGGCACTTGACCACGGTGACTGTCCTCTTGCGCCATACCTGCTACATGCACTGCACAGTTTTCAACCAACTGTTGACAAGAATTGGTTGTCTGACTCATGGGGTGGGGGGGGACGGGACGGGGCACTCTGATTCAATGAACACCTTTAATCCCAGAAAACCAAGCAAGCAGCTTTAAATTCAGATGGGTTCTCATGACCGATGCCTGTTTCATCTACACAGAATAGGATTCTCTATTGATGTTTAGCACTGATGCGTAGGTCACAGAACTCTGATATTAAGCCAAGAGCAGAGCAGTAGCAATTATTCTTCTGACGAAAGTTGTCAATGAACTGTTGAACATTTTATCTATAAAAGACAACAGAGAAAACATGATCAATTACAAAAAAAAAAAAAAAAGCACCCTAAAATCTTTACAAATTTCTTCTGGGTTTGTACAAGTAAGGTAAAAAACAAGGTATATACCATCCATGACCTGTATCTGCTGTGGGTGGATTGTCCTATAGCATTATCTCAAGCAAAACTGGGAGTTAGGTACAAACACATGCATCTTTTAAGTGGGCCAGAACTAGTACTAGAACCCTCAGAAGCAGAAATCAAGGCATGCTATTCATTTCAAAATGAATACTCTGCACCTGTCAAAAATCACCACCTTCTAACTGAAAGCTGGGCCAATATGCTGATCTCTGTTTCTCCTGGAGCACTGATGGCCCCAAGACTCTGCTCAGCTCTCATATGCCTCTTCATCAAACGTGTATACACGTATACCTATGCAGAAATACCTCTTCTTCTGTAACTTCCACAGAAAGCAAATCCTTACCCCTGAAGAGGACATATTAAGAACTTTTATATCAAACAACGTTGCATTAACGTAGATATGCACAAAATATTTCAATGGAAACATTTTCAACTGGCAGCACTAAATCAGGTTAAGAACAGTGTGTCCCCCAGCTTGTTTCCACATCAGACATCCCTCAAAGCCTCTTGATTTAAGGCACCTTATTCTTTTCTTCTCATTCTCTTTTCCCCCACCTATTTATTCCTCACTGCAATAGCCAAACAATATTACTTTTGCCCATCTAAATTTCATTTGCAGTTATCCAAGCTGGAATTTGGCCAAGACACTACTACTACCTTTTGCAAAAAGTACCATGTGATCCCTAACAAATACAAGTAATCCACCTCTGGCGTGGAAAAAAATTTATTTTTTACCCAGTCAATTACATTTTAGTAGCACAGTATTACAATACCAATTGGTCAGAGCCAAACTTGCAACTAAAGGGCGCAGACAGAAGAGGTTCATTATAGAGAGTCTGAGGGAGATCCCATGACTGGATGATAGAGAAGATCCCTGAGAGAAAATGGAAAGACTGAGCAGCTAAGTATGAAGAGCACTGGATCCCTACTGTTGGGGTCTGAAAAATTCCTTGAGTTTGAGGTTATAAACTTGGGAAAAGTCCAGCAGACAGGTATAAAACATTTGAACTTTGCAGAATCATACGCTGATTTTTATTTTCATTATTATCAGAGCAACAATAAAAAAACCAATCTGAAGCAGTAATACAAACAGGATTTTTACAATAAATTTCTGTCCACTTCGTTCTAAGTTAAAATGCTCTCCACACTACAAATGCAATACCTTCCTTGCAAACACATTTTGACACAATTTTTATATATTGTAGTTTCAATCTTACTGTTCCACAAGAAATTTCCCCCTTTGAAATAAATTTAATTGAACAGGAGATGAACCTCTAAGTGGTTTGAATAACAAAAGACCAAACTTTGCCCTACAATCTTTGTGAAGTAACATACTAGTGAAAGTGACTTACCAATAAGCAGTTGTCTGATTACCAGCCTGAAGTTAATTAAACAGATTCTTGAACAGTTCTCCAGTATTTCCAAATGCACTCAACAAGCACCCTGCAGATAGAGTAACCTAGACTCACAACACCAGGGTCTGCCCCCACTGCTGCATACCGCTCAGCAGGGTCTCAGGTCCCAGCTTCCGATCTCCAGAGGTGAGAGGCAGGAGGGGGGTTGTCAAGACCCAGCTGGGCCAGGAAATACATGGAGATAGGGCTGTTAACACTGACTTGTGATACCAAGTAATATTCAGATGGAAAAACTAGTAAATAATAAACTGGTTGTGACTGCAAGCCAAAATTAACAACCCTATACCGAGGTTAGAAAGCAGTGGGCATAATGAAATCCATCGTTTAACTTTTCCCTTGAGAAAATCTAAAAAATTATTTAGATGTCCAAAAACCACTCATGTTGAGATTCTTTCCTCAGCATATTAAGTATTTTTCAAAACTGCATGAGTAATTCAGGAAGGCTGCCAGAATTCTGCAGCTAGATAACCAGGAAAAGTAAAAAAAAACTTGTCATGAAAAGGAAGCGTTACCTTTCCCCTCCCCCCATTTACTGAATGCTGACATTGAACGACAGAACAGAACAACAGAACATATAGAATTTTGCGCATGTATCAGTACAGGCTGGGGGATGACCTGCTGGAAAGGAGCTCTGTGGAGAAGGACCTGGGGGTCCTGGCGGACAACAGGTTGGCCATGAGCCAGCAGTGTGCCCTGGTGGCCAAGAAGGTCAATGGGATCCTGGTGTGCATTAAAAGGAACGTGACCAGCACATCAAAGGAGGTGATCCTTCCCCTCTACTCTGCCCTACTGTTCAGGCCTCACCTGGAGCATTGTGTCCAGTTCTGGGCTCCCCAGAACAAAAAAGACAGGGATCTCCTGGAAAGAGTCCAGCAGAAGGCCACAGAGATGATACGGGGCCTGGAGCACCTACCTGAAGAGGAAAGGCTGAGAGACCTGAGTCTGTTCTGCCTTGAGAAAAGAAAACTGAGAGGGGATCTTATCAATGTCTATAAATACCTTAAGTGTGGGAGATGGAGGGATTTGGCCAATCTCTTTTCAGTGGTCTATGGGGACAGGACAAGGGGCAATGGCCACAAAACGGAGCACATGAAGTTCCACACCAACACGCAAAAGAACTTCTTCACAGTGAGGGTGATGGAGCACTGGGACAGGCTGCCCAGGGAGGTTGTGGAGTCCCCTCCTCTGGAGACATTCAAGACCCATCTGGACGCCTACCTTGGCAACCTGCTCTAGGGAACCTGCTTTGGCAGGGGGGTTGGAGTGGATTATCTCCTGAGGTCCCTTCCAACCCCTACAATTCTGTGAATATCCTACAGTGGGATGGACCCACCAGGATCAGCGAGTCCAACTCATGGCTCCACAGAGGACCACCCAAAAATCAAACCATATGTCTGAGAGTGATGTCCAAATGCCTCTTGAAGCATTTGAAATATTCTCTTTACATACCCTGCCATCATTTAATCTCTGCTCATTTATAGAATATTCAGTATAATAAACCACTTCGTATGAACATATTACCACTTCAAAAAATAATTGAAAAAAAAAAAAAAAAAAGGGGGCATGTTCTGAATTATCAAAGCTACTGGGTCTTAAAACCACTTCACTCTACAGAAATAGTAACCTACTTTCACTTTGAATACATCCCTTGCTACCCTCAAGGGACCCACATCTTTCGAACAACATTATTTAGCAGTCAACCAGACGGTGAAGCAAAGTCCTCCTTATATACTTGAGATAAACAACTTGCTATTAGACAACTGACAGTTCTGAGAGACAGTACTTTAAATACTGCAAAAAATCTTTTACCAGAACAATTTTTTCTAAATTTTCTGATCCCAAACATAAGGAAGCACTCCCCCCTCCCTCCCCTTTAATAAATGTAAATCCACTTTTTTCAAAGCTGCTGAACAGCTTGGGCTCACAGAATGAATTTCAGCCATACTAAAAATGGAAGCAATAAAAGATCTGATTAAAATGTGAACAGTAGTTTACACTCTGTTTTAAATGCAGTTTCGAAGTTATTTCTGAGGAACCCTATCAAGACATGAAACTGAGGAATAACTATTACGAGCATAGAATGCATTTGAGGTACATACAACATTTGGTAATCAAAGATCATATGAGAAAGGTTTGCAAGCCTACAAATATTAAAGGCTCACACCCAGAAAAAAAAAGTAGAAACAACTTGCAGGCAAATATGTAGGTGGAGGAAGCATGTGCATGCGGGACTAACACTTCGTATAATGCTTTCGCTGCTTCTGAAGAAAAACCACATTTCTTCATGCTATTTGTACCAAAAATAGAACAATTTATAACAGAGACACAAGTACAGATAGTTACCTGCCTCAACTCTGACACAGTAGATGCCTTGAAATCACTACAGACCAACTTCAATATACTCGACAGTTAATGGCTTCAAATTACATGTCCTTGGTTGGGCTCAGAAAGGGACCAGCTTGAAAGTCTGGACATCTCATATTTTAGTGCAACCTGTGCCAACGACATACGATTTCTGCGCTGGCAAGCATCCACCATAAGTAAAGAAAAATACTGCTTCTTTTACCCTGGCTAGTAAGTGAAGCGGTTGTTACATGGTCATTTCTGCATATCAAGGCCCTGTAAGCTACTGACCCCTACACGTCCTACAGCTGTTTGCCTGCTATCGTACTTTGGCTGCCAGCTCCACAGATATACACTTAACTATTCATTCTTTCTGCCTGGACTGTTTGTTGGCTCCCAGAAAAGGGATGAAATGGCACCTCAGGGCATTCCACAACCAACTATGACCCTGCCACTCATGGCCAATGTGAGAGTGATCTAATTTAATTATTTTTAAAACCAGTTGAATTGTTACCCACATTAAGTTATCAATATTAGATCTGAAAATTGTCAGACATTGGTATAATTCACTTTGTTACAGGTTGGCAAGTCTAGGAAAAGTACTGCAGGCACAAGGATGATTTGTATAGAGAAATAAAGATGGCACTGTATGGATTTATTACTTAGTTAACATCTGGAGGTTCCCTTACTCTTCCCAGACAGCTATAAGGGCCAGAAAATTACAGTAAAAAAATAAAATAAAAATCCATGCCTGAATTTGCAAATCATTGGCATTTGGATAAGTTTTACACACACCATGAGGAAAAAGAGAAGGAAGGATATGAGCTTGGGGTTTTCCTGAAGCTCACCTATACCTTGCATGAAAAGTGCATACTGTGAAAAAAGATATTGCAATAGTCATTGTCCAAGATTAAAAATACATTAGTTTATTGGTCAGCTGTTTTTTCCCCCTGTAATACACACTTTCAAGACAGATACAGACTACATATACATATTCACATGATTATACATATATATAATAACTGTACCTGTCTTGAAAAAAATATATATACGTTTTTGTTTATGAGCTACTTGTACTAGATTTCTCTTCCAACTTTGCACAGCAAGAAGTGCTCTCAACTTTAATATAGCTCACAAGACACCCTGACAAAATTATTCTTCCACCAAGTATATAGAACTTGACCCATGGATGAATCTGAACCATAGATAACACTGTAGCACCAAAATAACAAACACCTTATATAAAAGTTTTACAAATTATTTGAACAATTCCTTTCCATAACACAAGTCCTATAACTTCACAAGATCTAAGTTTCACACACATCCTGCTGCTTCAGTTTAAGAGCAATCTGTTCACAGCAACTTTTTACAATCAAGAAGCACTGCATGATGTGAATAGGTTTTCCACTCTGGCACTTACAGACCAATATATAGACCACTATATATTAAACCAAGTTCAAAAAGAAAGCTTGAGTATCTTGACGTTTGAAATTTTTCTTTTCCATAAAATGAGACCTCTCAAAATACTGTTAGAAAAAGCAAAAGTTAAGAAAAAAACATAACTGTGTTATAATTAAAGGCAATGCCATTTTGTGCATGCATTAACAATGTGAAGGTGTTAAGGATCCTGAATGTCTTTTGGTTGGAAGCTACAATCCAGCAGCTCCACTACAGCCCAAGGCAACTAGAGTTGCATTCAGTTACAAGCAGTGAAACAACCATGTGTATAAATAAATCATTTACATTACTCAAGATAACGCACTGATTTCAAACTAGTCAAGTATTTGTTGATGAAACTTTACTCTGAACAGATGTAAGGCAGTGGTTGCAGGCTGTGGGATTAATTAAACCACAGCGCCAACATTATGCCATACCTGGGACATGTGACAGTCTGACCACCACCCAAATTTCGAACCAAAACTGGAGGGCCAGCTTCTCTGCTTCCTGAAGCTGGGTCAAAGTTCATTCAATGGGTAGAAATTTCTAGTACAGCTAAAAACTGTGTGAAATCAGAATACAACAGGATAGCTCACCCTTTCAAAACAGCAGAATCATTTTAAGTAAAAAATTTTCACACCTATTAATGACCTTATTTGGGTACAGGAAGAGTATTAGGGCTATGTTAAGACAGCACAATTGTGTTTATTTTGAAAGGCTGATAAGTGAATGCATCTTTCTGGTAAGTATAAACGTAGAGGTAAACAGGAGTGTGATTTTTCACTTAACTTCCGTTAACATTTGTACAGTCTGTGTTACCTGTTAATCAATTTCATGTCAATTTCTTTACATGACAGGATAGAAATACAAGAAAATGTATCAGAGAGATAGATATCTGTTTAGATTTACTGAATCCTTTAGTAATAAGAGTTCTTTATTTTTTTTTTTCCTGTGAAATCTGAGTAGCACATTAGCAAGAAACAACTGTGGATGCAATGTGAAAAAAACAGTGTTTGACTAAAACGTTCCAATCATGTACATTTCAATACATCAGCAATATTTCAGAGCAGATGAAAAAGTGTTTCAATACACTTGCACAATCTGAAGAACAGGTGCGTGAAACAGGACAGCAGCCATAGCAATTCTGTTAGTGGGAAAACACACCTGGTACAAGTTACATCATGTCAGTAGATAGTAATCAGGACTATAAGACAGGAGGGAATCATTTATATCATCATAAAATCACTCCCTTCTTGTGCATCTCAGACACTTTATATGCAAAAAAAAAAAGTGTTCTTAAATTCTAAGTTCTATCTCAAGACAAAGGCACAGTCAGAACATCTTCACAGACTTTGCATTTCTACGGAGATGTACTCAAACCTGCCTTTGCCCACCTAACTACAGAACAAAAAGACTAAACGTGACCAACAGCCTATTTCGTCATGTTTAATACCCATCTAAGAGATGGTATCTGTAATAGGGTCAACACTTAGGATTACTCTTTTCTACTTTCCTCTATAGCTTTTACAATCTACTGTATCAGAATGTTTATTTTGTGCAACTGATGCAGACTTTGGGAATACGGTTTAACATGCTGAGAGGACATTCAGAAGCAGCATTCACAAAGGAATTCCTGGGAATGTACTGTGAAAACAGAAAAATCACAACAATCTTCTTTTCACTGCAAGCCCAGAAATCGCTTGAAGCAGATTTTCCCATCAACTTACATAAAAGATCAGATATAAAAGTGTAGCACTGTGGCTTGTATTTTGATGAAATTAAAGCTATTCGGGCATCATAAAAAACAACAACACCAACAAACAAGCAAAAAACAAACAAAAAACACACACCACAGCACTGGCAGTAACTGAAGATATTGCAGTCAGTCTTGGGAAGGAAACAAAAGACTGGAGACTGAATCAATACTGTCCAGTTCTCAAAGTAAAGGTTGGCAGAAATATGACAGGAAAGTATACAAAAGGCTGAAGATGCAGTACAGCATCCAGACTGTCCCATCTTCCAGTTACTTTTTTCAACCTCTCCTAAAATAATCTATGACAGGTATCCTGCTAACTCAGCAGACAACTTTTTCATCGTAAGGAGCAACTTGCCTCTAAATATTTATCAGTCTAACGGAAAATGAAGCAGACCACATTTCCAATTTGAGAAAAATGCCTTATGTAACATCTTGCAGCTAAAACATAATACTAGGATACAAAACCTCCAGATTTTTTCCATTTCTTAGGATGAATTATTTCTCTGTATCTAGAAATGTGGTTTGTGGGACAGAGGTTTTCAAACCAGTGATTTCCAGAACTGTAAATCTGGAATTTTTTCAGGCATTATCTCCACAGAAAATAGTTTAAGGTTACCATTTCAGAATTCAGCAGCATTCTAACCCCTCAGTTTATGAAATAAGCTGAAGGCTTCTTTCTGTTGGCTAGGAACTAGCTTTAGATATGACAGCCATGGACCCCAACAGTTTTCTTTTTCAAGGCAAAACCCTTTTGAAAAATGTTCTAGTAAAGCACAATATACATTCAAAAAAGTCTTAGTACTTCGTGCTACCTTAAATGTGTCAAAGTTAAACACTGTGACTGGATTAGGAACTTCCTTGCATTCAAAACTATTCTGACTTGTCTATTTCTTTCAATGTCAAAAAAGAGAAAGCAAGATTAAAACAAAACCAGGTAGTTATCACTCAACAGCAGTCATCCACACATACACACCTAGCTTTCACACTAATCACTCTTCTGTAATAATTTATTACAGAAAGATTTTCTGTCCCTTTAAATGTACATATTCCTAAAAATATGTGCCAGAAGTTCACAAAACTACCTACTGCCATGATACTGAAAGGCAACTGTTTCACCTATTAGTCTACCCTTTGTTCCAAAGCACTTTTTTGGCCTGGTTTTCTTCTCATTCAGAAGCTAGATTCCTCTCTGCTTTAAAAACTCTTCCTTTCCTCATTATCTGTTTGCATATTTTGAAAACTAGTAAAAATTCTAATGTTTTAAACCGTTCACTTATTTTCATGGATGCTCAGTGATGACACTTATTAAACATCACTAGCAAGGCTGCAAGTGATTGCGCTAACAACATAGGCTACACACAAAGCCATACGAAGACAAAAAGGAAATCAGTCATCAAGATCTGTACTTCTTTTTCCCAGAGTTAGCATTTTTCCTCCTACAGGGTGAGTTGTGACAAAAGTGGCAGTAGATGTGTAGCTATGTCTTTGAATATACAGATCAGTGGATTAGATTTTTATTAAAGAAATTAAATGGTCTGTCCACAAAGTAAAGTTGACAAGTATTAACTTCCATCTGGACATTCATTCCGTAAGTTTTTTTCTCAGTTTAAGCTAACAGCACTATCTTGGTAGGGAAAAAAAATATTATGGAATACCCGCATTCAGAATTATACCCAGAATAGGCTGAGCTCTTCTCCTAGTGAGCCCTAAAGGAGACCTTCACAATATTTAGAATGGAAAAGACATTTTGTTTTGTACTTTTTACAAGAGTTCAGTTTTGAAAGCTCACATACAGGTTCCGTAACACTCTGTTTGCTTACAGATTTGATCAACCTGTACTACACCTCAGAGCATGTAATGTGCTCCTATATCATTCACCTTTTAAACTGTAATAATGGAATGTTTAAAATAATCCCATATAAGCTGAGAGCATGATGTTACACCCACCCATTTTACAGAGTCCTTCTATTTAATGTAGTTTAAAAAACAACAACACTGATTCACTTCCAGTCAGCAAAATCTTTGGCTTCATGGAAATGTGAATTTGATTTCTCTAAAATAAAGTTTGTTCTTCTCACATCATTGGAATGTACTTACAGATAAGGTTTGAAATCCTCCCGATTTAAAATCTAGAACTCTTTACACATTAGGTAACCTTTGACTTTGAAACCAGCAGCAAGTTTGTAAAAACCTCCCAAAATACTTGCAGCAGCTGCACAACTGTCCTCTGCATAGTGGCAGACACACTGGTTAGGAGGTTAGGAACCTGACTCACCAGTCTCTCTCTCATGCTGGTAAATGCTGCACTCACTGAGAACTATCACAAGGAGCTTCTCCTTACCTGGACTTTTCTTACTATCTCCTCTTTTCAAACTGCCCACAAAAATTATATGGCTGCATTTGCCTGCAGAGTTCCAGTTTTATAACTTCTAGCAGCATTTTAACTACCTAATTGCCAAACACTACTCAAACCAACTCCATTTAACCTTGTGGTTTTTAGTACAAAGATGAGGTGTGTGTTCACACAAGCACAAATCACCAATGGAACTGATGTCCTGGAACAATTCCCGAGACATTTAGGTAAGATAGTGTTGACAAACTCTAAATGTGCCAATACTAAAACTATACTACTCCGTGTGTTTCTCTTTGCACAGTGTCAAAACGCTTCTGTAAACCCTGAAAACCATTCAGTACATTTGAGCTACTGAATCTCTTCAAACACTGAACACAGAGATTGATTTAGATGCACAATATAAACTTTTGGAAAAACATGAAGTCTTGCTTTTGTAGCATTTACATAATTTCAAAAAGCACATTTAATAACAAATTTATCAGCTGTCAAGAAATGCTAACCAAGTAACAATACTTCAAGAGAAACTCCTATTTCCAAAAGTTCTACCTTTGCAAGTAGAAACTACATTAAGTACTCTCACTAAAGTTACCAGTTAGGCATGGAGATAGAAAGCCATTCAGCAAGTCTATATTCACCTGAACGTGTGATCAAAACACACAGTGTACCACGGCAGCAGTTCATCTCATGCTTCACGTTTGTCAGGTGCAATTCTCAAGCATAAATACTCTCTTCACTGATACAATAGATGTGATTCCCAGTTTTAACTCTACATCATCAGGCAACTACAGACATCTTGCCTCTGCTCTAAGTTTCCCTCTAGGTGAAGTGAGGGCAATAATCAGGTAAGGAAAAAGTTATTTGTTCATTTTATCTGATCTAAGTCTGTGTGATGGCCAAATGAGCCAGTACACTCTTCCCCTATTCATGCGCCAGCACTAACATTCTTATGGTTGCGGGGACAACTGCCTTGTGAAAACAATCCAAAAAACAGTAATTCCTTGGGATTTGTTTTCAGCTGGATCAGTTCTCTGAACCAGCTCACCAAGCAGCTTGATGAATACTACCATCCATTACAAGATTTTGCTTCCTGAAACAACCTGTTTGCTCTACAGGTGCAATCTGGCTTTCAACTTCCATAAAATAGCAAGGTAAGAAAACCAGAAGCACAACAAATTTGCAGAATAAATCCAAGGATGATGCTAAAGAATCGATCTTGAAAAAATAATGTATTTTCAAGAGCCTGTAGCAAACTGGAAATTTTCTTCAATGATTTCAGCCTCTGTGTAGCTCAAGTGTTCATTTAAAATGAGTTCCATGGCCTAATGATTATAAAAATATTCCAGGTATGAGCTCTCTCTTCTTACTAATATGTTACAATCTAAAACCACAGATGTATCTTAAGAACATTAGGATTAGAGTCATAGGCTTCAAGTCAAATTCACACCTTTTCAAAGGTCTGAACTATCACAGAAACCACCTCAGTACCTACTCCATAGCACAAGAATTCCAAGTTGCAGTAACAGTGACAGCCTTTAGAGCAGCCAGCGAGTTTCAGGGCGAGAATGAGAACACTTGGGGAAAAAAAAGACACACACAAAACTTTTCTTCTCCCTCTTGGCAGAAATTAACAACAGTTACTTAATTTCCAGAGCAAGACGGGGAGTAGCATCTCTGTAATGCCCAATGCTACCCTACAGACAAAGACTGCTGTTTTTGTTGGGAAGTGAGAAGGAGGAGAGGGGTGTCCACTGAGCACAGATAATCAGCTCCATTTTACTGTCTGAATTTAATGCGACTGGAGTGTGGGATAATAGAAGTCAGTTGTCCACAGTAGATTTTATGTTAAATGATTTTATAGCACTATAAGAGGGCTAGGTATTTTACCAAAGAGAAGTAGAAGGCAGGATAATTCATCAAGTAATCTGCAGGTTAGAGGTAGAGCTATGAAACTTTAAAAGAGGGAAAAGAAAAAAGGTAATAGACTGTTTTAAGAAACAAGTTCAGAAAAGGCAATACAAAACACCATAATAAAGAATGAGAAAGGAGAGGGGATACCAAACACAAAGCCAGGAGATTTGGAATAAATTTAGAAAGGTACTACTGGAAGGAAAGTGCAACAAGGTATATGTTAAAACAAAACTGCTGGGCAAAAAGTTGCAATTAAATTCTGCACATAACTTTTCTCAGACTTTTAGACTGCAGTCAGAAAGGCACTTCACTCCAATAGATTTTGTCCTGCAGTTAGGAAGCGTGAAACGAATGATTCAAGATACGCACATTACAATACAGCTTACTAGAGATTAACAGCAGACATTTTTATTATTACATGACACAGATGATGAAGACTTATTAGGACACGTTTCTGACCCTGCTAAAAACTTCTGAATTTACATCTATATGCCACAACTTGTAAACTTGTATTTTCATAATGTTGAGACTCCTGATGTCATAGTGCATGTCACACCTATCCCAAATTAAGTTCCTTGAAGTGGCATGCAGTTAAAATGTGAAATCTCAGTGTAGTGCATTACATTTAACAGTGAATTCACAGAACTTACTACAGTGAGAAAGCATACAAAACAGAGGAAGAGCAATACAGCCGACCCCATAATTTCTATGAGAAATACCTCAAATTTGCTAGCCTGGAAAAAAAAAGTTACAGGAATCAGCAAAAGAGCTCCCATTATTGTATTAAACAGTATAGTTTGTTAGAAAGGACAGAACCAGAAAAGCTACAGAAGTGTGGCCAGGAAGGAGAGCTGCTTCTTTAAAATATATAACAGCAATCAGACTTTTAGTTAGAAATAACCTGCCTTCTATCACTAAAATTCGCAGCTGTCACCATATGTCATTTGCCTTCAGACAGCACTATTAAGAAACATTCCATAATTTCCCTTTCATTACATAAGCATTAAAAAGGTTTAAATGAGTATGACTTGCAAACAACTACAGAGTAGAACAGATTTTCACCATTTTCCATGAGACTAGTCAGCCATAGGAAAAGCAAAGTTCTAGTCATCTTTCTGCACCTGCAAGATTAAGCTAGGCTCCAACTCAAATATTTGCAACTTTTTGTGTACCAAATTTCCATAAAAGACAGTACATGAATCAATGGATGCTTGTCCATACATTTTCAACTATAAAACCTACGAAATGTGTGTGGGTGGGGTGGGGGGCAAGTACGGAGAAGAAAACCTTACCAAGCCACGTGTCTTCACAGTGGTACCACAAATATTCCTCCAAAACTCCAGCTGAAAAAACTTTGCTTGTGTTTAGTACCAGAGCCAGAATGAAATTGGCTTAACAGATTTTGTCTCAAATTTCTCAATACGGATCCTAATTCCAGTAACCTATCTTTAAGCAGGCCCAGCCTCTATTAGATTAGCCTTTCACAACATTTCTAAAATCACTGTTCCACAGCATCAAGTTTCCAAACTTAAAAAATACATTAACAAGAACACTAGAGCATGTAAGTGTTGTTAGATGTTTAGCATAGCTAAATGTTTCTCTTGAGTGAAAAGTACTAGTCTGAAACCTCCTGAGGGGAGGGTGTCTGAAAGTGTCAAGGAAACTAATGCAAGCTGTTTGTGTTAATGAGTTTAAGATGCTGGCACCAGAGCTACCACCAGTGTTTCATTACCCACGCAGTTGTTTTTCGGGAGGGAGGAGCAATTCAAAAAAAAATCACCAATTTAAAACCACTCAAAAAACTAAGCATCTGTAAAACTAATTTGAAATTAGGTACTAGAAGTTTAAGTTATAATGTATGTTTCAGCTGAATTAGGAAAGTCAGTCTTCACATAGATCTCACAACCAGTAAAAGCATGACTTTTACTTATAAGCAAATCCCACCCACTTTTCAAAATACTGAAAATGAAAATCCTTTAAAGACCTGAGATAGTATATAATTTTACTCATACAGGTGCCTAAACAGAGCTTGCAACTTCAAGGCCAAATAATGTTTTTATGAAACTGTTCTTAAAATAATTAAATTTTTAACTTGTAGACAAAATATATTTTTATATTAATAGAGAATAGTAATTTAGGCTTTGGATACAAAATAAAGGAGTTATTGCAAAGGCTTTAAAATTTGTAAGCCTAGCATTTGCTAGGAAATGTTTGCTAGCGGAAATATTTGGAAGCTAGGCATTTCAATCCACAAAAAGAAGAGGTTAAAAACTACAGATCCTCATGGAAAACAATGAAACAATTCAGCATGCTTACTCAGCTTGAAAAAGCTCAAAATATTATAGGATGATGTCAACTGCAGACAGCACCAGGTACATTGATTGCATCAATATTTAAAGCGTATAACTTCATGATAATACAATGATCTCCACATAAGAACCCGCAATTTTTCTAACTACTGTGGGGGACGCCCCCACCCCCAAACTATAAGATTCCAAAAAGAAAATTAGCACAGACTTAACACTATTGGTATCTGATATGGTATGGTATACCACTCTTCCATTAGGCACTGGTATGGCACATGATATAAAGAACGGAAGATGGGACCTTGTTTACTAAAAATATCAATTTAATGCAGTTGTACACACTCAAAGGATTCTTCCCAAGTAGTTCTTACAAGTATATCTTACGCTCTAGGTGGGATTGCACTACACAAAGTATTTCCAACCTATAAACAATTTCTTGTGCGTATAAAGACTTCCCATCTTTAGACGAAATTGTATGTCTCAGCATGAAAGTTTCAGAGTCTATTATTCTAGCAATGAGAGCAAAACCAGAAAGTCCCTGTACCTTGCACTTGCAACGAGCTTCACAGATTTTTTAATTTAGTTCCTGTATATACCTAAACATTCATACAAAACTGCTGAAGAATTTAGTCTCCAGAGAACATCAGCAAAATGCTTTCTGTATCAGCATTAAACATGAAATAATAATATAATCAATGAAGTCCTTTAAAACAAATTAACAAGTCTCTAATGACAAAAAGTCTCTTCTGAGCATGTAAATATTTTGAACTTTTAAAAAAAAGTATTACAAATGCTAAGCCACAAAACATTTACTGATCTTACCAAATACAACTGTTCTGTTATTGCAAATAAATACTGACGTACCCATGAATATTAGGCTCACCAAATACTAGATAGAATTTATAAATACAATCTTAAGTCTCTGATATCCCACTACATACAATTGCTTGGTTAGAAAAATAAAAAAGCCTTTATGATTTCTCACTCCTCTTTCAAACGCTCTGAAAATGCTTTCAAAATCTCTCTCCCTTGACTACACATTTACATTGTTAGTTTATATCTCAACTTTATTATCGACATCTGATTGTTGTGCCTGGGGCAAGGACTTAACTCATAGAGCAAAACAATTATATTGCATATACTCGATTAATCTCTAGAAAGCACAAAAAATGCATTGTATATGCTGGGAGAAAGACAGAGAAAGGGGCATCAAATACGTACCAGTGATAACAGCAGACCCACATAAAGGAAGCAAATTATTTGCAACGATAAAGTATTAGTTCCTTTTTATATGAGATTCTGAAACTCCACAGTGTTTTTTAACATTTTCTCTAGTCCTGTCTATAGTCCTACAATATGCATTTTGTTAATACACACCAACTACCTCCACAGGAAGAGTGTCTAACTTGTACACGTGAACAAGCAAGCTGCAATCAGCATAGTGACAGATCAAGGTGCATCAGACCATGCTTCACAAATCATTGCTCACACATTACATCTCCTTTATTCAGTTACATGCATAACCCACCCTCATTCTCTCGATTCACCACATACACTGCTGCCAACAAAGCACGTGCCAGTTGCCATTCCCAGAACAATACAGCTCAGGTCATCCCCTGAAAGATAAAAATGCACATTCCTCACATCTTTTATGCTAACAGTACTTCCCTCTCTTTGACTTAAATCACTTCTGCTGCACAAGGTGCCAAAACTCTGTGATGACAGAAGAAGGTACTTACACGATACTATTAAAACCAAACGAGAAACATTTACTGAAAGCATTAACTTCTCATTCTAACAACGCCTGTACCAAAACATCCACAGAACTGCAAGTGGATGCAAGACAGTTAAAAATCAAAACCCTGGGACACACAGCCTACAACATACACCTTGAGAGCAATGAGAAGAGGAAGATACCTAAGCAAACAACTGAGGAAAAGGAAAAACATCTGTTATTTTCCTACACGTACCTAGATCCAGAAACAGCCACTGGAGAAGGCTACTTTTCAGCTCCTCACCTACCCAAGGACAACTGTAGTCCCAGAAGCTAGTGCATTTAGTAACAACGTTTCCTCCTAACAATCACGGACTGCATACCGCTGGGGGTGCACAATTAGGCAGGCAAGCGGCAAGAAGGATGTAAAGGGCTGCCAGCGGCTCCCGTACCTCCGTGCTACCACTCCACGAGAGGAGGCTGGAAAGCAGTGCCACAAAGCAAGATGTGCGGAAAGGCGGTCCAACCCAGATGCAGTACGGTTATTTTTTCCGCTCACTTCGTGCAACTGACCCGTCTCTCCCCTCACCTCCCAGCAGGTGGACCAGCCCCCTCCTCGCGGGGTGCCCTGCCAGGGCAGACCCCCGGGCCTCCAGGAGCGTTTCCCCCGCTCGCCAGGGACTGCCCCGGCTGCACCCCTACACCCGCGGGGCGCCCCGGCCGCAGCGCGCTGCCCCCGCGGGCCGCAGGCCGGGCACGACGCGCCCCCCCGCCCCTCGCAGCCCCGCTCCCTTCCAGGCCGGGCGGCGGCCCTGCCCCGCTCCCTCCGCCACCCACCCCCGGCTGGGCCTAGCGCTGCTCGGCTGCTGCCGCCATGCCCGCGGAGAAGGGGGAAGGAGATTCCCAGCCGGGCGGGGGGCCCCCACTCACCCAGGCCGATCCCCTCACGGCCGCCCCCGCCGCCTTCCATGCCGGGCGGCGCAGGGCGGGGGGCGCAGCAGGGGCGGCGGCGGGCGGGCGGAGGAGGCGAGGCGGGAGGGCGGAGGGCAGGGCGGCCGGGGCCCTCCCTCCCCGCCTGCCTCCGCTCGGCCCCTTCGGCCGCCGCAGCGGCGCTCGAGCAGCCTCCGCCTCGGGGTCGGGGTCGAGCTCGGGGGCAGGCCCAGGCTCCGCCACCGCCGGCGGACGCGGCTGCCGCCCGGGCTCCCGCTCCCCTCGGCCGCCGCCGCAGCGCTACGTGGCCGCCGCAGCCAGTCTCGCGACTCCGCCGCGCGCACGCGCGCGGGAGCGCGCCGAGGAGGTGTCTGCCGCGAGCGGGGCGGGGGGGGACGCGCGCGCGCGAGCGCGCTGGGCAGGGGGGAAACTCCCATAGGCCGAGGGGAACGCGAGCCAGGGGCGCATGCGCCGTCGGGCGGCCGTCGGTTCCCCTCCCGCTCGCGATTCACCTCGGGCGCGGCGGAGCCGGAGGGGAGCGCGGCGCGCAGGTGAGGCCCGGGGGGGCGGGGGGCGCGCATGCGCGGGTTCCGGCGCCCCGCGGGGCTCAGGTGAGGTGGAGGGGGGGAGGAGCACGGCGCTGGCTCCTCTTAGCTGCGCTCCCCCGGCAGGGCCGACCGTTACTCTGCTGAGGCAATTACAGAGGCTGCCCTAATTGCAGTCAGCTGAGCCGGGCAAGCCGTGGCGAGCGCTTCGCCGCGCTGTGGCTAACCCTGGCCCGCGCCTCCCTCCGCGGCTCTGGCGAAGGCCCCGGTCGCAGTATTGCCGCCGGCGGCCTGGGGAATAATGGCCGGAACGAGAGCCGGGCCAGTGCCAGGTCTCGGGGCCCTGCTCCGCCGGGATAAATGTGGGTAAGGCCTCACAGAGCGGCCACCGTGCAGGGACGGTGGCGGTCTCGGGCTGGGAGGCGCCTTGGAAGGGCTACTTGCCACGTAGGGTGTCACAGAGCTTCCCCTCAAGAGCTAGATAAGACCTTAAAAAGGGCCTTATTAGCGAGGCCCAATTTGACTCGCAGTAGATGGAAGAGCCTATCGTTTCTGTTATGCCAAACCCCAAGTAGTCACTTGTTCCAACCTTTCTCTCCCATTACAATACTAATAAATACTTAACTCTAGCTTGTGGTTTCTTGATTGCACCCACCTACAGGGCCTAAGTGTGATATATGAGAGATGTGACAAGTTAGAAGTGTTTATCTGTTGATAGAACTCACTGTTTGTGTCAGGTATGGGGTTCATAAAAGGATGTGGAGTGGGTCAGGGCTTCTTTCCAGGCCGGCACAGCATTTTGCAGCAGTACAACCTCTGCCAGGAAGCTGCAAAGCCTGCTCCATAGTCTTGAAAACCACTTATGAGCACTGTGTAGGAGGGAAGAGCACTGCTGCGGTTTAGGTTTAGCAGCAGCAAAAGAATTAGCAAAAGCAGCAGAAGCAGGAAAAGGGTGAAAGGCACCAGTGTTTTTGGTAGTTAGCTGCATCCCAGGGACTTCAGGAATCTCATGTCATGTACTTTGACTCCCTCCTGCCCACTTTCAGACTCATGTCCCTGCCATAGCACCCACTTTTTTTTTATCTTTTAGTCTACAACCCTTTCTTTACCTGTGGTTTGTTGTCTTATCTGCTGTTTGCTGGAAATGCTCCCCTAACAGCATAGAGCACTTGATTTGAGGTTCTGTAAAAAAAAAAATCCATCTGTCCTCTGAAATGCTTCCTGCTAGTGCATTTGATCTTCTCTTGATTACTGAACTTAAAATCCAGATTTGAGCTCCCTGTGCAGAGCAGGGGTTGGGACTCTCAAAGTGCATAATCAGATAGGGGCAGTATATGCTGGAGAAGCACCGTGGTGGATCAGAACCGTGTTGCGAGCTTTCTTCTTTGCCCTAGCAACCCTTACTGTGGGGGCATGGGAAAGGAGCAGAGCACAAGCACTTTGCTAAGACCAGCCCCATGGGAGCTATTACTAGCAGGCCCAGTCTGTTCTCTCCTCTGCTTGGACTGTGTATAGCAGGAGGGGGGGGAAGGGATGGTCAAGGGAGACCCTGGGCTTTGGGAGCATTAGCATTGCTCCAGTTCAGCCCAACACCCTTGTGCAATGCAGCTTCTTGAGGAAGAATAAAGAGAATGTCATGGGATGATGCGATGCAGCTGTTGGTTAACTGGGTGTACGCGAGGGATGCCACGTAACTGAATTTCAAGCCTTAAGAGGACAAGAAGAAAAATGCTGGACACCTTTTTTTTTTTTTTGGCAGGTGAATGAACAGGACAGCGGTGACCCTCTTCAAAATTCTGAATTTCATCAGAGGGACATCAGAAAGCAGTGGACATTCTTGCTCAAAGGAGCACAGGTGCAGAGTGAAGCCACCAACTATTTTAATACCTGCACAAAGGCACAGCCACTGCTGGTGTCTGTTCATGGGACAAGAGTAGGCCAGTGCCTTGATGAGTTCTCCCTCTGGTGTGTGGGGAAGAGCATTTAGTCTCCCAGGTTGTTTTGCTGTTCCCTCTTCTCTGATGCCGTGTCTGTAGTTTTCTACCCTGGCTTCTTTACCCTGAGCATACAGCATGAGGTCCCCTTATGTTGAAATGGCTACTGGAGGATTACAGAGGCCTTTCTTGTAAAAGATGCTCCATGTCCTCAGTTTCAGGTGATGCCAACAAGGGTGATGTTACTCCACCCATGAGCTGTGCCTAAATTAAAAGGAATTACTAAGTCCCTCTTTCTCAACCAGAACTCTGCAGAGGGAGAGGGGGGAAAAATATGGGACCTCCCCTATGAAGAAAGACAGAAAGCTGGGGATGTTCAGCCTGGAGAAGAGAAGGATACAGGGAGACCTCATTGTGCTTAAATGGGAGCTTATAAAAAAAGATGAAGAGTGACTTTTTACACAGGAAGATAGTGAGAGGAAAAGGGAAAATGTTTTCAAACTAAAAGAGGGGATATTTAGATTAGAGGTTAGGAGGAAATTCTTTATTCAGAGGGTAAGGTGAGGCACTGGAACCACGTTGCCCAGAGAATGCCAAGATGCCCCATCCCTGGAGGTATTCAAGGCCAGACTGGGCAACCTGATCTGGTGGGTGGCATCCGTGCCCATGGCAGGGCTTTTGGAACTAGACGGTCCTTAAGGTCCCTTTTAACCTGAGCCATTCTACAAAGTGCAGATATTGAGTCTGAAGGACTTCTGACGTGATGACACCAAAGCATTTGTCCTTATCATCCTGCTGTGTCACTTAAGCATTGGTGTTGGGGAATGGGCTGCTGCAGAGGAGACTGACTCTTCCTAGTCCCACTGTGTGGTTTGTCTCCTGAATGCCCAGGGCAGCCCACATTTGCACATTTTGCCTTTAGTCAAACAACTGGCAGGAGACAGCTCCTCACATCTCCTAGGGAGAGCGCCAGCTGAGTGGTTCGCTGCTATACTCAGCCACTACCTTCAGTTCTCTACATTCCTCTCTTTGATCTAGTTTTTGATGTGAAAAGACATGTCAGCCAGGTAGAGGGAAACAAAATACAGGAACGGTCCCACATCTCCGGTCGCACATGATCTGCTCCCTAGCACACACCTGCCTCATAGCCACAGATCCTTATCACAGCCCTCTGTTTTCCTTGCTGTCATCTCTGCTTTCCCTTCACACTGTTGTTTAACTTCTAGAGGCAAATTTGTGCATCTTGTTCACTGTTCAGTAAGGTGCTGTGCTCCCTTGCCCCTTCTGGCATTTTTCTTCTCACTGAAGTATAACCAGTATGGGAAATGCTCTCACACATCTTCCTCATTGCATGCAGTGCCAGGAACAGGTGATACAGATCTTCATTTCCTGCCTTAAACTGTGGCAGTGTTTCAGCAAGGAGCTTTTTGCAGCTCACTCCAGAAGTAGTAGCAATACAACAGTAGGTGAAATTATCCCCTGCTAGATACCAGATCATTTCTTGCTAAGTGGCTTAGGACCTTTCAGGGTAAAAAATACAGTAACAATATGAGAACTTGCAGGACCAGTTACTTCACACACCGGAACACAGCGTTACCCACCTCTGTTTTTTTGTTGTTTTCCTATAGGAATGGGTGTTCTAGACTTGCTGAGAAAGCAAACCTAATGAGTACGAGTATTGCTGAGATGCAGCTCTCTCTGCGTTGGGGATAACCGCTAACACACCAGCTGCAGAATAGCATGGGGAGGGGAAAATCAGACAGAGTTGAGTTCCTACATATATCAGCAGTTAATTTTCTTGTGGCATGGTTCAGCTTCTTGGGTTTGCAAAGCTGGGCATTCCTGGGCAATCTCTGAGCTGGCTGCTCTGGCTGTTTTTTTGTGTCTTACCAGGTAGTAATCCCAGGCTGGAGTCCTCTTGTAAGGGAGATGTCTGTCTAGTCCAGGGCCTGCAATCCCATGTGAACTGTGCTGCTGCGGAATGAGCCACAATTTATGAGAGTTCTCTATTTCACCCAGGCAGCGATGGCTGTATGCTTCATCAGGGCTCTTGCTACAATGATTTCTTGGGAAACTCTCAGCAGCCAATGAAACAGCCCTTCTAGCATTCTTTCTTCTACAGCCAACAGGGAGATGGGTTGCCTTCCTGCCTCTTCCCAAAGTAAGAGGTGACTCTTGGTAGCTTGTTGGTGCTGGTGCCGGGGCTGGCACTAAGAAGGACTTGGTGGAACAGCACTAGCTCTTCTCCACAAGCTTGCTGTTTTGCTGAGGTTTCCACATCCTAACAGTTCTGTTTTGGGAGCAGCCTGAACTGGGCATGACTCGGCATCAAGGACCTCGCGAGTATGCAGTTGCGAGTGGGACTCTTTCTCCTTTCCCAAAGGAGGAATGTCCTTGGAGAAGGGTGCTGCTCGAGGGTGCTGCAACAAACAGGCCCAGCCCCATCTGGGAAAACAAGCCAAGGGTGAGAAGAGAAACTTAGGCAGGGGCAGGGACACTGACAGCTTGCTGATCTAGACTGCAACCCAACCAAGTTCTCTTGGACCAACACTTTATCTTTTAGGTATCCTGCTATGTCCTGCAGGATTCAGGATCCTTTCAAGCAATGGGAAAAGAAAGGGCTTTTCCTGCTAGCTCATGTCAGAGGAAGCCCTACACTCTCTGAAGGAACCACCACTCCTGAGTGCTGTCCTTTGAGACTGTATAAGAGCAAAGTAGAAGTTCAAAGAGGAAATTTGTCCCCACTCTCCATTCACCTTTACTAGTTAAGCGTTAGGTCACAATTAAAGGTTATCTGCCTTCAAATAATATTGCGAAGTTAACACGCACCAGCATCTCTTCATGCCCTAGATTAGACCTCAAGGGCAGCAGGATGTAGGTAGTGTTCATACAATAAACAAACACCTGAGAAGCAGAATTCCAGACTGAGGTGCTTACCAGTGGTAGTGGTGACTTTCACTCTACATTTCTGAGAAGACACACACAGCTTTCCCCAGCAAGTATTTTAATGCTGCAGGAATCTCGGTGTCTTCAGGGACACAGCAAGGACAGGTGTTTTCAGCGTGATTTTACAGGGCCATGTGCAATAAGAGTTTAAACTCAGCCTGGCTAAAGCAGCTGCAATAAATGGCTGCTGTAGCTGAACCACTAACTGTGATGATGCTTTCTTCAAGTGGGACAGGTCCCCTTGGTGTCTCCCCAGCTTCTCTAGTTCCTTTCCGGAGAAGAGCTCAGCAAGAAATGGATGGCTGCTCTACCGCAGGTCCTTTGCCCATAAATTTATTTTTTTATTACTTTCTATGGGTGGGGAAGGTGAACTTACCATAGTTATGGTGAGCACATGGTTAAAAGAAGTATCCACTGTATTTCTTCTGAGGCATCAGATACGTCACCTTCTCTGGAGTTTGTTCTGCATCCCTTTAGCTAGAGTACGCTGTCCCCCATCACTGATATTTCTCACTAGGTGTGACTCTCACCTCATGCTTCACCAAGCAGAAAAACAAAGCACAGGGAGTTGTCATCTCTAAATAAACCTGACCCACCTCTGAGATTTACTTATACTAGTGTATGTCAGGATGGACTTGCTGGACTGAAATCAGCTTAATTCTGCTGATGGAAAACAGGCATATGAGGAGCATCTCTGCCCTCAGTGCTACCTAGTGCCAGCTGAGGAATAATTAAACTAAATTTGGCCCTAAGAATTGCTCCCCATCTCCCATCTGAGAGTCCATCTGAGCTCTAGCCTGGAATAGGCAATTATTCACTTCCTACCTCCTACCATGAGTGTTTCTCCCCCGTCCTCTGCATTTTAGGACAGAGGCATTTTCTGCTTGATCCATGTGGATATAAACAGCACAAAGGGAGCTATAAGGAAACTCCTCCCTATTCCTCATTCTAACTGCTTCAGACATGCTGCCAGCTTGCTGCAGGGTACAAATCATTACAAGCTTGGGTAGCTCCCCTACCTGGAGAGGCGTCAGCAGCTCTGGTGCATCAGTAACTATCAGGAAGTAGATGCCCATTCCTATGTAACAGCCATTCTGCAAATTACAACTGCTCCCGAGTATCTGTCCATATGGTCGCTTTTGGTTGTCTCCTCGCAAGTCAGATAGGCTGGTTATCTATTAAATAGGAAGAGAGAGGGTGAACAGAGGAAATCAGGCAGTTTCCTCTTTATCACGAACAAAAGTTTGTTTGGCTGGTCTGAACATTGCTGGCAGACTGGCCCAGCTGCAAAAGCTGAGCTCTTCCACTAGCATGAAAGGAAAGAGAAGTAAAACCAAATCTCCTGGGGGGAAAATAGAGAAGAAAAAAACACACAGACCACCTCTTTGGAAGTTTGCAGCCAAGGCAGAGTGGGGTGGACAGGGAGATTTCACTATGGATTGTAGGGCATTGATGTGCAAAGATGGCAACCAACTGCTGCTCTTCACTCTCAAGTGGGAGATGCATTCTAGCAACTTTTTGCCAGCACAGAGGGTTGCACTCCCCCTCATACAGGGCCCTGCAGCAGCCCCAGCAGGTCTCTCATTGCATATAAACAGAAGACCTTGCCTCAAACTGGGTTCCCATAGCTTAGTTTTTGGGCTGTATTCAGAGAAATACAAGCAACAAACCTGTGTTGCCATTATTGTAATTGCTCTGGTGCCAACTAAATACAGGGCTTCAGATTAAAAAACTGCCAAGTTTTTACCAACACCGGGTCTTCCGGTATGAAATCATCATACTAATGGTCTGGATCCAAAGACTCAATGCAGTTTTCTAATATCAAGCTAAATGAGCTTGTGCCACTGAAGTTACTCTAGATGTTTCTGTTACTTCTGTCCACCCTGAATTAGTATTGAGCTAGGGAAGGCCTTTGGGGGTTACAAAAAGGGCACAGAAGAAACACTGAAAGGGCTACAAAGAGACACGCTGTAAAGCCAAGCCACCCTAGGACCAGCATTAGAAAAGGAGACAGACATTTGCACATTTCAGTGTGTTACTGTAGGTTAAAGGGGTTAAAGCCTGGAGAAGGGATCGGAAATGCTCAATACAGAGTCAAATGGGCATCAGACGTTTACCAGCACAGCCTGGTACAGGGAGTAAATGTGCCTGCCTGTGGGTGCAGCACTGCCTGTCTCGTATGGCAGCTCATCGAAAGCTCGTCTGGCAGCTTGTGCTCCCCCCTCCACCCCCCCCGTGCCCAAACACTGTGTATTATTGTGTGTGCCCTTGTCCACATCCACTCCGTACATCCTCAGCTCAGGGCAGGGTGACCTGCTCACCTGTCCATACAGGGAGGCAGAGGCACACACACCTCTTTGTCCCCACCACTCTCCCGGTGCAAAGAGCAGAATTGCTGCTGCCATCTGGTGGGAGAGCAGCCTGGCTGCCGGCCTCATCCACTCCAGTTTGTATTCATTTTGCCTTGTGAAAGAGGTGACCTCGTCTCAAGTGTTCTTTTGAGCTAATGCAGCCTGTTATAGAATCACAGAATCATAGAATGGTTTGGGTTGAAAGGGACCTTAAATAGCATCTAATTCCACCCCCCCCTGCCATGGCCAGGGAAACCTCCCACCAGACCAGGTTGTTCAAAGTCCCATCCAACCTGGCCTCAAACAATTCCAGGAATGGTACATCCACAGCTTCTCTGGGCAACCTTTTCCACTGTCTCACCACCCTCATAGTAAAGAATTTCTTCTTAATATCTAATCTAAATCTACCCTTTTTTGGTTTGAAACTATTATTCCTTATCCTGTCGCCACAATCGCTGACAAAGAGTCCTTCCACAGCTTTCCTGTAGCCCCCTTTAGGTACTGGAAGGCTGCTATACAGTCTCCCTGAAGAGCAAGCCCTGAGCATCCCTATTCCGTAGTCTAAGACCTGTAATTATGTGACAACCCCTGTTCAGCCAGCCTAAAGGTTCTGAACATCACTGTGACACCTGATACAAGCACTCATGTTCTGGGAGGCTCCTGGGCTACTTGTTTGTGCCAGGAGCAAACAGATTAAAACTGCTCCTGTTGCACAGACTGCATGAAAAGGTGCAATTCTCAAACCTAGCTTAACAGTCAGTGGAGCCACTACTCTGACCATACATGGGAGGAATGCCGGTTTGTTCTGAAGAGCATTCAGTTTTATTTAAGAATTCAAAATCAATTGTATTTTAATTTTCTCTGCTTTTAGGCAACCAGGAAATTACAAAGATTCTTTTGCAAAGGGCTGATCTGGTAGATAAAGGTGATCAGGCTACCTACAGCTGCAAAGCCAGGTTCACTGTGGCAGCTGGAGGAGCACAGACTGTCCGGAAGGCAGGTAGGTGATGTTGCGGGACCGTGAGAGCTGGTAAGCGATGTCTTCAGCTGCCTCCAGCTTCCGTAGTTCAATCAAGCCATCACCTGCAGTGGCCAGTGAATTGGCAATCAGCTCAGCTGCTTTTGAGTCTCCCTCAGCAGAGATGACAGCTGCTTTCTTCTGCTGCTCAGCCTGAGAGGGAACAAGTGAGAAGGAAAATGAAACAGAAAACAAGAGCAAAAGGGAAGGAAAATGCTACTGTCCTGTTTAAAGTAGCAATTCCTACTTCACCACCCTACTGCTCTTTCCCCAAGCAGGAGACTTGAGAGAGATAAAATAGAAGGTGGTTTTATTCTAAAGTTGTATTTTGACTTTTTTTGTCTACTGTGGAAAAAAGGTTTAAAAAATCTTTTTGAGATTGTCTTATCTTAACCTCATGAAACATCAACCCACCTAAGGGTACTCCTAGTAGAAAGTTATCTAAAAAAGATTTGAGATCTTCGCCAGTGGAGCTAAATAAACTCTTGTGCTGTTTAATTATCCTGATTACATGCATCTTACTACATCCACTGGATGAATTCAGGGTGTAGTTTCAGGTTCTTGCAATCTTAACAGGTGTTCAGCAGGTTCTCAGCTCTATCAGGGTAGTTTTACATGAAATTATTTCTGTGGGTGTTCAGGCTCCTCACTGACATCCTGGGTTGATGTGAGATTACACAGTCTCACATGCAATTAATAACACTCCTACGACACAGGCCTCACGCCCATGATACCAAACACCATGGAAAACTTCAGCCACCTCTCAAAATTCACAAACAGCAGGATCACTCAGGTTGCAAATCTCAACCTTTAACCCCATTTATAAGTAACATTTTCCCTTGAGTGTATTCTCTCTTCTCATCCTTGCAGGCACTTCTGTCCTGAAGTCTTACAAGACTTTGACATGAAAAAAAAAAAAAGGAAAAAAGAAAAAAAAACAAAGAACCAAGAACAGAACCTTAGGCTTTACCTATCCAACAATGATGTGCCAGAGCTGAGAGCTGTATAAGCATTATGACCCTCAGTGACATCTGTCATTCACCTGTCCAGTACCCTGAACAGGAGATGTTCACTACGAGCTGGATTGGCAAAGAGATACCCGGGACTGTTTCCAAGTGAAAGTTCCTCTGAAGGATAATGTACCTTTTCCACAATAAATCTGGCTCGCTCTGCTTCTTGCTGGGCCACTTGCTTCATTTCAACCGCCTCAGTGAACTCCTTGCCAAAGGTCAGATGTGTCTGGAGGACAGAAATCACAGTCCACAACAATGACAATTTACTGCAGCACTGTTATGAACAGCACACCTCTGAGGTAGAGGGCAGCCTGCCTGTATCTGTGAAGATGGAAAACCAGTATCCCTAAAAGAACTGCAAAGTAACAGGAACTATACCAAGCAGGCCTACCCAACTTGTTTGGAAGCGTCAAGAGAAACCATAAGCGCAACTCCAATCCACCTGATGGGTTAACACGAGTACCTTAAGGGACATACCATACTCTCCTGACATCACTTGCTTGCACACCTAGAGGAGGGAGTCTGTTTGCTCCCCTCCCTTGCCAGGGGAGCGTGCACTCTGCCAAGCAGCCGTGAACTTTTCACGCTCAATTATTCACTGGTGTACTCTGCCTGAGCTGCTGTAGACACATACAGATACACTGCGATGTTACAGGGGAAAGGGGAGTTTCCTTAAGTGGTGTATTCAGAAAAAAAGTTAAAAAAAAAAATATTACAAAGCCACCTTCCTGTGAACACTTCCTATGTGTTCAAAGCTAAATGAGAGTTACTTACTTACTCTAGGCAGATTTTGTGAAGGAAATCCCAGAAGAGAGATATGCACATACAAGTCAGGCTGCACAAGGTTTCATTTCAAAGCTTATAAGGAGGTAGAGGGAAGGAGGGGAGAGCTCCCTCCCTTGAATAGCCTTAGAAGACATCACAACTAAGAGGAAGTAGTATACATAGCAGAAAAAAAGGATGCTATCGAAAGTGTACATTTTCACTACCTCCTCGTGCCTAAGACTTTCTCCCTGTGTCTCAGGGTGCCTGTGGAACAGCAGCCTTTCTTTATAGCAAACTGCAGACTGATCTATCACCCACAAAATCATTTTCTTCTCATTTTTAACTATAAAAGCCCTACAGTAGTGAAGTCTGTTGATAAGCCAGTGCATTGGAGCCTGCAAGAGCTTGTTCAAGGTCACAGAAGGCCAGTGACAAAACTAGAGGTACTGACTTGAACTGTAACCACTACATCACATGCAACTGCAGACAGACAAACATAGTCTAAACTTCCAGGCCCCTTCTTTGGTCATCCATCGATTCTCTTCCCTACTGCTCTTATTTGGGCAAAGAGAAAAACTGAAAAGGAAGAACCCTTACCAAGGATACATCATCCAGAATGAGGCCAAAAGTTGCTGCTCTCTCTGTGAGGTCTTCACTCACTTGCCTGGAGACCAGCTCTCTCTGAGTGATCAATTCTCCAGCATCAAAGCGAGCCTGAAGTCAGGGTGAACAACAGTGAGAAAAAGGCTCCCATAAATGACTCTCCCTGCCCTGCTCGTCTTTGCACCCATGAGCCCCAGAGTTAATCCAATTCATCTCCCAAAGCTTGCAAACACTGAGCTACCCATGCATTGGAACAGGCTGCCCAGAGAAGTGGTGGAGTCACCATCCCTGGAGGTACACAAGAGAGGTGTGGACGTAGTATTTAGGGACATGGTTTAGTGATGGACTTGGTAGTGTTAGGTGATGGTTGGACTTGATCTTATTCATCTTTTCTAACCTAAATGATTCTATTTGAATTAAGAGAAATATTTGGAATTGCTGTCCAGTTGAGCACCTCACATAAAAGCATACAAACTGTACTACAGATGGTTAGTGCTTATTCAGTAGTCCCCTGGGGATGCTTCCAAAGCCAGAAAACTTCAGAAAGCTGAAATGTAAGAATAAATGAGAAGCGAGAATCCAAGTCTTCTGACTCCCACTCTGAAAGGCAGCGCTAACAGCAAGTCATGAAGAAGCCTCCTTCCATCCAGACATCATTCCACTTGAATAAAGGCCAGGCAGTTAGAATGACAGAGGAACACAAAATTGTAGCACAGCTACAATTAGCTCTTCTGGATTGCCCATTAGAGCTGGAGGTGGAAAGAGATTTCTTAGTTTGGAGCACTACATCTTATATCTTCTACACTCTATCAGGTCCCTTGGATACTAAAAAGAAGAAAGAAAGGTGACAGGTGGAGCTCAGCAGTTCTCACACCATTCTTACCACAACAGACTTCAGGATTTCAGTTGTGATTGAGGGCAGAACACGCTCATCATAGTCCTCTCCAATACTTGTGAAAATCCGGGGCAACTGGGCAGTCACTGGTCTAAACAGAATACGCAATGTGATGTTCACATTCTGCAGATCTGGAGAAATACAGTCAGAAGTTTAGCTGCAAACCACAGCAATAGGAAATATTCTGAAGTTGTCCTCTCTAGAGTAACTAAATGAGAAAGGATAAACACTCGGACTTCTTTTTGCCAACAAAAATGAGTAACTTTTAATATTCCTTCCATCTAGGGATCCAAATCTTCCTTACAGATAAGATTTAAGCTTCAGCTTGCAATGCAGGATATTACTGGCCCTACTGTACACATAGAGATTTTATGTTTAAGGGAAAATTTACAAAACTGAAGGAAAGATCCCTTAATCCATTCTGTAACTGAAAGACAGATCAAACCGTTACTGATGCTGTGCCAAACTGGACTCAGCATACATGGAAACCCCGTGTCCAGAAGAGAAAAGCCTCACACAAATATTCCTTTTCTGCAGGTTAGAGATCATAGAAGTCATGACTGTGATAAAGCTTTTTCTCATGCCTCTGTCCATCTAGCTACTAACTAAGCAGTGAAATCTTACAGCTGTCTGGTTCAAATACTCACCTTTGCTGCCAGTGATGACAGGTATGTTACGAGGGCGAGAACGGCAATCAAAAATGATTGGTTTCTGTACCCAGGGGATGAGGAAGTGGGTACCTTCTCCTACCACTGTGTCCTGGACCCCACGGAATCGGTCAAAGATAACGGCTCTGTGGCCTGCATCAACTGTGGAAGAAATAGTGGTTTAACTATTATCATCAGTTTAAAGTACACACCATCAGAACCTTCTCTGTAGAAACAATCTACTGAGATGAGTTAAGATCTTTTGCTATAGGAAACTGGTGAGATTAATTATACTGTCAGGAACAAAGGAAATAAAAAGTCTCAGCCATAACTGGTGACCCCTTAGGCTGCTCACAAAAGCAGCATCCAATTGACAGCTTTCTTGAGAAAGGACTCTGCAATCCTCTTGCCTATGGAACGTATAAGGTATAAAACCGCTCAGCAAGGCTTCATGACTGTTTTCCCCAGATGCCATTAGCAATAAAAGAGCAACCAAAATGCTGACAAAAAGAATATAAAGTGATATCCTTTATGTAGTAAAGGATATACTGCCACTCACCATTGTAAAGAGCAGAATTAACTACTCCACCTGCAACAGCCAACCCCAGGCCAAATTTCCCAAGGCTTTCGAGCACTTTTGCAGCCATTTCACATGTGAGGTTCTAGCCCCTTTAAGAAGCCCCTCCTGCAAAAACACACAACTTTGCATGCACTTGCCTACAGATTTGAGAATTAATCCTCCTCCAAAAATCCCAACCTGCAATGTTCGCATTCACCCCAGAAACTTTTTCTCCCCCTCAACGGCCACTTCAACCACACCGGCATCCTCCACTCTGACACCTCGCGCTACTTCTCCCTGGGGCTCTAAGCCCAAGGCCTCGCAGATACCCGCGCTCCAGGGTCTCTCCCCTGCTGCAGCACCACTCCGCAGGCCCAGGCCGCCTGCCCCTAGGCCACAGCTCTCCCCATCCCCCCGCGCTGCCCCGACCCCCGGTCTCCTCTACACTGCCCACACCCTGACCCCCCCATCCTCCTTCCTTCCACCCGCTCCAAGGCCGCTCACCCCTAGGCCGGGCGCCTCGCGAGCCCACGTCCTGCTGTCTCCCGCAGCCCAGCCCAGCCCAGCCCGCTCCCACACAGCAGCCCGGGCCCCGGAGCCAACCAGGCCGTCCCCGATTCTCTCTCTCTCACCCCCCTCTCCCCCACTCCTTCTCCTCCTCCCGCAGCGACCCTGACCTCCACATGAATCCACGACCGCCAGCCACACTGCGTCTGCGCACTATGCCAAGACGCCCGCTCCTTATTGGCCCACGCTTTTTCGTGGCATTCTGGGAAGTGTAGTTCTTCTCCGCCTTCCCGGGCAGTATACAATTCCAGGCGAGCCCGGCGGCGTCCCTCTTGTTGAGCAAGGCCACTTGCCATTGGCTGTGTCTCTCCCGCTGCGCGCAGGTTGTCCTGGGAACTGTAGTCCTGGTAGATTGAAGACAGATAGGGGCTGTCCTGGTACGGTGTCCAGCACGGGGGAATGCTGAGACTTGCGAGGGTTCTGAGTTGCTACCTAAATGCCCAGACGGGATGGAGCAGCGTGTGCCCACTCCTTTCCAATCACAGGAGAAAACGGGGCTGGAACTGGCCTTTCCCAGTACTTCCTGGGCAGAGGAGCAGTGGGTTCTGGGGTTGTGGGGGGCCATGGCTGCCCCTGGCAGTGCAGAGGGCTGTCAGACAGCCTAGTGAATGCCCAGAGCTGAAGGGCACCATAAATGGTTTTCTGAGAAGTGGCAGTGATGACAAAAGCAGGGACCCCAGAAGCCCAGTCACATCCCCTGTCTGACTGCAACATTCCCAGCTAGGTTCTGCATCCAACTGCTATGCACTTAGTCACCCCTTTCGTGTGAGAAACGAGACAGCCCCAGAGTCACCCTGGCTCCTGCTGTGAGCACAGGTGCTGGCATAGGACAAAGGCCCCTTATTCCATTACCATGAGCATACCCTTTGGCCCAGCAACCCCAAAAGCAGGAAGACCAGTGCTGCTGAAGGGAAGCAGCTCTCTCCCATTGCCTCCATGACTCCTGACTAAAAGGGAAACGAGAGGAGAAACAAACAAAAACAACATGACACTGCCCAGGGAGACCCCAGAGCATGCCCTTCCTGCACAGAGGCATCCACGTCCACTGTGCACCCACTGTGGCACCTTCCCTGATGGATTTTCCCTCCGATGTGACACCTGTGAGCACAGGGGACTTCATTACCCCTCAGACCATGCCCACTCCTGACCGTGTAGCAGGGAGAAAATGACGATAAACCCTCTAAGGCCCAGCAGATCCCAGGAGCAATTAGGGAACATTGTGTCCTCTCCATGAGCTCAGAGGAGGATCCCTTTCCTATCTGCTCTGTTCAGGGTGGGGAAACCAAGGTGCAGAGTTACTCTGCAACCCAGAAACAGAAGCTCTGGTGCCAAAACCTTCCTGCATCCACTGTCCTTTGAGTGGGGTGATAGATGGGGGCTCTAAAAGTGAGAGCGGGTCCCAGAGGACGTCCACAATTCAGCTCTTGCCTGCGTGTGCCTGCAACTCAGCATGCGCAGCCTGTGGCAGATCCTGCCCGGGAAAGTCACAGCAAATGCTCGAATGTCAGGATGCCCCCGTGCTTTGTCCCCTCTCGGGTCCTCCGCGCCACGCCAGGGTCACGCAGGGCCGTGAAGCAGCGGAACGCGCGATGGGTGCGCTCTGGGAGCCGTGTCCCGAGTTCGGCAGCGCTCCGTCCCAACTCCCGAGCCGCGAAGCGAACCCGCCGCGCTCTCTGCCGCGCCCCTGGTGACCGAGCCGCGGCACTGCAGCAAACGGAGCTGCGCGCGCGAGGAAGCCCCGCGGCTGGGAGCCCCGCCACCCGGTGGCCAAAACGTGGTACTGCGGGAGTTAGCTCAGCGCATGCGCAGTACCGTCACCTTTCGGGCATGCGCAGTAGCGCCCCACCACGAGGATGCGCAGTAGGGCCTGGCGAGCCTGGGGGGTATTGCCGCGGCGCTCGCTGCCGCCACCTGCGGGGCCGCGGGGCGACCGTGCTCGGTGCGACGCGGCTGCCCCGAGGGCGCGTTTCGCCGACAGCGGCGGTGGTGCGACAGGGGCGGGTCATTGAGCCACAGCGACTCAGCCGAGGCTGCTGGTGCCTCAGGACATCGCGCGGGTGGGGCAGCGGTGGGGCTGCACCGCTCCGGGCTTGGTGCAGTGGGGTCGGTGCTCCGGGGGCCTTTTGGGACCCACATTGGAAGAGTCTGAGCAGAAAGGGGGGGGAGTGGCGTGGGGGGTGGTATTTGCGTTTTGGTGTCCGCGTGGGGCCAGAGAGGAATGCTCTGTTGCAGGGGGCCGTGTTGGAGTTGGGGGCTGTGTCTGTGAGGCTGGCTTTCCCACAGCCCGGCCAGCTCACGCGCGCTGGGAGGCACAGAGTCCTGCTGGCTGCACGTGGTTTTGTGTGCAGCTCCTGGCAGTGAGGCAGGCAAGACCCTTTGGTGGTTACAGGCTCGAGGGTGCCACCTGTGAATATTGGTAAGGAGGGCTTGAGGGGGGGGCATGCTTGGTGTCCTGCTGGAAGTGGGTGTGGGGGACTGCAGTGGCCAGGAGCATGGCCATTCCCATGGATGCTACCCAGGGTGTCCACAGGCAGGAAGCGGCAGGAGCCCCAGTGCAGAACGGAGGGGCGGCAGCCCGAGGCCCAGGTCTGCCCACGCAGGGAATTTCCAAGCGACTGCTCAGAAAAGCTCCTGGTCAGTTGGAGGAGGGCCAGCAGCCCAGGGCAGGCTCTGTGAAGAAGAGCATCTATCAGTGACTTGTTCCCTTTCTTTGCCAGGGCTGGCACTGAAGTCCCTTCGTCCCCTGTGGCCACTGTGGTCATCTGTGTCTGGCTGAGGCTGGCAGAGCTTTGGCCCATGTAAAGTGTGCAAGACCCCTTGGATTGGGTATGTGACAGCTGAGCCACCAGACCCATAAAGAGGAGGAAGCTGGGGGAAAGAGTGAACAAGAAGTGCCTGAACTGCAAAATCCTCCTGGTGGCACCAAGAGTGGGAACTGCAGTGAGTACTGCCCAGCCCATTTTGCCACCCGCCCCCCCCCCCCACCCCTCCACCTGTCCCTGCTTCCCTTTCTTTCTTGTGCTCTTCACTGCCCTGGCTCTCTGTCTCCATCCTTCTGTCAGGCTCTCTGAACCCCCTCTCTTACCCTGGGGGTATCCCTGCCACCCTTTATCAGATAGGGGTGCATACTTGATGAGGATAATAGTGCAACATTTAATGCAGCATTTTGCTGTGTTGAGTGTTTTCATTGCCTCTAGTCTCCACAAAGTCTAGAAAAAAAAATCAGCTAACTTATGTTAAGGGACAGGAAGGAGTAGGGTTGAGGTGATTCCCAACCTTTCACTTAGTATATGCACCATAGCCATTAAACAGCTGGGATTAAGTGCCTGTGAGGTACTTACAGGCCAATGCATGAGATTTGCATTGCCTCCTTGGCCAGTGGCAGATATGAATCTTGATGACTGTGTTTCACTAACTTCTGTAAAACATCAGTGACTGTTATTTACAGGTGGAAGAAGCCTTCTTGGCCCAAATAAATCCAGAACGGCAGCACTTCCTGAAAACTGGAGACTGGGTGTACATACAATGCTGCTGGAGGAACTCCCACTGTGATGGCAAGGTCCATTCCTAGTGCCATTAACAATGCAAATGGCAGTGAGAGTGGAAGGAACAGACACCTGGATCTGTGAGCGACATGTTGTGAAGAAGAAGTAGCTATGTTCCAGGAGCAGATAACAGCGTGCAGCCAGCAGCTTCCCCAAGAAAGAACACTGAGGGGAAAAAAAAAAGACTTGTTGTTTTTTAGCATTTAATGATTGGCAAGTTGACAGTGAGATGGTTTTATGTTAATGTAATCATAGAGGTAAAGAGCTGGATTTGGAGCTCCTTTTCTGAGCAGTGCCTACTGGTTTCGGTTGTGACCCCATGCCCACACAGCCCTGTGTTGTTCTCTGGTGTCTCTGCATGGGATGGGGGCCTGGAGCTGTCTCCCCTCCAGCCGAAGCACAGTCCCTACCCACAGCCCCTCTTTGTAATAGCGTCTCCAATCCCTTGGTCACATTTCACATTGCTGCGCCGGGCCAAGCCCTATGGCTCCATATCATTCTTCGCTTAGTTTTATTTCTTCCACCTCTGCACTGCAGCCCATGGCTACAGCAGGTGACCATTCCCCATGGTTGCATGTGTATGAATGCTGCTCCAGGCCTGATTTCTGAGGTGCCCCAAGGGAAGAGGGGGAGGGAGTGTGCAAGCCCTGAGGCCCTTGCAGGATCCCTCACAAAAGTGATGCACATGAGTTAATATACAGTTGCTTTCTTGCTTGTGCTCTGGGCAGCAGGAACTATCCCTTTACACTAGGTATGTGGCCATTTCCAGTAGCTAAGGGAGTGGGATAAATACTAGCAGATGGGAGGGAGGAAGCATGGGCTGTGGGATAGTGGCCCCATATTTCTGAGAGGTTGCTCTTCTGAGGTGGATCTAATGAGGGTGGATCCAGGCAGCCCTTCTGTGTAAAGGGGCTGTACCTGGGTGTGGGTGGGATTGTGGGCCTGGTGGAAGCGGAAGAGGCAGTGGAAGTAATAGCACTAGAAGTAGTAACAGTCTGTTGTACCGTTTGATTTTTCCTGGAGGCTCGTGCAGGAAAAGGGATGTTGTATACCTATTCAATGCCATGCTGTTTGGCTCAGGTGTCTATGAGGTTGTTGTAGAAATCACAGAATGGCAGAGGTTGGAAGGGACTAGTCCAAACCCCCTTCCAAGCAGGATCATCTAGAACACATTCTGCAGGATTGCATCCAGGCAGGTTTTGAATATCTCCAGAGAAGGAGACTCCACATCCTCCTGGGACAACCTGTTCCAGTGCTCTGTCACCCTGACAGTAAAGAAATGCCTCATATTCAGCCAGAAATGAGTCCCGTTGTGTGATTCAGATCTTGCTGGGGTGCTGTGTCACCATAAGACTTACTTTTCAAGGCCCAAAATAGTGTTCTGGGTGGGGGCACGGGCTATATTTCCAGCCATGTGGCAGTTGCTTCCACCACTGTAAGCACAATGGCGCTTGCTGTCTCCAGTGTCCCGGGGAGCAGGTTGCACATTGGCACATCCCTTCAGCTGTGGGGGCTGCAAGGGGGTTATGGTCTGGCCATGATGTCGGGGCAGTGGGAGCCTCTCTGGCTCTTGTGCTTCAACCTGGCGCGCAGCTCAGCACCATGTGCAGCCGTTGGTGCTCAGTGCCCCCCTCTCCCCTGCCCCGGGAAAGGGGAAAGAATTGGGGGTGGGTAAAACTTGCGGATTGAGATAAAACCGCTTTAACAGGATAGAAAATGAAGGGAAAATAATAACAACAACAATAATCATGTGTATGTATACACAAAACTATTGATGCATGCTGCAATTGCTCACATGTGTGTCCGAATACCCAGCCAGTTCTTCAGCAGCGGCCGCCCGTCGCCATCCTTCCCAGTCGGTGCTCCGCGTGATGTCGTCCGTTACGGACACCCCTTTAGGGTCACTGTCCCGGTTGTGTCTCCTCCCAGCTCCTGGTGCAGAAAAAGCGTCTCCCCTCCGGCCCGAGGGTGCTCAGCGCTCGCAGCCCCTCCTCGTGCGACGGCTCCGTCCCCCGGTCGCCGCGCCGGGCCGGGCCCCGGGCCTCGTTCCGGAGGCGGCGGCCTCGGGCGCTGAACGGAGGGTCAGAGGACCCCCGCCGGCGGCAGCGATCTGCCGAGCCCGGCCGGCCGCTCAAGCCCTCCCACCGAGGCCTCCCGGCGCGGCCGGGAAGGCCGTAGCCGGGGTCGGCGCGGCCGGGGCGGTCGCGCTGGGCCCCGGGCCAATGAGGCGGCACCTAGCGGCGCGGCTACGAAGCGATGGGCGGGGCATGCAAATCGCGTTGGGGACGGAGGCAGGCAGGCGGGGGCGGAGGGGGCGGGTGAAGAGGCGGGGCGAATGCAAATACAGGGACGAGAAGCACCAATCAGCGAGGAGCAGGGGTGGGGCGCAGGGGCTTCGTGGGCGGTGCACGCAGCTGGTGGGCGGTGGGGAGGGAGAGGCGGTGACGGGGGCGGGGCATGCAAATCAAGCGCGGAGCTCCGCTAATGTGGCGCGCGGGGGCCCGAATGGGCCGCTGGGAGGCCCCGACGGACCGGCGCCGGGGCGCGGCGGGGTCAAGGCTCCGAAGAGAGCACGGAAAGACCGGCGAGGCGTCGGGTACAGCGTCCGATTCAGCATCGGAAGCGCGGGAAGGGCGCTTGGCTTAGTGGCCATGAGGTGTCCGGAAGCCGGAGAGGTGTATGGGAAGAGTATGGGAACAGATGTTTAGTTCTCAAGACTCTGCCGAGTAGGCGGCTATGTTGAGAACACGGGGATGTTGGGAAATGTAGTTCTTGA